>NW_023416309.1:26770693-27370693 GCF_014176215.1 Rousettus aegyptiacus | reverse complement strand
ATTTTGAAATATCTACAGATAATTCCTTTTTATATACTTTCAGGGTAATTGGATTTTCCGAGGCACTTCTAAAGTTAAATGTTGAGAGAATAGAATTTTTTCTCTACAAGATCTATGAAAACATCTACTATGTTTTCTACTAGTCTTTAATTTGATACACAGGTCTTAAAGAAGATAAGAAAATACACTTTGGAAGAAAAATATGGTGCAGATGATAGAGGCTTTGTTCATCCCTCTTGCGACCACATCAAAGTTGTGACAGAATCACGGAACAAACAGCAAGGAAAGTTACCTGGGATCTAGATGAACAAGACCTAAAACTAGGGAGAAAAATAAGAAATCACCCTGCAAGGGGAGTGGGGAGGATGGGGTAAGGACATGAAGCAGCCCAGTCCTAAGTGGCTGAGTGGGACAGAGGCCATAGCAATAGCAGTGGCAGCAGCAACTGCAGACACCTTTTAAAGGGCTGTCCAGAAGTGGACTTTCATGGTGATGGACCTGCTCACTACTCTGAGCACCAGCAGTGGTTCGAGTGTGCGGAGGGCACCAGAGACTTACAGGGGGACACCGAGTTGTCAGACTGAGGGCCAGAGGCTAGAGTCTCTCCCCAAGGGAAGTGCAGGTGGAGTCCATTGTTCCTCTCTTGAGCCCTCCCCACTCCCACTGTGCCTGACACAGCACTGTCATAGCTGAGACATCATTAAAGTGGATTATAGAGGTTGCTTCACCCAGAGGATTCCCTGAAATTCCACCTCTCCCAACTCATGGACCCACCCAAGCCACATCCAGGTGTGTCCTCAGTGAGTCAAGTACACCTTGATGAGTAGAGCCAAGACTCACATTGGTGGCAGATGGCCTCAGTTTCTGGTGTGGCCTTTTGAGGCAACTATAAGCACTGCATCTGTGGATTCCTTGCTGAATCTTAACTAGTGGCCCCCGAGGGGTACAGGCTGGGGCTAAACTTGGTCTGTAGCTGAACCCCTCTCAGGACTGTGCCATTAGAGACCTACTAAACAGCACCACGCTAATAAGACCAGGAAACTTAGGAGGTTTGCTTAGTACATAGACACAGAAACAGAAAGACAAAGAAGAAAAAATCATATGAGAGATCCAGGAAAAATGGAGTCAATCTAACAAATGTAGAGTTCAAAACACTGGTTATAAAAATGTTCAGTGAATTTAGGGGAAGTATAGATTAATTCAGGGAAAACTTTAAAAAATAAAAAAGAAACATAAAAATTGAAATTATAAAAGAATTAGTCAGAAATGAAGAACACACTATCTGAGTTTACTAGATAAAACAACAACAACAACAACAACAAAACAAAAACAAAAGAGTGGATAAAAAGAGGATTGAACTACTGATATGAAGGATGGAGAAATCAGAATAACAAGAAAAAAGAAGCCAAGGCTCAAATAATAATTTAAAGAGCCTATGGGACACTATTAAATGTAAAAATATCATGTCATAGGCATTCAAACAAGACATTGAAGGACTATTTGAAGGAATAATGATGAAAAGCTTCCCTCACCTGGTGAAGGAGGTAGAGATACAACCCTAGGAAGCTCAGAGAGACCTAAAGAGGAGCCTAAAGAGGCCCACACCAAGACACATTATAATTAAAATGCCAACGGTTAAATACAAAGTGAGAACCTTAAAAGCAGCAAGAGATAAGCAGTTAGTTACCTATAAGGGAGCACCTATAAGACTGGCAGCTGATTTCTCAAAAGAAACCATGCAGGACAGAAGGGTTTGGCACAAAATATTCAACATGATGGAAACCCAGGATCTACAACCAGAAATATTTTATCCAGCAAAGCTATCATTTAGAGTTGAAGGACAGATAAAAAGCTTCCCCAAAATAAAGGAATTTATCAACACCAATTCCAGTATTACAGGAAATGTTGGAGGAACTTCTTTAAGAAAAAAAAAAATGCGCCAAGAACAGAAATTAAAAAAATGGTAATAACTATGTTCCTATCAACAAGTACCTCAGATGGAAAAGAATTAAATGCTCCAACCAAGAGATAGAGTGGTTGAATGGATAAGAAAACAAGACCCCTATATATGCTGCCTACAAGAGACTCACTTCAGATTAAAAGACACACACAGACTAAAACAAAGGGAATGAAAAAAGATATTGCCTTGATGGTTCTAGAGGGTATTGCATTGAATGAAATGGGAAGAATAGATAAAGACAAATATCACATGATTTCACATACATGTGGAATCTAAAGAACGAATAAACAACAACAACGGCAGTAAAAACTCATAGGTACAGAGAATATTTTGAGGGATACTAGATGGGAGGGAGGTTTGGGGGGTGAAAAAAGGCAAAGGGATTAAGAGGTACAAACAGATAGTTGCAAAATAGACATGGAGATGTTGAGTGTAGCATTAGGAAGATGGTTAATAATGTAATAAATATGTAAGGTGAAGAGGGGCACTAGATTTAGTGGGGTGATCACTTTGTGAGTTATGTGGATTTCTGATTACTAATTTGTACAACTGAAACTGGTATATTATTGTATGTCAACTATAACTGAAAAAAAAAACTCATCGAATTACAAAATGTATGTATGAGCAACTAATTGTCTGTTATATTTCAATAAATGGGAAAAATTTTTGAAAAGTAAAAGAAAATAAATCATGTCTGCATATTTCAGAAACTGCCAGTAGGAGAATGGAAAATAAAACAAAAGGATAAATATTTGTTTGGCAAATAAGCTAAAAGGAAAGAGCTATACTCCAAGTTCAAGCAATGGATGAGACATATGAAAAAAAATACTACACTAATCAAAGAGACAAGGATGAAAAAAGATTCACTTAGAGAAGGCTTATGGTGCCATTTTGAAAAAGTTCAAATACTATAGACAATATCCCAGAAAATATCTCATATTTATAGTGGAAAAGAGAAAGAACTCAGTATACCAGTTTAATCAAGGTAGAGCCTGTTCTATGGTTGGAAGAGGTTTCTTTGGGGCTCTGGGGTTCCAAAACAGCAGAAGCAGTAATTTAGCATTTGGATAGCTGTGTAGAATAAGATTCTAAACTAGAATGGGAGGCTCTATGGGCCTTGAAGGTGAGAATAAAGATGAATAGCTAACCAATGGGGTTGGGGATTAACAAAGGTCTAAACTGAAAAACCACACAGAATTAATCATCTTATGAATTATAGTGTGTTAAGATTCATATACTTAATTTTACTTATTATAATAATCATAAAATGGATAGTTTAGAAGAACTTTGAATCTCATTATATAGTAAAAGAGGTTTCAGCATCCTATGCTTAAAATAGACATACAATAGATATATGATTTAAAAATATGGCATGAGGGGGACTGACAAAGATAGCTTTCAGTTCCTAACTCAAAAATTTAAAAAAAATTATCTCTCTTTATGCCCCTATGTAGTGGATAACATAAATCACCAGCAGCAAAGCATATACATTTGAACATTCCCTCAATGGATTGGAGTAAATTTAGAACAGCTGTTTACTTAAGTTTTGTTTTATAAACTTTATTCAGTCTGGCATGTGTGCTTAGATACAGCCATTTTGTAACTGAATAAAGTTTCAAAATAACAGAGGGAATAATTTAAAGTTGTTTGCATGTAATATAATCCAAATAAAAAAAAATCAACACAAATTTTACAACTAGCCACAGTCTAACACTATGGACAGAAGCAAACAACTACCACATTAATGTAAATAAGCTGATACTTGTATACCAGTATAGTATATATTGCTGAGATTGTTAATGTATGCTAACTCTTGCTATGTACTTTGTTGTGATCTTTTTAAAATTGTTTAAATACAATATTGATTATTCAGAATTCTACAGCCCATTGAAGATTTTAGAACCCAGTATATCTTTCAGCTCATGAATATAATTAATGTCCGGGTAAAGTATAAATATGCCTAAAAATTTTATTGTGAAACACTTAAATATTTTTTGATAAAGCTCTAAGAACATTTAAATTTATTTGGCCATATGTATATAGGTTGCATTCTATTCCATAAATATCTTATTTATTTATATTGAAAATTAACCAATAACAATTTATCACATTTCCTTCCTTAGACTGAAAGAAGGAAAACACATTAAGTCTAGCATAAAGATTAAACCCTTGGCCTACTAACTTCAATTTAAGTTCGACTTGATGAATTTGGAATAATATTTTATTTTTTGTATTCCCAGAAGAACCAAGCAGCTCATATAATTCCATGTCTGACACGTGCCAATGAAATAATGTGGTGTGGTGAACAGAACACAATAACGTAGTGTGATGAAATTGACATTATCTTCCACTAAGTTATTTAACCTCTCTGAGCTTCAGGATTTGAGCTTCATCAGAAACATTGACCACTTAGTGCCCCTTTTATTCTCTGGTTATATTTTCTTTCACAACTTCACAGTTACACACTACTTCGAAAGTGCATGTCAGACAGACTAAATGGGACACAGCACTGTAATCAGAGAAGGAGATCACTTTTTGAGAAAGGTGTCAAGTAGCCTGTGAGATGAACTGTCTATCGCAAACATCACCTCTCTGTAAATAGCTCCTTTAGTCACAAACACTGAAAAAGCAGCCTTTTTCAGTGGTGTCGAGGTGAGCAGAGAGACAGGTACGTGAAGTAAGAGAACTTATAACTCACACTCAGATTGTGTCTGTGTCTAGTGCACCACATACAGGTTCATATGTGTACACATCTGTCTTGTAAAATACTCAATCTTTATCCTCAGTAACTCGACAAACTTGTTTCTTAAAACCCTAATCACTGAGTTTATAATCTAATTCCGGTATAGGAATTATAACTTTTGAAAAGATGCATTTGACTGAGTTACTTATTCTAAAGCATATAATAAAATAATCTTGGCTTCCTAAATAACTTAAGGAATTTATTAAAGACAGCACTTCACTTCATGATTCGGCCACATTAACCGGCCATGAGACTTGGGAAGTTAAATTCTTCAAGTTCATGTCTAAGAGGTTTAACTTTCAAGACCGTCATCTGACGTCTCTTCAACCTTCAGAGGAGTCCTCTTATCATTCCCAAGCCATAATCTTTCTCGGTCACATACATAACTCTGTTTCTTCTTATTTTCTATTCACATAATGTTACATTTTCGTAACTTACGGGCAAACAAATAAATTCAAGTCCAAAAAATGTTAACTACATCTTCTGTAGTGCATTCTTTTATATTAAATTTTTGGGCAAATACATTTTCTTGAAAAGTTAAAACCGTAATGTTTTTATGGTTAAGATAATAGAAGTTACAGTTTAGCAGCTTATTTTCTGATATAAGGAGAAAAGTAATTCGAAAGACAAAGCAACTGCAGTGTTCATAAAGAAATAGTCTACAGCTTGTATTTCATTCTATGTCAGTTAAGAAATTATTAGAAACTTGAAAATTCTATGTTTTACAGCTCTTTTTTTTTTCCACAAAAGACAGTCTCAAGCTAAAACTGAAGAAGAAAGAATAATAGCATAATAACATTCACGTGAGTGACTGAGTTTAATAATAGTTGACAGTAAAGACAAACACAATAGGTTGAACATAGAATTCTGGAGAGTCGCTTGTCAGACTTAACTTCTGGTGACAAATACTGCTGATATGTACTGACTTGGTTGTCACAGGATAGCATGACAACTAATGGAGATTTAAACAGAAGTCTGTCTGAATTTATGTGAGCAACACTAAGAAGTATAATCATGAAAATCTCAAGATATAACTCTCCCGTTTGAATAAGAACTTGCCCAAGATGAGGCTACAAAGTAAGAACTTCCTAGTATATTTATATTTTAAATCTTTTTTTTCCCTTTTTTTTTTTGTTAGGGTTGGTGGTGAATGGAAATATTAAGTGTTTTATAAAGGTTTTTAAAAGCGACAATAATAATGATAAAGCAAATTTCACAGAACAATTTAGTTTAATCCCTAAAAAATAAGTAATATTATATTACAGATAAGAACTTATAAAAAAAGTGGTAAGCAGATGATATGTTTATAAAGTGATGTGACTATACTAATAATCACTGATTTGTACACTGTAAATCAGCGAATTTAGTGGGATGTTAAATCTATTCCAGTCAAAACAATGACTAAACATTTTTAAAAAGTAAACTTAAGAAAATAATAAGCTTGATTCTGCAGGCCATGCCTCAAAATGAATTTCATTATTATATTATTAGGTGTATGCACACATATTATAATACTATTACACATATGTGTGTGTATGTTTGAATAGAGAGTATACACTATCAAGGTGATACAAAAGTAGACAAGAGAGAATGCTAGAGAAGGAGAGTCATGTGAGAGTATGGATAGCAAACTTTATATTTAAAGTAATCATAACAGCACAATATAATATAGAGAGCACGGATTAAGGAACAAACTCAAATTCAAATTCCTCTCAGCTGACATCTAGACAAATGATCTGAGGCATATTAAATCAATAAAAATGATTAATCACCAGTCAGATTGACAAAAGTGAAAGAAAGACCTAATACATTAATATCATGATGAAAAAGAGGATAACATTATAGAACCAACAAATATTATTAAGGAAATACTAAAACAACTCTATATTTATAAATGAACAAAATACAGAATAGACCAGTCCTTTGACACAAAATTGCCAAACTCACTCGGGGGGTGGGGGGTGGGGAGATACTTTAAGATATGTTCTACATTTACTCAGGAAATTTAAATTTAGAGTTTAAAAACTTTCCAACAAATAAAATTTAATCTGGACAGATTCACTGAGGAAGTTTACCAAATATTTAAAAATAAATTAATTATAACAATTCTATAAAACTTTCATAAAATAGAAGAGGATGGAAAATTCCCACCTATTACAAAGCCTGTGTTGCCCTGATACCAAAGTCAGATGATAACTTTATAAGAAAAGAAAACATTAAATTAATATCCCTCATAAACATAGATGCAAAATTTCTTGATAAAATATCAACCAATAGAGTTCAACAACATAAACAAAGCTTAATATATCAAAACCAAATGGAGTTAATTGTAGTAATGTGAGCTTGTTTTAACATCAGAAATTGTTTACATAATTCTTGACATTAGAATAAGAAGAAAAATCAATAGATCTAGACAAGAGCGTTTGAGAAAGTTAAACTTTATTTATAATGAAAATTTCAGCAAACTAAGATACTTTTTTAACCTGACAAAGGTCATTCATAAAAACTTACAGCTAATATTATAATGGTGAAATTAACATGGTATTAAAAATCCTAAGCAGTAAAATAAGAGAAGATAAAGCAATACAAGATTTCCAGATTAGAAATGAAGAAATAAAACTCTATCTTTTCAAGAAAGGTATGATTATTTATGTAGAAAACTACATGAAAACTCCAAAAATAAATAAAATTTATTTATTTAGGATACAAGAAAACTGTACAAAACTCAACTGTATTTCTATATGCCAGCAACGAACATCTTTAAATGAATAATTTTAAAACTACATGTACAATTTCAACAAACATGAATTATTTAAAATAGAACAAAATATGTGCATGATCTGTATACTGACAAAATACAAAATATACACACAAGCACACACACACATACACACAAAGGCCTAAATAACAGATATGTAGATATACTGCATTCATGGACTGGAAGGTTCATACTTATTTACATATAAATTATTCCTAAATTGATCTATACATTTGACACATTCCATATTAAAGCCCTAGAAAGGAAAAATAACTAGAATAGCCAAACATTATGAAAAAGAATATATGTCAAGGCCTCACAATATCTAATGTTAAGACATTATAATACTATAGCAATCAAGACATGGTTTATTTTTATTTTTTTGACAAAAGAAGTGACACACACTTTAAAAGAACAGAAAAGATAGCACAGAAGTGACACGCAAATATGTTTATTTTTTGAAGAAGATGTTTCAAGGAAAATTCAGAGAGAAAAGAATTAATTTTTAATAAGTGGTGCCAGAAAAAGTGAACATCTATTTGTAGAAAACTGAGCTTTGACCTGTACTTCTCATTTATACAAATTTAATTTTTAATGAATTCTAGACTTAAATGTAAAACAAAACACTTAGAAGAAAATATCAAAGACAACCTGTGATCTAGGAAGGAGCAATGATTTCATAGATGACATCAACAGAAGAAAAGATAAAATATACTGTATGAAAAAAATTAAAAAATTGTATTACGAAAAAGAATATTTAAAATGTGAAAAGATGACTCACAGACTGGGAAAAAATATTTGCCAATAATTTATCAGACTAAGTGCTTCCTTCTGGATTAGGTAAAGAACTATCATAACTTAATAATAAGGAAAAAACAAATGTGGGCCAGTCTTGAATATACACTTCACCAAAGAATAAAGACAGATAACAAGCAAATAAGAAGTTGTACAATAGTCACTAAGGAAATACAAATTAAAACCACAATGTGATAGCATTATACATCTATCTAAAAAGCTAAAATTAAAAATATGAACAACAAAAGTCTTGATACTGCTGTGTGCCAGCGAGTATGTGAAGCAATTGACACTTATGCTTTGCTGATGGAAATGAAAAATGATTCATATTTGGAAATGAGTTTGACAGCTTCTTATAAGGTAATTATTTAATTGCCAAGTGATCTGGCATATCTCCTTGTAGGTATTTGCCCAAATTAAATGAAAACTTACTCAGAATTCAGTATGCAATGACTACAATGACTTTATTCATGAGATGAAAACTGGAAATAATCGAAGTTCCCTTCACCTAGTAAGGAGATAGATGAATTACAGTAATCCATACGATGAAATATTATTCAGCAATAAAAATGAACAAACTATAGATACACACTACTCATATGGATGAATATCGAAAGTCAGACTCAAAAGACTTCATTACTTATGATTTCATTTTTATGACATTCGGGAAAGAGAAAACTATATAGAAAAAGAGTTTCGATGCAAAGCAGCTGCATGGAAGAGTTTCTTCATAGTAGTGGAACTAGTTCAGTATCTTTTTTGGGGTGTGGGTACAAAACTCTATGTGTTTGTCAAATCTCATAATACTCTACACCCAAATTGTGAATTTTACTATATGAAAATTAAAAATACAATTAAAATAACATTAAACTGCACATCTAAAAAGTCATTTTTATTACTTTTATTTTTTTATAACTCAATACAACTGACATTTAAACGTGTATCATACACCATTAGCTACTTTATTATACTATCTCTTTATATGACTCTTTTTGTTAAAATTTATATAAGTTTTGTGTACAGGTAAATCTACAAGAAAAAATAATTTTAAAACCATGATTATGTATGAAGCTTTTGCTTTTGACTAATTAAGTTTATCCTAATATTTTATTATTTTAGTACTTTGAAAAACGTTTTGTGTATTATCTATGTCATATACAGATAAAGGATTAATTATTCTCTGTTGTCTTCATGTCTTCCATATTGATTTGGGGGGAAATACCAAGAGAATGTCAAAGAGACTAAATCACAATTTAAAATATCATTAAAAGTTTTTAAAAAATAAAAACAAAAAATAGTACTATTTACAGCCACGTATATTGACAAATATTACTTTTAAGACAAACAGGTGAAGAAAGTTATATTTTCTTCCCATACTCTGATTTTCACAGCATTGTGAAGGAGAGTGATGTAGTTTTCAGATTGATTTAGGTTTTAAACTAGTTCCATCACTACTAACTACTTAGCCTTGAGTAAGCCTTCAGCAAGTCAATGGATTTATCTTTCTGATATTCAATAATACAATTGGTAAAGTGGTGATATTGTCACGTTGCATAAAATTGAGGTGGAGATTATATATAACATGAATAAAAAGCAACTGACCTTGAACCAGACACATGTAACTTATGCACAGATTGGCTATACCTTTGCTAATGTGCATGTTAGTATCACCTGATTTTGAGATATAAACAAAACATTTTCTTCATACAGCATTTTCTAATCTTCATGCTATGACATTATTTATCGGGTTTCATTTTTACCAAAGTAGAAGTATCTGTTTAGTAAAACATGTCATTTATACTGTCCCATCTACAACCACTATTGTAATCACCAACAGCTTGAGAAATAAATTATTTAAATATGTTGATTGATTTAAATCCCAGGAGTTTGAAGTGGGGTGGGAGCAATGGGGAAATGGTAAAAATTTTGGATATGTAAAATAAATTAATAATGTACTACCATTCTCGTCTGTTCTTAAAGTTATAATGTGAAATACAATTTATCCATGATGACATAATGAGCAGCCTATACAATTATCACTTTCTCATCTATTACTGGTTTATATCATCATGACACTCTCCTTGGAGAGAGACTTTGGAAAAGAGAAGGTTAAGAGGGAAAAATTGCAGGAAATGTAATTTTAAAATCCCTAACCTGATTTTGAGAGAATGTCTGAACTTTAAAATAATATTACACATTGTTAACAGATGTATGTACCTACTTGCAGCATTTTTAAACCTTATTTTGGGCAACCATTCTAATTCTCGTCTCTTTTCATTAAAATTTTCAAATGGTTCAGTTTAAATGACATGGATTGTAAATTCTCTTGAGATTTTTACCCACAAATTCATTCTTCCATCTTGGATTTGAACATTAAACTCAAGGCAAATTTTTAGAAAGTCTGGGAGGTAATCTACATTTAAATTAGAATGTGACATATTCACTTTAATGTTAAATAATGTAAAAATAAGAGATTGAGACAAAACAAAATTTAAAAATAATCTGAGGTTGCATCGATCCGCACGCGCGCGCACACACACACACACACACACACACACACACACACACAAATATGTAAACTTTAAATGAGAATCAAGAAAGCAATATAGCCATTTCTTTGGAAAATATCAAGTTTTTCTAAGAATATTTAATTAAGAATATCTATTCACACATCCAAGTAGAGTGATTCATTCATCAGACCTCACATTTATTAAAATCAATTCTTGATTTGGGTTTGTCAGTCACTAAATGTAGGAAGGTGTCAATTAGTCCAATTTGATTGGAGCTCATTATAGGACACACCTGACTTAGTCATTGTTAAGTTTGCTCATTTTTTTTTTAATCTGTTTGAAACACTAAATATATAATTGAGCATTGTAACTGAAATTAACAGGAAATTCACAACCATGCTTTCTGAATGTCAGGATCTTGACTTTCCTCAAGTCAAACTTCATTTTAATGGTTTCTGAAACTTATAAAATTCACAACAGTCCTGAAGATTGTCACACTGGGGATTACATCTAGATCTGTAGTATATAAACATATGCAATACTATCACTGCATTATTTCTCTAAAGTACAGTCATTTGTATTCTTAATAAATGATGTGATTCCTAATTTAGTAGTGATACATTTCAGATTTCAGAGTCAGGTTTGCAACTTTATTGACCTGAAGTTTCAAATGATTAATATAAATTAGAATTATTCTCTAGAAAGTAGCTTTGGAAAATTGTTTTAACTTATTTCACACACACACACACACACACACACACACACTCTCTCTCTCTCTCTCTCTCTCTCTCTCTCTCTCTCTCTCTCTCTCTCTCCCTCTCTCTCTTTTCTATTTAGAAATGTAATGTCTTAAATAATTGTACTTCATGCTCAAATCCTGGACATGCTATTGGCTGTCTCCAGAGCTATATATTTTGTTATCTTCATCTCTCTTTCAAGCAAAAGACAGTTCAACATTTAATAACCAATGAAGCTCACTTTCTTAATAAAAACGTTTCTATATCCAGGTCAAGAAAATCTCTTTCCTCTGAACTTATGTAGTCCTTTATATATGTTTAGTGAGATATATCACATGGTACTTTGTTGTAGTTATGTATGTCTGAATATATCTCCTTTTACTAGGTTCAAGGTCCTTAAGGCAGTGTCTTAGCCTTTCCCAGAGAGCAGAGCTTGAGGCAAAAGTCTGCATTCCACAAATGTGTTATGAGTACAACCCCAGAGAATCAAAAGTGAGGTAGGGAAAGAGGCAGAGCGAATATTACAGTGTGTTACTGAGCTGGTCCCTGCTTGTGTCATGAATGACAACAGCTCAGTTTTGAAGGACTGTCTTTAATGAGGTAACATAAGCTTTTCCCAGGCAGACAAAAATCATAGGGCGGATCCTGTTTCTCCTTGATCGAATCTTTATCCAAAGGATAATGTGCAACTGGTATGCATACATATGGGTGCTAAGAGGGTCTCAAAGCATCAGGTACCTAAGTGATAACATTGAAGACAAAGGTGAATGAAGTACATCAAGGACCTGAGATAAATCCATCAGATATTCCACCTGTGAAATTGGTTGGAGACTATTCAAAACAGTTGTCTGATGGCCATCTGCCTTAGAGACAGATGACTGAAAAGATCTTAGATAGTGCTTAAGAGGTGTCTGATTTTGTATACATGTATCATGAGGCTGTAATCATAAAGCTGAAATCCATCTTAAACACTCACTGTACTACAAGAGAATTTTATACATCACAGAATTAAAATACTTACTAAAAACTTAGCAGTGTTAAGAGAGTATAATGGAAAGTTAAGAGTGAATGTCACATTAGAAGTAAACAATTACATTAAGAATAAAATAAAATACAATGAACACAACGTTAGTTATTTCTAAATGTTTAAAATCAGAAGGAGTTTTAGGATGCTGTCACTATAAGTACTCAGTTATATAAATTACTCGTGCTCAGTTTTATTAAACGGTTAACAAAATCAAGGCAGCATTTTTATTGTACTTTTGTGGAAAATAGCTGTATGGTTTCTATGGGGCTCATCTATTCCATCTGTGAAGTCAGAGAAATGAATTTGATGACATATAAGACTTTTGTCAAATTTTGAACCACGCGTTTAAGATCATGAATCTATGGCAAAGAAGCAACTAAACATTAATTTAATAAATATTACTGAGATACAGTAATGAACAAAAGAGACTTATATCCTGCCCTATTGGAGTTTAAATTATAGTGTGAGGAGTTACAAATCAAAGCAAAAAAAAAAAAAAAAGTGTGCAATATGTTAGAAAGTAATCAGTTACAAAAGACAAGAAGGGAAGATGTCCATGGTAGGCCTCACCGAAAAGCTGAGGTGAGGGATCCAGCCAAACCGGTGAGGACAATGCCAGGCAGAAAGAATGTGCAAATGCCTTGAGAATGGAGTGGGCATCGGTTTCCAGGAAAATGATAAAGAACTTGAGCCAAATGACAGAAGTAAAGACTGTTATAGGGATGATGCCAGAGAGTTAAGAGGAGGTCAGACCATGTAGCAAATGAAGGACACTGAAGGAATTTGGCTTTCATTCAGAAAAAGATGGACAGTATGGATTTTGAGCAGGTAAATGATGTGGCATGACATAGTCTTTTAAAAGGATCACTTTGGCTGCTGTATTAGCATAGTTTATAATGGGGCAAGAAGGTAAACAGTGCTATAGGAGTAAATAGTTTCTAAAAGATACATATGATAATAATGTCTGTAAAATTAATAACCTGGCTAAAATGATAGAAATGACTTCATGTGTTTTAATTCAGGTTTTTTATGTTGTGACCACCTGAGTGACTAAAAAGTTCTACCTATCCTAAAGCAGATTAGCTGCCCACATCACATTCTCCAGGGATCCAGTAAAATGTCATCATCATAGTTAGGTGACATTTGGCTCTAAGTAATATGATAAAAAGGGGGAAAAAAAGGCTAAACAGAAATATATATATATATTTGTATTCATTACTAAAAAGTTATTCTTTCCAAATATTACATCATGTATTCTTCACAATGCCATGAGATCATCAATCCCCATTAAAGATAGAGGTCACATGGTCAAAGTCATAGAAAATGAAAGGGGAAACTTACATATTAGAGGAGGTATAATGATTGGTGGCAGGAAAATGTGGATAATGCTATATTAGTTTCCTATTGCTGCTATAACAAATTAATACAAAACTGGCAGTTTAAAATAATACATATTTTTTATCTTATAGTTTTAAAGATTAAAAAAAAATGTCTTGCTAGGCTAAAACCAAAATGTTGTTAGGAATGTATTCCTTTTGTAGAATGAAGGGAGAATCTATTTTCTTGCTTTTTTACTTGCTGGATGCAGGCCACTTTCCTTGGCTTGCAGACCCCTTTGACCTGAAAACAAGCAATGGCCAGTTGTGTCTTTTTCAATCTGTGCAATCTGGCACTGACTTATCTTGCTTTTCTCCAACTTCTTTTGCCTTTCTCCTCAAATTGAAAGGACCTTTGTGTTTACATGGGGCCCACCTTGATAATGCAGGATAATCCCCCCATCTGAACGTCATCTAGTTAGCAGCCTTAATTTCCTACTTGCTATGCACCATAACATATTCACAGATTCTGGGGACTGGAAAATTAACATTTTTGGAGGCCTATAATTTTGCATACCGCAAATCGTGAGATAGGTGTAAAGTGATGAATGCTAGATAAATCTTTCCATTACCTTTGTTTTAATCAATCTGAATATATGTAATAGAATATATATAAGCACTTATTTCAAGATAGTCTATTTAATTATTTTTCTTATGATTATCCTATATACTTTTTCATAACTTTGATCAGAATCAATGTAAATATATATAGTAAGATACCTGTCAATACTTATGTTTTCTTATCAGATCTTTATTAGAAAACTAACATTTCCCTACTTTGCCTTTATTATAATACATTTCTCTGTATGATCATGACAGGTGTCTATGCATGAGACTTTCTAATTTATAAACCTAGAATATTCAATGCATGTTTAATATTGCTTATCCTTGGAGTGTGTATTTGTGTGTGTACATGTGTATGTGTATTTTTCAGAAGGTGACTAGAAAAATCAGGAGTAGAGAACATAAAGAAAGTTAGATGTGTGTAAGCCTAGTTGTTACCACTCATTAAATGATACTGATATAAGACTCTGCATGAAAAAGAAGACTAAAGAAGCTAGACTTGGAAAATATTCTAATGTACTGTTCACTAAATCTGGAAGACCTTGCCATGTTGAAGGTCATAGAGAAAGGCTCTCCACCCTTGGCCTTGGAACACTGGTTTTCTCCTAAAGAGATTGTTGGTTTCTACTGTAGATTACTATATTAAGAGTGACATATCCTGGGTAAGAATATTAGGGTTATGGAGGCAGGCCTTATGCCAGTGTGAAGTTCAGACATATTCTTAAGACTTGTACTGAAGGCTTGATTTCTAGATAGGAGAGACATGCCTAAGGGCACTTTCATAGTGGAGTGATGGACTAGCTCCTGAGTTAGGGTGGAAGCCAGAGCCTAGGTAATAAGTCTACCTCTTTCACAGGAAATGTATTACCCAGGAGTGGATTGCTATAGAAATTTATGGATTTATGTTTTTATGAGAATAAACATATTGCATACTGATTTTTTAATGTCTCTGTGTTGAAATTTTTATCAGTATTTTACAATCTTCAGCATAATTTTGTCAGAAATTAAAAACATGTCTTCGTTCTAACTGTACTTGCAGAAGGGATGGATAGATGTCCACAACTCAGTTAAAATGTTTAGAAAAGATCTACAGAAGCATGAAGAAAGCCAAAAGTGAGTAATCTGCAGAAAAGTTGGTTAGAGGTTCTGATCTGGAAACAGATGGTAAATAGAGATGGCAAGTGAAAACCAGGAAAGATACATGTTCCTGGAAATCTTTGGACACCTGGTAAATGATTAAATTCTTACATATAATCAAGTAAGATTGAGGTCAGGCTTTTATTCAGGCAGTTGAGGAAAATGTGATTTTATACTAGTGGAATCAGCCATGTGTGCTGGATATGTGAGGGAAGGTATAATATTTTTGAAGAATTTAAAAGTTTATTTAGGGTTTGTCTTGTAAACTAACCCTTTTCCCTACATATTACTATATGACTTTTTCAAAGTGGCATGCTACTATTGATTTTAATTTTATTCAGAAATTCCTATTTCAGTATCTACATTTGGTTCATGCAAATACAAAAAGATGACAACATAGAAAAAAAATGTTTGGAGATTAAAAAAATGCACACGGGACCACTTAGTCATACTTTAATAAGCTTATACTAATACCCTAAAGTATAACTCTTAATTTAGTTTCTAAGTACACTTTAATCTAGTCATTATAAATCATGACCACTTGAGAGAGAAAAAAATATAAAAAGAGCAAGAAATGAATACATCATTTCAAACATAATATATGGACAAAAATAGCATCCGTAACGTAACAAATACTGTGCTATGCTCTTAAATATTGCTCCTAAATATTAAGGCTGACATAGTACACATTAAAATTTGCCTTTATCCTATGTGTTGGTCTATAAAATATTTGGTGTATAAAGAAAATCAAAGAAAGTAAAATCAAATTGTTTTAAGAGAAGAGATTTTATTTTCACACACGCACACACGCACACACATGCTTGCGAGCATGCACCATAGTGGGCAGTTTCTGAAATAGGTCCCAGTGATTACCTCCTCCTGATATTCATGTCCTGTTCCATCTACTTAATAGTGGGTTTAAGATTAATCATGCTTTACATTAATCACTTCCAAGAAAAAATTTAAAAAACTAAGACTTTTTCTTTCTCACATTTTCTTTTTTCGCCCTCTTACTGACTCACTCTGCAAAGCAAATTTGCATTTTGTGAGCTGCTTTATGCCATGTAATAAGATAGTAAGCAAAGCCTCTGGTTGATAGCCAGTAAGGAACTAAGGCACTCAGTCCAATAGCCTGGAAGAACTGAATCCTGCCAACCACCACTGGAGTGACAGTGGAAGTGGATCCGGTTACTCCTTGGTTGAGCCATAGAATGACTATAGTCCTACAAAGAACTTGATTACAGCTTATGAGATATGAAGACTCAGAAGACCAGCTAAGCTTTGCCTGGATTTCTGACTTTCAGAACTGTGAGATAATAAATGTGTGTTGTTTCAGTACCTAAGATTTGGAATAATTTTTAGAACAAAAATATATAACTAATGCTCAAAAATACACAAGCACACAGGAGAGAATACAATTTCAGAGGGGGAAAAAAAACTAGATGTAGAAACAAGATGAGATTACCATAAATCAACAAAATTTGACATATTATTTGATTACATTAGAACATCATAAAGTGTCTTTTCCTTATAAATTTTTAAACATTCCAATAGAAAACTAGAATATTGTAAAAATTTGTAGAGTGTAAAGTTTAAAAAGACATAGAAAACAGAGATTATGGGAGGTAATTATAAAATTATTAAAAAATTGAAAGTCAAATTCATATGTTGAGGAAATTGTAAAGAATTCCCCAAAATGCCTCTTTTTTTCTGGCAGTAATTATTACTCTAATACTATCTTACAATAAATAAATTTGTGTAACAAATTTGTGGCAGGTCTATGCAACATACAGACAGACAGCTGTCTTTCAATAAGAGAACGAAAACTGAAAATCCCATATTTTTGCCTTTTACCATACATAGATATTAACTCAAAATGGATTAAAGAATTGAATATAAGACTTGAAACAATAAAATACATGGAAAACTTATGAACCTTAAACTTATGAACCTTGGACTCAGAGGGTTTTTTGTGCACTTGACCCTAAAAACAAGGGAAATAAAAAATTAAATAAATGAATGGGGCCACTTCAAAATAAAAAGCTTTTTTACAGCAAAAGAAACTATCAGTAAAACATAAAGGCAATCAACAAAATTAGAGAATGTATTTGTAAATGATATCTCTGACGAAAAGCTAATTTCTAAAATATACGAAGAACTCATAAAACTCAACAGCAAGAACACCATCCAATTAAAAAAAAATGGGCAAAGAACCTAAACAGACGTTTTTCCCAAGAAGATATACACATGGTATATTGATATATGAAAAGATGCTCAACTTCGCCAGCTATAAGAGAAATGCAAATCAAAACCACTATGAGATACCACCTCATACCTATTATAATGGCTATTATCAATCAGAGAAGAGATAACAAGAATTGGAGAGGATGTGAAGAAAAGGGAACCTTCATACACTGCTGGTAGGAATGTAAATTGGTACAGCCTCTGTGGAAAACAATATGGAGTTTCCTCAAAAAAAATATTAATAGAGCTACCATACAGCCTAGCAATCCCTCTTCTGGTTACCTTCCTGAAAATTTTAAAAAAAGGTGTTTATATATATATGCACCCCTGATATTCACCGCAGCATTATTCACAATAGCCAAAACACGGAAGCCACCTAAACGTCCATCAATGGATGATTGGATAAAGATGTGGTAGATAAATACAATGGAATACTACTCAGCCATATAAAAATATTAAATACTGCCATTTGTGACAACATGAATGAATCTTGAGTGTATCATGCTAAGTGAAATCAATCAGATGGAAAAGGACAAGAACCATATGATTACTCACATGTAGGATATAAAACAGAAAGTAACAAATGAACAAATAAAACAAAGAAACTCATAGATACACACACAACAGTATAGTGGCTACCAGAGTTGAAGGATGTCGTGGGGAGAAGAAGAAGGTAAAGGGGGCAACTACATGGTGACGGAAGCAGACTAAACTTTCAGTGGGCAGCCATAATGGAAAATACAGATGATGTACCATAAATTCGTACACCTGAAACATATAATGTTATTAACCAATGCTCCCAAATACATTTAATTAAAAAAACTTTTTTCTCTGCTTACAAATGTTTCTTTCATGAATGTTTCCTAAAGATTGCAAAGGCCCCTATTCTTAACAGAGTTTCTTTTTAAATTAGATTACGGACTAAATTTTTAAGTTTATAAAATGATATGAAATTATGTTAATTTTGGAACATAAACTCTTTTTTTAGTTTTGTTTATATGCACTTTATAGAAGGGAAAAAAATCAAGAGTCTTTCAAAAGTAATCATACTTTGATGATTTAAATCAACTCACCAGGCTTATGATTGTGGCAGATACTAAAAAATTAAATTGTCCTCCCAAAGCTAAGTTGATTACTACTTAGTACCTACCAGTGTTCTTCTAAGATTTTATAAATTGCATGTGATTAGAGCTCAGTTGAAACTCAGATTGCTGATTGTCTTTATCCATAGGAAACACTATTCCAAAAAATGTGAAACGAAGACCAAATCCTTTTATATACGCAATGAAAAAAGGCATAAAGGAAAGAAAGTGGTCTAATCAGAAGTACTGCACAAAATAGACAAAAAGGATCAACAAATATATAATATCTCTTATAAAGATAAATGAGTTCTCTGTTTAAGTAGGCATCTGTCTATTGATGTGTGCTGGATAAATGTGTTGCTTTCACAACATAGCAAAAGTGGCATTGAACTTGAAATCCATTAGTAAGACAGGCAGGGGGTTTCTGGCTGAATTCCACATAATGCTATTACTTCATAGGGTTTCCAGGCTCTAAACAGGTATAGAAATTTATTTTTTATCAGTTAATACAGGACTACTGTGTTATAAAGAAGGGAGTGAGCAGAAGTCACTGATTTAGAAACTGACTAATTTATGAAAGCAGAATGTAAAACCAATCTACAGGGAAGGCTCAAGCAATTTCAAATATTGTCCAGCACATTTTTTTAGTGGTTTCTAAGTGTCTGAGAAGCTGAATCACTAGTTACAATATTGTTGAGTTATCCAGGAATTATAGAAAATAAGATATTTCATGGGATATTTTCTTATAATTGTGATAGTTTAGCAAGGACTTATTTTGGGTGATAGGAATACAATTGATTGGAATTGTAGTCAGAACAATCTTTTCTCTGTACAGTATTATAAAAAGCTCCAGATTCACTAAATCTTCCTCTTTAAAATCTTCACTATTGTGTCACTATTACTTTTTTATAATTTCAAAACATGCCTCAACTGTAAAGTTTCAGATTCTATTATATTTTTGGTTTTTATTTGGCTTTTCAACACTTTAAGCTCAAGCCATAAAATTGTTAGCTTTATAGCACATAAAAGAATACTTAATTCTAGAACTATTTTATATAGTCCTTATTTCCAGTCATGGAGACAACTATGCTGTTTCTAATCTCTGAAAATAGTGATTCTGGAACCAAGTATCTCATCTACTTTTGACTGTTTCAATGTATCACTTATTCTAAGTGAGGAACCTACCTCTGAGAGTGATTGATTGGGTGGCCATAATCTCTGTCAGCTTCTGCTACCCTTACATCATTGTATCACACGTGCTTGCCTTCACAAGTATCCACAAAGATAAATAATGTACTTACTCATAATCACACAACGATTTTACAAATTAAGAAGATGCAATGATGAAGAGTCAATAAAGTTAAATAATGTAACTCAAGTCACACAAACAGTAAGTAGAATCACTGTAATTTGACTCTAGATCTGCTTGATTCTGAAATGTTTAATGTACCTTGAACTATCACCAAAAACCCACATTTATATAATATTTCTCTCAAATTCCCTAAGTGGATCCTTAGGTTAATTTGGCATAATTTCATTACCCAGAAGATACACACACATGCACACACACGCGCGCGCGCGCGCGCACACACACACACACACACACACACACACAAACCTTTTAGTGAATTTCTGATTTGCCTTCTCCCAAAATGTGTGTGTGTGTGTGTGAGTGTGTGTGAGTGTGTGTGTAGTTATAGTTATTTGGGAATAAACATGGATGACCTAGGCATTCCTATTCCCTCTTATTTTCTTGAGATTTGTGTCGTCCACCTGTCCAGCTTAAAACTGAAGACAAACTTATTTAACTAAAAGCGCCTGAAGCCTTATCTTATTTTCTATTGCCCTAACTCAAAGTAATGATTTACTAAGAAGAATCTCAGTTTGTAGGCATGGTTGGTTTTAATGACACTCATTTATTTATTTAATTTTGAAACCAAAGTCCTGCTATTATCATTCATAATATTATTATTTCTACAGAACATAAGAATTTGTTTTAGGATGTCACAGAGTAATGTAAGGTAATCTTTTCATTGCTCATTTCTTATTAATATGAGGAGTATAATTTGCAGAACCACTGCCAGAATAGTAGCAGAGATATTAGGTATCTAAAACTCCATGTTCCAAATGCATTTCCTGTTAGCAACAATAGGATATATGTGTAATATTTACATATTATATATTAAAAGTATGTAGTTGAGTTGTACATATCTTGCATGAAAGGAATTTTGGTGTTATTTCTATTGAAAACAATATTCTGTATTCAAACAACCTATTCATTAAACACTGAGGACTATGCAGATATACAAATATTTTAGAGTTAAATGGATATTTAAGTTTCCAGGAGTTTTTTAAACATTCTAAAGAATTTTAGTCTAGGTAGGAACTTCAATTCAGATTAAATTAGTATCCCTTTTTGCATCCTTTCTTCTTATTTTCCGCTTTTTTCTTTTTTTTTTTGATATTTGTTTGACTATTACCCTCCTGTATGGAGTTTCTCAAGCACAGAATTATTGATATTTTTGGCCATATAATTCTTTGTAGTGGGGGATTCCGATGCCCTGAAGAACATTTAACAGCATCCCTGAACTCTCTCTACTCACTGAATAACTCCTCCTCATCTAGTTGTGACAATTGAAAATTTCTCCAGATATTGCCAAATGTACCCTTTGGGGAAAAATTGCTCTTGGTTGTGAACCATTGATCTAAAAGTTTCTGCTTTAAGTCTCATGTACAGGAAAGATTATCGTCATAGAGATCACAACCAACCACTATACATATATTTTTATCTTTCCAATGTTAGGTGTCCCTAAGACTATTCTCAGGTTTAACAAATTGACTAGGAGAATTCACAAAACTAAATATATAGGCATAGTCACAGCTATGATTTATTGCAGTGAAAAGATGCAAAGTAAAATCAGTAAAGGAATAGGTACATGGGACAAAGTCCAGAGGAATCTGGGTGCAAGTTTCCAAGAATCCTTTCCCATTGAAGTCCCACAGATGCAGGTAATTTTTCTAGCAATGAGTTGTAAACACAGGTGCGAAATCCATTAGAACAGCTCGTTAGAGATTTAATGCTCACTGCCTAGCATGCACAACAATTTCAGACTCTGGGAAAGGAATTAGGTGTTTAGTCAAATCCACATTGTTTGTACAAACAATTTACATATCATGAGTCATGCTTATCAGTTAGCTATAACGGGAATTCTCAAAAAATCCAAGATCCCAAATCTTATCCAGGGGACAACTTTGCAAACAATTTACATATCATGAGTCATGCTTATCAGTTAGCTATAATGGGAATTCTCAAGAAATCCAAGATCCCAAATCTTATCCAGGGGACATCTTTGGATAGTGGTCTCAGGCCTACTATGCTAACTCTTTCTGCATATTTCCCTACACAAAGTTTCCTAAAGTATCAACTGCATTTTAGTCACCCAAAGATTTATAGAATGAATAAATGAGTGAAATAAGTAAATCAATCTATCATGTTATCTAGAAGAATCCATTAAACTTCTCTATTTAGACTTTTATTCCTAGAGGTTTTTAGCTCTAGAGGAAAATATTTCAGTCAGTAAAATATAAGCACAGATTTTAGAATTAAATAAAAGAAGATTTTAGTTGATTTAGTTGTGACAACTTTGAGATACATTTCCAGAAAATCTTCAAACAATTCACTAAACCATGCAGGACTTAATTTTCAGTGAAAAGGAAATGACATATGACAATGTTCTGGTCATATAATCCAATCTCGACTAGTGAGAGAATGAAGAATTTACATTGGATCTAAAAGCACACGAATCACCACTTTCTGCTAAGGAGCCTATGTCATATTTAAAGGTAAAATCACTCACTGGTTAAATTCTATTTTTGAAATAATTAAGTTGCTTACCATTCTTCATTCCGGACAAACAGCTCTGGATTAATAGAATGGTTTGAGAAAATTACTTTCATTTGATGAAAACAAATAATAAGAAGAATGCAGCACCTTTTACATGAACACGAATGGCAAAACGCCTTTTGTTGAAATAAATTTTTAAAATAAAAGCCTATAGGAGTCACAATCCAGAGTCCATGTGTTTCTAGGGTATTTTAGGTCCTTAGATTGTGCCCTACAAATATGATCATCTTCTGTGTTTGCAATTTTTGAGAACAGAGTTGGAAAGCGTTCATTAGATGGAGCATTTAGCTTTTAAATGCTATTCTCTTTCTTTTTAATGTACCATTATTCCTGGTTAGACAGGTGAGATGCATTGGCCTCATGCCCTTGACCATGAGTTTGTTTGAATATTAATCCATCCTTTCACTCTCTGTCTCTGTCTCTGTGTGTGTGTGTGTGTGTGTGTGTGTGTGTGTGTGTGTGTTGAGCAAGCTATTTTTGTTTCTTCATGAAAAATTGTATCTTAAGAGAACTATCCTATACCAACAAATGTTGATGTCTGAAAGTGTACCTTGACTGAGATCCCAAAGTTAATATCATAAATGTGATAGCGCTCCAGGAAGTAAGGACTGCTTAGATGTGCCAAAAAAACAACCTTCTAATTAGCAGATCAAAGATTTTCTACCATATGCAAAGGTACTTCTCAAGTAACAACTTGTTATTTAAGACGGTTAAACAATATGTAATATTTCATAAGCAGTATAAACATATATTTAATAATGATGACAATTTGCAAAAATTGTAACTTTCAGAACTAAGAAGATATACATTATATAGTAGTTGATTTTAAATAAACTGTTTCCCTGATCTTAATTAACACTAAAGAGCATGTCAGAAGAATCCAAAACTCTAGCTATTCTTTGGCCTGATTACAAGAAGATGATTTATATTTTAAATATTTTAATATTATAGCATCTCTGGTTCCTTTTGTAAAATCTAGAGCTCCACTTACTCATTTTAATGGCTAGACTTTACCGGAAGCTCTTCAAATTGCCTCCATACATTCGTCATAGATATAAAAGGAATACCTAATCAGCCAGTTACTTCTTTCCAAGTATTTTTGCTTATCTTTCAATTTGATTGTATCTTTTAAGCAAAGGTCACAAAGGTCAATGCACTAGACATTATTGAATGTGTGCTAGCAGAGTTTGAAGTTTAAAAACCTAAGTGTTTATCGTGATTTTGTTTTCCTTAAGTAAACAATTACTACTCAACCTGCACTGTACAGTTAAAATCATGGACTCTGTAGCAGCACAGATCTGGATTTGAATCTGGTTTTATTGCTACCTAGATTAGTGACTATAAACATCTTTTTAAAAATTCTCTGATCTCAGTTCCTTCATATGTTAAATAATTTTGTGAGCATGTGCGTGTGTGTGTTTGTATGTGTTGGAAGGAGGGATGTTAGTGCTCTCATTAGTAATAAATATTATAATATTAAATTAATATTAATAATATTAATATTAACCTCTTAGTGAATGTATCATTGATGAATAGCTTCTCCTATTCAGTAAGCTGACTTTTTGTTTTTGTCGATGGTTTCCTTTCCTACCCTTGTTTGATATAGTCCCATTTGTTCATTTTTTTCTTTTGTTTCCACTGCCAGAGAAGATATCTCAGGAAAAAAAAAAATGTTATTAAGAGCAATATCAGAGAGATCACCTCCTTCTACCTTCTGCCATTGCAGGTTGATTAGTAATTTTTCTCCCTAGTTGTAGGGTTTCTGTTCATCTAGATCCCAGGAGACTTTACTTGCTGTTTGCTCCATGTTTCTATCATAACTTCGATATGGTCACACGAGTGATGAACAAAGCCTCCATAATCTACATCATTTCCCCCTCCCCTCCACCTTGAGAATTTTTATCATAATGGATGCTTTGTCTGTATCTATTTATATGATCATATGATATTTATCTTTTGATTGTTTATGTGTTGTATTACATTAACTAATTTGTAGACATTGGACCAAACTTGCATCCTAGGAATAATTCCCACTTGATCCTGGTGTATGATCTTTTTAAAGAATTGCTGAATTTGGTTTGCTAATATTTTGTTGAGAATTTTTGTGTCCATATTCATCTGGAATACTACCTTATAATTTTCTTTCTCTCTCTCTTTCTCTCTTTCAGGGGGGGCGATGGATGGGATGGGGGCTGGAGGGAGGGAGGGAGGGAGGGCGGAGGGAGGGCGGGGGGGGGAGGGGAGAGAGAGAGAGAGTGCGGAGCGCGAGCGAGAGCTCCATAAGAGCTTATCGCATCGAATACTCCTTCCTATATACTAATCTCTCACTCCTCCTCTCCTCTCTCCTCTCCTCTCCTCTCCTCTCCTCTTCTCTCTCTCTCTCTCTCACTTTTTCTGTCTGTCCGTCTGTCTTTTTTTGTAAAATCTTTGTATGGTTTTGGAATCAGGGTAATAGTGACCTCATAAAATGAGCTTGGGCGCCTTTCCTCCCCTTGAATTTTTTGAACTAGTTTAAGAAGGATAGGCGTTAATTCTTCTTTGAATGTTTGGTACAATTCACTTGTGAAGCCATCTGTCCAGGACTTCTCTATATTAGGAGTTTTTTCACTACTGATTTGATTACATTAGAAGTAATTCATCAGTTCAGATTTTCTGATTCTTCTTGATTCAGTTTTGGAAGATTGTCTGTTTCTAGGAATTCATCCATTTCTTCCAGATTGTCCAATTTGTTGCCATATAATTGTTCACAGTATTTTCTTATGATACTTTGTATTTCTGTGGTCTTAGTTGTCATGCCTCCTTTTTCGTTTCTAATTTAATTTATTTGGGTCCTCTCTCTCTCTTTTTATTTTTTATTTTTTGGATGAGTCTAAAGATTTATCAATTTTATTTATCTTTTCAAAAAACCAGCTCTTGGTTTCATCAATCTTCTGTGTGTGTGTGTGTGTGGTGTGTGTGTGTGTGTGTGTGTGTGTGTGTGTGTGTGTGTGTGTTTTAGACTGTTTCATTTATTTCTGCTCTGATCTTTATTATTTCATTTTTTCTACTCTGGGTTTTATTTATTGTTCTTTTTCTCATTCCTTTAGTTGTAAGGTTATATTGTTCATTTGCAATATTGCTCGTTTTGGGGGGTTTTTGGTCGGTTGTTTGTTTTCGAAGTAGGCTTATTTTGTTCTGAATTTCACTCTTAGGACTGCTTTTGCTGTGTCCCATAGATTTTTAGTTGTTGTGTTTTTATTTACATTTATCTTAAGGTATCTTTTGATTTCTTCTTCAATCTCATTGTTAACTCATTTATTGTTTAGTAGCATGGTATTTACTCTCCATGTGGTTGTGTATCTTTTGCTTGTTGGTGTTGTTTTTTGTAATTGATTTCTAGTTTAATACCATTGTGGTCAGAAAAGACACTGGATATGATTTCAATCTTCTTAAAATTCATTGCAATTTGTTTTGTGACCTAACATGTGGTCTATTTTGGAAAAAGTTCCATGAATGTGTATTTTGCTGCTTTGGGATAAAATGCTCTTAATATATTAAATCTATCTAGTCTAATGTGTCATTTAAGGCCACTATTTCCTTGTTAATTATCTGTCTGGAAGATCTATCCATTGATGTCTCTTACTATGATTATATTCCTGTTGATTTCTTTCTTTATGTCTATAAATATTTTTTATTCACTAATAATAAATATTAATATTATTACTTTATTATCACAATTTATACAACCTAGATAAATGTAATTCCTTCTCTTTTCTTCCCTAAATCCCTTCTTTTCTTTTATCATTTTTTCTGTTTTCCTTTATTTCACAGTAATTTAAAATACAGTTATATAAATTAATATCACCAATTTTTATTTCAAGTATAACTTAATTACCTCTTTTTTTTAAATTATATTTTTTCATTATTTAAAAAGTCTTTTTTTTTTCAGTTGGTAAATTTGACAGTGTTAGCTCATGTTCTTAACATGAAATTCTTAGCTTATCCAAATGATCAAAAAAGTTAAAGATAGGGTAAATAACTAACCGCCATAGCCATAGGTTTTCCCCTTTAGACAGCCTAGTCAACCAACAAAAGGAAATAGTATTCTCAATGAATACAGGTCAATTAGGGCAAAGATTAGGTAGTGAGAACATAAATAATAAAATTCCACTATGATAAATCAAATTATGATGAATTTACTTCACTGTAGCATACAATCTATCCTCAAGATTTTTTTAAAAAATAATTTTATTTTTTAAATTTTAACTTCAATTTATTTGAAAATAATATTTGGAGATAATACAAGCATTTTTTATGAATTACCATCTTTCTGTTATTTTAAATAAATTATAAACATTTTTCTGCACTTAATGAAAATTGCATACTACTGTATTTAGAATAAAGTTCAAATACATAGGAAAAACTGTTTAGTAAAAGTAATATTACAAGGCTATATTTGTTTTATACACAACGATATATATATAATATATGTATATAAATGTTTGTTAATTTGAATAACAAAAGATTGAGATTTGCCAGCAGAAAATTCAATAATTCAATGATATTTAAAATTCAAAATGTTCTATCCAGCTCAAACATCACTCACTACCAGCAATAAAAGTTTCGTAATTTCTGAATTTATTGGTGGAAGTTATATTTAGTTTATATTTTCCTGAAAATATCAGCTTTACATGCAATGGCAACAGTAATTTAAAAATGTATGTTCTTTGTAATAAACAAATATGAGCTAAAGGCATATTAAAGAGAAACAACAACAGATTTAATAACATTTATGAGCAAACAGTCTCTATTAAATATTATATCAAGTACTTGTAAAAATTATGAATAGTAGTCTTACAGTATATTTACATTAGATAGATGGTTTTGGATTTATAGATAGTAGAAAGTATTTAATGTATAACCATTATACACAGTAGCTCATTTGCTCTTTACAACCTTACCAGATAAGAATTGTTATCCTTACTATGATGAAGAATTAAAACTGGGGCTCAAGGTGGTTAAAAATGTCCCTGCTATATTAAACTACTTGGTAGAAGAGCCAGAATTCATAATTAGGTTTGTGTAATCCTAAAACCATGATTGTTCCAGTATATCTTGCTGTTGCTCAAACAGGTGTGCTTTTAAAATTTCTTATAAAATATGCACAAACAGATGGCGCTTGTAAACATATAACTGACAATAATATCCTGATATTTTCCAAATATTCAAGGGTGTCTACACACAAAAGGGCTTAGAAATTTGCAGTATAATATATTGTACCTAGTATGAACTTTAAAAACCAATCTAGTCCCTCAGTCTATGTTAGAGAAAACTTGGACAAAGAGAGTTAAATGATGTAGTTAATTTGCGATTTAAAAATTCCAAAGTTTAGAATCAATACCAGTCTTTGAATTCCTTTCTAGAGCTTTCCATATTATATCAAGAAAGTAAATTTAGTTATGAAAAGAAAATAGTCATAACTATTGAATATCCTTATCATTTATCATATTCACAAAATCTTTTCAAAAGTAATAACATTGATTTATAAAAATTTTTCCTAAAAGTCTTTCTCAATGTTTTAAGAAGAAATTATGATACCTTTCTAGTTAGTACTATTAAGAAAACAATACCTAGTACCAATAAGTCTCACAGTCTTCTTTTAAATTCTATAATTAATAAAATGCCTAGAAAAGCCTTGTTTTTATTATGAAACTATTATTTGAAATATTTTATCCAGAGAAATAGAAATTAAATAATATTTCTAGTACTTTTAGTTTATTTTTCAGCTGCATCTGAATATTACCAGGAATCTGTATAAGCACCAACAACTATTGCAGAAGTTGAATAAAGCTAATGTTATTTTAAACACCTTGAAGAATAAAACAATCTTTCCTAAGTGCTATACAAATCCTTTTGGTTTCTTTTTGTAGCTTGTCCCTGAGCAGAGAAAGATGACCTCAGCATTACAGAGTGCTGGCTCACTTCCCTAAACCCCGGTTGTACTTAAATTTATTACCTTGATCTTTACTGTAAAACAAAGTGAAAGTTTGAGTAATTTACTAGTGGTTTTGGACCACACTGGTCAGCAAACTAAAATAGAATCCTTAGATTAGATTCTTTATATTAAAATCACCAGAAAATTGCAAACTATTTATAAAACTCTAATTTAAGAGTGATATTCTAGCAGACTGATATTAATGCAATCGAAAAATATTGAGCCAAAAATGCATTATTGCTATTCTTGGTAAATACTATTTGGCAAATAATAGATGTATTATTTCTTTCCATGGTTTGTAATTCATTTTAAAAACCTACAATATTATAATAAACAAAATATAATTTGAGCCAAGAATGCTGAAAATCAAATCCAAATTAAATTATCATTGTCTTGGTAGAATAAAAACGATTACCCCAATAATATGATATACATCAAATTACAATTGACCCTTGAACAACATGAGTTTAAATTGTGTGGGCCACTTATATGCAGATTATTTCAATAAATACTGTAAAATTTTTCTTTCTTATGATTTTCTTAACATTTTCTTTTCTCTACCTTACTTTATTGTAAGAATATAATATATAATGTATATAATATACAAAATATAGGTTAATCAAATGCTTATGTTACCAGTAAGGCTTTAATAAAAATAGGCTTTTAGTAGTTAAGTTTTTGAGGAATCAAATGTTATGAATTTTCGACCGCATAGGGTTTGGCACCCCTAACAGTTCAAGGGTCAATGGTATTTCAATTCGGAAAGATTTTATGTTAATTTTGCTTGGTAAAACAGAAATTGATATTCACTAGAAAGAAATTATACATACAAATTTTGACATTGATATATTATGTATCATTTAACTAATATCAGTTTATCAAATTTTAATAAATTATATTTAGCAGATTTGATTAATTTAGATTCCAATGCAAAGACAGAATTTCATGTGTATATTTCAATTATTTTTAAAAAATGCTTTATATAACCATTTATAGTGTTGTGTTATTCACAAAATAATTGGATTATTATAAATATGCCAGGAAAAAATTACACAGCCAATTAACATGTGTATGTTCTCCCCAGATTCAAGGTAAAATAAAAAATATATATGTATATATATATGTATTTTTAAGTAGATTATAAAAATTGTTTATTGTGTTTGCTCTTGCTTATTGTTTTTCTTTATGTAGAAAGCATTGTCAATGTTTATTTAATTTTTATGAGGTATCAAGTACAGGAAATGATTTATACAATTTTTTTTCTTAAAAACGCAGCTTAATATTATATACATTTTTTAGAGAATGAAATAAATCGAGTTTATTATAAAATAATGCATAAATTTACTGGAGTTAATCTGCTCCATTATTTAAATGCTTAAGGCTCCAGCTCCATTCATATTCATTTGTTAGTCATACCTTAGTCTAAGGGATAATAACTGAAAAATAGAATTGCTTAAAATCCCAAACATATTTTAGAAAAAGAAACATAAATGTAAAAAGCAGGAACGAGGAAGATATATGGTCTTAAGATATAAATAAGGTAAGATACTACAGGTCTTATTGATACTGTATCAAACGTGTGCATGAAATTCAAATCAATCTAAACAGACCCATATATAAAGATCCAGTCATGTATTTTTCATTTTAAACCAATTAAGTTAGCTATATTACCTACTGCATAAGATTAATAAGAATGAACTAAAGTTATCTGTTGGCTCATCAGGATAAAGTAGTGCTTTCTTTATTGAGTTATTATGGATAATATTCATAATAATAAATGCAAAACGTATACAATATATAGAGCATAGTGGATGCTAAATAAATGTTACTTGTTCTCTTCCTTTTATGTAAACTCCATGAGTGCAAGAACAAATGCTACCTTATTACTTGTTAGTACCCATCCCTTCCATACTGTCAGATATATAATAAGAGACCAGCAACAGTTATTTTTCCAATACGTTAATAAAGAGAAAGTGTCTGGTTGCAGTGCTGGGCTCTGTATTTGTTCGGTTCTCTGCTCCAGTTTGACTTTTCTGCCATAAATTTAGAGCAAGCTACACATAGCCATGATTTCTAAAATAAAAAACAAACAAACCTGAAAATCTACAGCCTAATGGCCCAGATGGCTTCACCCAGATCCTAGGAAGTACACACACACACACACACACACACACACACACACACACACACACACTTACTTTAATAGACTTGGTGAAACAGTAAAAAGCTTATACAGAGATCCAATGGAACTCATCTGACAAACCAATGATCTGTTAAACAAACCAGTCACTTTTTGTGCATGAAACTGTTTGGATTTTTTTCTTTATAAGTCCTGACTTTGTCTTTGGTCAGGGCAAAAGGATTTACAGTCATTTTTCTTACATATATATTGGTAGATATTCAGCATTTTAACTAATTGTCTTTGAGTTATGCTTTCCTATTTGCATTATATAATTTATGTTAATAAAAATAAAATTTATAAATAGGAGAGAAGAATGTTTTAATGTGTTTAGTATTTGGACTTCATTTTGTTTGAAAATAGAGAATGCTTTGTTAAGTATTGGCTTCATTAAGCAACTCTCATTCAATAGAATTAGCATTATCCCAATAAACATAATGGCTAATATCTTTTAGATAGTACAAGAGATAAACAAGATGTATAAAACATAGCTCTGAATGCTTTCCTTCTGGGCAGGGGTATTTACATATGTAGTTGAGATAGTTTTGTTATATTAGGTGGGGAGTAATTTGAAATGGTCTCTATCAGAAACTTGTAGTGTATGTGTATGTGCAAGCCTGTCAAGAACTGAGATGTATATAACACTTGTGTTTTCTCTGCCTAGCATCCCTTCTTACATTTTTAAATTGATTTTTTTTCTTTGCGAAACCCTTACTTTCACCCTCCCTATAGTAGCCCCAGTGCCATGCCTAACACCAATGACAACAAAGGGACCTAAATAGTGCCAACTGGATTTTCCCTAGAGTTTTATTTATACGTGACAAGAGAAAGAAGACTTGTTTTCTTTAGCAATTGCTAATAAGTAAGTAAGTAAGTAAGTAAGTAAGTAAGTAAGTAAGTAAGTGGGCTTCAGTATTGGGCTACCAGCAGCCTTTACATATTTCTGGGTAGATAAACTCTGACTGAGAATAAAAGCCCAACACCATGGGACACACACAAAAAAGACATCGGAAGGGGAATCTGTTTGAGTCCCTGGATGTAGCCAAGCCTGAAGAAATCTCTGCAACCTTTTTTATTGCTTAAGCTTATTTGAGGTGGTTTTCTTTCTCTTACAACCAAAGAAGCCTTAGGAAATATTAGTTAAGTAGAATATTGATGAGAACATTTATAAAAAAAATAAAACTTCAATATGCTTTTGATATAAATGAAATTAACTGAAAAATTTTAAACTACCAAGTATATACTTTGTAGCCCATTAAATGTAATTAATAGTTCCTCAAATGAAAATTTTTTCATGTATAAATATACTAAGTCACTCAATTTTGCATCTCTTCTAATACTAATGTAAACCTGTCATTTATACTTATATTGTGGGTGCTTTTCTCTTTTATATAAAGAAAGTAGAACAAGATCAAAGAGAATATCCGATTGATTCAGACTGTAGAGAAATTTGAATGGTATCGATGCAAATGTAATTCAAGTAAAAACCTAACCATTGAACTTCTGGCTTGAGTTTTGAACTCTTCTCAATAAAATTATATATTTTATATAATTTTAAAAATCTGGTTAATATTAAATTATAGCCTTTATGTCTTCTCTTCAGCAGAGGCTTCCCTAGTTATATTATTTCTCTGCATGATTTTATCCTTCCAAGTTTCTTTACTTGTGCCTGCATTTTTTCTTTTATCCTTGCTTCCTCCAGGTCTGGCTTCTACTGCTCTCTCATTTTATGGTCTCCCACTGAGTCTCCTCTTCTCTTATCACCATGGCCTGGTGCCTTCAGGCATCTCTTTCACCAACTATCATTTTCCTTTTACTTCGGTTTCTCACCCTTCCTTCCTTCTCCCTCCATCTCTCTTACTTCTTATCAGCACCCTTGTATTCAAATGGGAAAAAATAAATGCCTTGGTATAATAAATTAGATTTTAAGAGTCATTTTAAAAATACTGTATTTTCTTTACAAGAAGACTACGATATGTGAGATTCAAAGCAAATCGTTCTAGAGGTGTTCAATTCCACTCAACAACTACAAGGCAAATACTTGAATTTTCCTTTGTTTGGGTTGCAAGTGTAAGTCTCAAAATTTGCTATCAATTTGGCAATGAAGCAGAACAATTTAATAGGAACTAGTATAAATTAGTTTCATGAAAATGATACATTAAAGAATAAAGATCTAGGCTTTTGATAAAATGTATAAATACTAAGTAAATTTCCATATATATATTTCCTTTTGATAGTTGCTTTTCTTACTATAGAAATAATTTGCATGTATGCAAATTATTCCTCAGCCATAAATATCTTCATTCTCTTCCTGTCTTAATTTAGAAAGATATCAAGGCTATGCCTGGGCACAGAATTAGGACATCATGTGTCTCTTTTTAATCTCCATGAATGAAGAAATGGACAATATCTTATCTAAGATGTACACTCACCTTTAGCAATAACGCAAGCCACCAAGACATAAACTCCTCCCCAACATTTTGAGAAATCCTAAAGTATTCTCCAGACACTAAATCTGTGCTTAGGTTATTTCGTCTGTCTTGTACATTTTGGGACTGAAAATGTTTAGGTTATGAGTACTTCTGGATCGCTCTATCTCAGGAGAATCCTTTCAGTACTATTCCCCTAGCAAAGACAGCCTTGGGTTACAGAAATAAATACCTCCTCCTTTTCTCCTGCTTTAAAAGGAGATATCCTTCATTTCATGACCTTTTTACATGTGTGGGGCAATAAAGGGTAGTAAGTTCATACTAAGCTCAGTAGTTAGCAAGGCAAATAGATACTTGGCTTTCAGAGCATAACATAGTTACCAAAAATGCTCCCAAAAGTTTGGTGATATTTGCCTGTGTTTATTTTCAGGAGGGTTTGTGAGTACATACTTTTAATGTTTTAATGTTAACCTTGATCAATCTGTGAAATGGTAAGTGCTAATATACAATTTATCTTGATCTGTTTTCCCAGGATATATATTCTACAAATTATCAAAGGAAATAATAGACCACATTTCTCTATGAGTTTACCTTGCTAGTTCTTTGACGTTTTATTCATCATTGCCTCTTTGAAAAACTGTTTTAAAACAGATGTGATAAGCATCTGGATTATACACACACACACACACACACACACACACACATATAATATATATACACACATAGATGCATATATATACACATATATGCATATATATATACACATACATATATACATATGTATACATATGTTGCAACAAATATATATATATATTTTTTTTTTCAGTCAATAACCTCACTGAGGTGAGGAACATCTTCTTCCATTCATACCACTCCATGATTCATCTAATGTGTTAACTTTGGATAATGAGACGAGGAGAAGTGGTTACTAAATAGGTTATTCAAATTAACTCAGATCCGAGTATAAATGTGGAAATATCCATGCAATTTACAAACTGCTGACTGGGCCTGTGTTTTTAATATCAGTGTTTGATGATGTTGGCACTCTTAATCATTTTCTCTCTTTGAAGATACGGAATTCAATGATCCATCCTTTGTGTTTATTTATGAAGACCGTGAACATCATAAACAATTTAAGATGTTTAGAAATAAACGTTGAGTTTAGATGGCAGGAAAAGGCAATGTTGGGTAAAATTGATATGCATAATTCTCATATATCTATTTACTCTTCATTAATAGAAGTTCTCTTTCCCCAACAAAATGTAAGTGGTGGGGAGTTATCTGAGTTCAAATATATGGATACTAAGAAAAATAAGCATGACTTTTTGCATGTGGAATTCCAATGCCAAAATAGTTCATAAAATACAGTGAACCTATTGACTCAAATAACTGGTATTTCAAATAGCTGATTGTTTGAAGGAAGAAAAGCTGGTTCTAGAGCCTCAGTGTCTGAAGACACTTGCCTTTGTGTTTCTCTGGCTTCTTCCATGATGGCTTAATTTCCAGGTTGGCTTTCCCAATAATGGTAGCAAAGATGATGATCGCCAACTCTCACATACTACATCACCTCCCCTGTTTTCTGTAACCTTATCATAAAAGAACTGGATTCCTGACATTTTTGATAAAAATCTTAAGATCGACTTTAATTTTGCTAGTTTGAGTTATGTTAATGAAATATAAACTAGTCATAGTTATCAGGGAACAGAATGACCTAGATAATACCCAATTTGGGAACTAGAGTAAGGTTTTAAAACCAATGGGCTAAAAATAAGTGAGTGGCAATTCACCAAAGGAAAACAAGAATTTTCTGTTTTTTTTTTTAAACCAAAATAATGAAAAAAGTTTCCTGGTCAGCCAAAACCAATTGGTTTCTATAATTGAAATGCAAGCATTACAGAGGCACCTTTAATAGTGAACTGGAACATTCATCATAAGCAGTTAAATAATTCCAGATATTAGATGGTAGTAAAAGTTGAGGACAAAAGGCCAGGTAGTGATCATAGAATATATATATTCTAATGTTAATCCAAACACAGTGTTTACACCACTGACAGCAAGCCTTTGGTTTGGTTAGTAGATCAATCTTCCTATTAGTAAAGTGAGGACTCAGATAAGCTATTCAACTAATTTTACCCTAAATCACATTTTACGTACTTCTGAGTTACGGCATGTTAGAAGCACATATATCATAATTATTACAAAGGATATTAGAATGAAATTTTCATAGTTCATCATTTTTAGCTAGCTGAAATGCTAGTTAGTAAAATACATGTTAAAAAGTATTTATATGTAAATAACTTTAAAAAGTATTGCTGAAGATATCAGCAGAACATACTACTTTAAAAAAAATGTAACTTTCATTTCCCATGAAGATTCTCATGTCATGTAAAACTTATATTAAATACATATGTATGCTTTTCTCCTGTTAATCTGTCTTTTTCAGTTTAATTTTCAGACACCCTAAGAAGGACCTTAAGAAAGTCAAGAAAAACTTTTTCCTCCCCTACATCACAAATACTAGAGTTGATATTTCTAATTATTATGACATAGCTGATGGGTCATTCAGTAAACAAAAACAAATGAAAACATTCTTGAATCTCTCAAATTAAACACCATACTGTTGAGATCTTAGCTATAAGTTTATATTTTTCTGCTCTAAAAATTTTATTTTGAAAAATTCAATATATATTTTTATTAAACCATCCTAATAGCTAAAATGTTCCTCTACCATAAGCATTTATGAACCTCTTAACCATTGTAACTAACATGAAAAAAAGTACAATCATGTAAACTAATTTTTTGAAATGAGACAAGAATATTTTTCAATCATATTCACACATTCTAGCTGTTTAAACATGTTGCAATGAAATGAAATGCAATTGGCAAGCACACATTTTAAATAGAGGATAGTTGCCAAAGCTGTTGTCATCTTTAAATAATCTTTTTGCTCTATGCTTTTAGAGCATACATTCGTGTCACAATTTAAGTTGAGTCTAGCAACTTGAAGTTAATCCTTGACTACTTGTCATGATTAGATATTTATCTAAGGTAAACACCACAGACCATCTGTGAGAGGACATTATTTTACCTGTCTCTTGGGGAATAGGGAGGCTCACTTTGAGAAAGGGCCTACTCTGGCTTTTTGTGAAAGTGGGAGAGTAGCAGGTGGTTGGTACAGATAAACGAAAAGAATAATACTGGAGAAAAAAAAAAAAAACAGGCTTTGCCAGCAAACCTTTGCGATATTTCTATACACTGCAACAGGTGGCAAGCATTGCGATCTCTATGTCATATGTGTCTACAAAGCCAGAATATGATTCACGTTTTGTAGCTCAGATTCTGCGAGGCACTGACAACACAGATGTTAGGAAATTTCAAAGTTCAATAAGGGCACAATCTAATACTATTATGAGATACTCTCTTTCTCCAAGTGCCTGTACTTATATTGCTAATTGCAGGACAGAGAGAGAGCTCTTAGGAGTAATTATAGAAATGGGTGGCATTTAAATTAAAATGTTAATATAGCCTTCAATCAACCTGAAGAAAGAGAAACTTTACCAATATTTCCTTGTCTTGAGCTCAGCATATAACAATTAAAGCAAGTTGGAGTGAAGTATAAGGCAAAGGAAAATACATATATTTATGACCTGTTTCAGGAGAGAATTGTGGGGAAGCTTTTTCAACTATCTCCCTTCAGAATTTATTACACACTCAAGAGAGACAATGACTTCTATAAACCACTGTCAAACCCATTTAGCAAAAAATAATAATTTAAAAGATAAAAAATAAAAGGACTGGAGACTGGAGATAATATTCAAAAATAGAATAATGGTAAACTCAAAATTACAAGAAGAGACAAAATGGAACAAAAGCTTCATGAGAGCAGAAATTTTGTCTTTTTTTTTTTTTTTACTGCCACGTTCCCGCTACTCAGAATTGTGTTTGCACACAGTAAGTACTCAACACTTTTATCAAATAACTGAACAAATTTAAAAGATTGAAAGTAGCTTGTATTAGGATGAGTAAATTGCCCAATGACCTTCCATATATAATGTGCCATTTTTCTGCAAGTATTTATACAGATTAACCTGTGTAATCATTACTAAACCTCTGAGAAAGGTAGTAGTATCCTTTTTTTATAGAAGAGAAATTGAGTTTCAGATATGTTAAGTAAGTTGTCCAAAGTAATGCTGCCTTCAAAGCACAAACTCTTTCTTTTATAACATGGTATAACCCCTGCCCCCACCAGAGAGTAATGGTACTGAGAAGACTTTGCCAACAGAAATACAAATTCATAGAAGTCAGGAAAAACCCCTGTTCACATTGCCTTCCATGTTTCACACAGTAAGGACATCCTGATCATTCTTAGAATTTATAACTCTATGTTGTCTAAATAGTAGCACAAGAATCATTGCATTTCTTTGCATGGCATGTACAGTGTCTTTGTGTGAAATGTAAGCTGTGTACCTTGTATATAGCCTAGTAGAAGAAAAATAATCAGTATAATTGGAATTAGAGAAAAACTATATTAATAAAAAATAGGAGAATAAAAATTAGTAATATGTTAAAGTTTCCACTGCAAGAAAAAAAAAATGTGCAAAAGATAACGGGTGAAAGAGAGAGAGAGAAAACAAAAAAATGTATGGAGGGCGATGAAATTATCTATCTATCTTCTATCCATTTTCTATCTTTCTAAATATCTCAATGTAGTAAAATGAGGTCGAGTTTCATTTTGAGAGCATTATATTCTATGATATTCTATGAAATACTTTACACTTTTACACTGAAGCATTAAAGAGTATATCTGAATTGAATTCTCTTCTGACTTGATGCTGTTTTAAATATTCCAAGGCTTGGTTACCTTTTACAATTTATTACTAGCTAATTTATAAATCATTGGTAGTGTTAGCATCTTGTCAAACATAAAATCTCAGTATATATTTCTATTACTGAGGTTAATTTGATTAATGCAAACTATGAGAAGAAAAAGATGTCCCTTTATAAAAATAAATATGATAAAAACTTTTCATACATTATAAATAGACTGAGTCAGAAGTTAAAATATTTGCTTTTTTGGGGGAAAAATCCAAATTAATATTTTATTAAGAAAAATGCTCATGAACATGGACAATAGACTAGTGGTTACCAGAGGGTAGGGAGGGGAAACGAGGGAGGGAGATGAGGTTAAAAGGGACATTAAAGAATTAAAAAATAATAATAATAAATAATTATAAATAAATAAATGACATTTGGAAAAAAAATGGGAAAGTTTTGATCTATTCTTCATTGATAATCAAATATCATGAAAAAATGGCAGAAAAACAAAAAGCTGAATTTATTCAAATTGTGAAGACTAAGATGTACCAAAACATTTGCTCTGTTAAATTTACAGTGGATAAAAAAGTGTCAAAAAGTAATTGAAGATTTTCTGGTCTTTTACTATTTTTATATGGAGTTATTCCAGATAATCTTATAATTAACTCTGCTTTCATCTGTTCAAGAATATTACTCCAGCAATTGTTCCTCTCTCAGCATCCTAACACGTCCCCTTCTCTACTGAATCATACTCATTGGCATAGTCTAATATCTTTTCTTATGGAAACCTCATAGGATTCATTTATACTCTACAATTTATCTATAGGATTTTTTTCAAGAGCTCTCTATACTCCTACATTTCTTGACTCTCATTCACACTTGAATTCATTCTAATCAATCTCTTCTTTCTGTCACACTCTTGAAAGTGCACTATCAATGACCGATTACTAAATTCAGTGGTCAATTCTCCATACTCAGCTTACTTGAATTATTAAAAGCATTTTTATACAGTTGATTATTCTCTCCTAATTGAAAATATCTTCATTGTACTTTCTGTCTCAACACTCCCCAGAATATCTTTTACTTAACTTCTCGGTCTCCTTTACTGGAACTCCCTCCTGTCTCTGACCATTAAACATTGGAATACAAAGGGTTGAGTGCTCACATTTACTCTCTTTTCTATCTATATTTACTCCCTATCTTTATAATATCATCTCATGACTTGAAATACCACTTATAAAGATTACAAAGGTTATATTTCCAATCTGGAACTTTCCTCTTAACTCCATACGCATACTCATACTTTACACCTTATCAGCTCCTTCAAATCAGATACTTCTGTCACCTCCTCTTTAACCAAAAACAATACCATTTTACTCAATAAAATGAAGACTAATTTGCTTAGAATTACTTTATAAATATCACTATTACTTTTTAGTACTTTTTTGTTTTGTTTTGTTGCAATTGAATGCAGAAATAATATATTGTTATCCAGATTAAATTAAATTTCATGATAAGAAAAAAATCATGAGTGTATATGAGAGCTTATAACCTTAAACCTTTCCTCTGGTAGAATAAATACTTCGTGGCAGGCCAAATTGAAAAAATTTTAGCATTTCTTTGCTATTCGTATTTAAGAAATAAAACACTACATACAATCTACTCCTAGATCTCATTAACTATATTTAAAAAATATATAAGTTCAAACATCTTAAACTTGAAATTAATTTATACAAATTAAAAGAAAAAACACTAATGGGCATATATTATGTAATATCGATGTATGAAATTTTGAATTCAAAGAGTCCTAATTTTAATAGAATCTCAGGGGCTATCCAGTAAAGCTTATATCTCAGAATCATTTATCCAAGAGGCTGAGTCCCATTATGATAAAAATAAAAGGAAAAATCTATTCATTTCACGAGAATATATGTATGTTTATAGAATTTTGATAATATGTTTAAAAATGACAAATGTGTTTTTGAAACAAATAAGAATGAATTGGATTTATTAATGTGCCATATAAAATCTACTTTCTTAATAGTGGAAATGGAATGACTCTCTCCTCCAGCATGCAGGATGTGAGGGATTTACTGGAAAATAAGGTCAATAGAATAGATATGGCAGTCTAGATCTGAAAATTTGATTAAAACATGTGTCAATTCTTAATAATTTTTTATGAAAAACCAGTACTACACAATTCCTATGTTCCAAGGTTGTTTTTTGTACCACTAGAGGCAAACTACCAAAATATTCATCATCTCTAAAACTCTGTATGGAAGACATAGAGTGTTCTTAGATATCAAACAGTACGAATGTAACAATATAAAGAAAATTAGGTTTTAAGTATCTAGTCTTATTTTTGAACTTTAAATCAGTATGACATACTGACATGGATAAGCTCAGGATCTGAAAACAAAGTGTCTTAAACACAAAGGACAATGCTTGTTTTTGTTTTTGTTTTTTATATGCATTTAAGCAATTCTTATCATTGACTCCAACTCCTATTTATGACATTTTCATGTTAAACAGTCTTTGTATTTAGGTCTTCTAGATTTGACTTTGGATCTAGACGAGATGTATATTTAAATCTCAACCAGGACATTTAATAGCTATATAATTTAGGCAATTTGCTTGTCCTCCCTGAGTCTTAGTTTTCTTATCTATAAAATAATAATAAAGTCAACAATAATAATAGCTGTTAGTTTTTGAGCTAATTAGCATTAATTTATTATAAGCAATAAATCTCCCCCATTCTAGAGTTCAGAAAGGGTTCAAAGCCAGTTATTAAAGGCCAGACAAAATTCAGTTATTCAAACCTATCATTGTCTAGGAGTAATACATCATATTTCTAAGGGCAGTTTGAAGTTAAGATAATGAGCACGAGGTACCTATCATCACATTGCCTTAAAAATACTTGATAAGTACCAGATACATAATAAGTTTATAGTACATATTAATTCCTGCTATTAAACTATGACAGTGACTACTATTAATAAAACAACAGCAACGTTATTATTTCTCCATTATTAGACCTGACACTGTGAATCTGGCATGTCTAGTTGCTTCAAGCAAGTTTCATTTTTGAAGTGTCCACCTTCAGTTTCGGACATCTATTCCAGTGCCTATCATAGTTCTGTATTAGCCATGTGAGAAAGGGAACTTGAGTTAATATTCATATTAAGCAGGGAAAGTTCTATCATTTAACAGGAAAATAAAAAATTCTTTTGGATTTCATGAGAATAATCTCAAAACTACATCATAGATTTTAAAAGAGTCAATAGAAATTAGGTATCCACTTTTATTTCTGAGATTTCGAACATCTTAAACTTGAAATTGAAGTTAATCTCATTATCACACAGGAAAATAATCCATAATGCCAAGTGTCCAAGTAATTAGGATGACATCACCTTGCTATTTTTAAAGGATTTCACAAAGTACATAAGCCCATGTGTGATCTGCAGTGATACTTCAGAAAGCATGAATAACACTTTCTAAAATGATGAAATCCTTGAATTCAGCATGGTGAATTACTCTAATAGAATTTGTATTTCTATTACTTTATACATTGTTTAAAATATCATGTATTCACTCTTGTTAAATATGAAGAGCAATATTTAAAAAATATTTGTACTTTGCATTATTTTGGTTAAAAATATAAAAAGTGTTTTTTGAGGTTTAAAATTAGATGCATGTGATAAATTATTATGTTTTATTATCTGAAACCATCACCTATGTGAAATAGGAGCCCTACTCAGCTATTGGCTGATCTGTGATACAAGACAGAATTATAAATTCCTTTGCATCCCTTGTTCTCCCGACTTATCTTGTATGTTATTGTTTAAATACATGATTGTAATTAAAGTTAAAAACTATGACACAGTATGATATCCCCTTGTAATTTTTTTATTTTAATGAGAACTACACAGATTAAATCCTCTTCTGTGTATGAATTTGACAAATTAATGAAGAGGGCTTTAATTAAGTGGTCTTGGGGGAAATGTTTTAAAATAAAAATGACTGAATTAACTAAACTGAGTTAAAAAAATTATAAAATTATTATATAATCACTAATGTGCTCTTCAGTCAATTTCATTTTATATCTGACCTGCAATTTGTACTTGTATCTGAATAATGGCATGTAATTGCACAAAGACCCATTCATCCATTCATTCATTTATTAAACAATTATCAAGTATCTAAACAAACTATGTTTTAGGAGAAAAAAATAATAGCAGCAACAACAAATCTCTTTTACTTTAAAATCATTATCAAACATTTAAAATATTTCATCTTATTAATATATACTCTGTAATCAGCTTAAAGAAGTTTAAACATTGTTGGAATGGATTTTAAATATCTTTTTATTATAGCATTTATCACACTATAAAAAATTATTTTATATCTCTCTATACTTATGAGGTCTTCAAGGGCAGGGAACATACTGTGTATTTAATAAACATTTGCTTGATCAATAAGGTGTATTAAAATGATACAAATCAGTTAATTTTAAGGTTAGTAAATATATTTAAAAATCTATCCATTACATAAGTATTTTGTCAATATAAACTTTCCATTTAAAATGCAATTATATTTGCTAACTTTTGCAATGATAAATGCTATATTTTAACACTGAAGACTTAATAGAATTTTTAGTTAAACAGGACACAGAATAATTCCATCATTCCAATTTGTAGATATCATTTTAGGCTTTTGAAAAATATGTAATTAATTGGCTCAAAATTCATTAAAATGCTAAAATATTTCAAAATATTGAATAAAAACTTAGAAAGTTGAAAAGAATTGTCATAAATGTTAAAAAGACTACTGAAAAATTCTTTAATTCTAATAATAAAACAAAAAAGAACCTATTTATATTAAATGGTAATCCCAATTTTAAAACAAATATCTGTACTGAATAAATTAATAAATAGGGGAGGAGAGCCAAATTTCCCATTAAGAAGAATTCCGAATAAGTATGTAGGTACTTCATGCTAAGGAAGGGAGAGAGCATAACTCCTCAGTTCTCAAGTGTGCACTGTGTAGATAGAGTTTCTTCCAAAGAATGCAGTAGGGAAAAGGGTAATAAAAGAGTGACTTTACAGTGGGGAAATCTAACAAACACAACTTCAGTAAGGTCAATACCAAAGTTATACATCATGTTGACAGTATGTAGCCTTGATACTATGTGATTCTAAATATGTGTGTAGTTACGTGCAAATATTAGGTGCATAAAAACACAGGGGCATGGAGAGAGTACAAAGTACACAGTTTAGTGAACTTGACAAAAAGCCGTTCTCTTTTTGCTCTCCTGTAAGCTGCTTGTGTATATTTAGATAAGTCATTTAATCTCTCTGGTCCTTAGTGTTCTGTGAAATGAATGAATAGAATTCTTAGTGTTCTAAGATCCCACCTAGCTCTGTTATTCTACTTATTTATAAAAAGATGTAACCCTCAGAGAGATTACAATGCACATGAGAAAACTATACTTGCCAACACTGAAACAAAACAAAACAAATTTAGGAATGGAGCTTAGGTTAAGGGCATATTCTGTGGGTTTATACTCTGAGGACCCCAGAGAAACTGAGTAGCTTTACAAAAGAATTAAGAAGAGGGTAAGAATGAAAGACCACTGAAAAATCGATAGGTATGGATGAGTGAAGAGCACCTCACATCTCAAAAAATTGGAATTTGACTCATTTTTCATTTTACTTTAGTTCTAGATTTTGACAGAGGTGAATCCTTCCTTCAAAATCCCTCAATGCCTCACCTTCACCTATAGCAGCACACTCAAGTGCCTTGCAAGGTATACCCAACCTTCCCTGATGTTGCCCTCGTCAACAATTTAAACCCATAACATGCCTGTCTGGAACTGAATGATACTAATACAATTCTAAACTACCTCAAGTTTCCTGCATGAACTACATATTGTTAGATACCTTTGGACTTTTGAAAATCTCTTTCCTCTCTCCAGAATTCCTTTCCATCAAGAGCACTGAATTTCCTCATTTAGCCTCTCACAGTGGTGAGTCAATGTTTCTATCACTGTCCTCAATATTGCGAACACTGGCTAATTTTCTTCTCTCCATTCAACTACTCAAACACAATTTAATTCTCTAAAACAAACTATAGCTATATCATAGTTACCTCTTATACATGTTAGATGTGTTTCACTTTATATATATATATATATATATATATATATATTTTTTTTTTTTTTTTTTCTGCTTTGATAACTATTAAACGCATGTGCATACAAATTTGTTCTGGATATATGTTCATACATTCAAGACAAATTGTAGTAGGTACAGCATAGATGATTATTTTGGGAATTTGCATTTCCTCACTTTTGTCTTGTGGCATTATAAGCTTTATAGTAATAAACAGAACATACTTTCAGCTAAAAAACCTTAAGATTAGTGCCTTGTAACATCAGTTACAACATAAATATGTTTTGAAAGATACAAACTTGGACTACTGTTAATGGTGAATTAAATAATTTGCATAAGCCTTCTGAGAATTATTAGGAAAGCTGGATGAAACATTAAAAATATCTGCTTGAAGGCATCATAGAGTTAAAAAAAAATAAAGAATTATGAGGCCAGGATTTGGGGACTGATAGGTAGGATAGCAATCCAGAGAGGTGAGCTGAGCATTTGGGTATGATTCAATCCGGAAAACTTCCTGATTCCACAGGGCACCACTGAGAGATTGAGAGGACAAAGTGAGATATTTACCATTTTTGTAGATACAGAGAGAAGAGAATTTGCAGCCCATAGCCTGATAAACAGGAACTGATGCACTTTACATTCATCTGGGAATCTGGAAGTTTTCACCCACAAAGTAAAGTGGAAGTATAAGGCTCTGAACACAGTTCACAGCTCAGCTGTTAATTCTGTCAGCTCTAGAAATTAAATTGATGAGATCTTGGATTGTTAGTATCATTTTTCAGGTAAAAGCAAATGTAAATCCTTTCTACAGAAAACACCATCTTCCCAAGCCTCAAATTCTCTAACAGTTTCACAATTATTATCACGCGCGCGCACACACACACAAGGCACATCAGGAGGAAAGACAAAAACAAACACGATTGTCAGATATAGAGCAGCAAATATTGGTCCTCGAAACACTTCTTAACACACATCTAAGAAAATCTCCATTTCAGAGTCTGCTTTATGGGGGATCCAAGTAACAACTGTTGGTGCCACAAATGACTAGAGGAAATTGACATGAAGATGAAATTATGGAGCTGGGATACTTGCTGTCTGGCAGGCACTAAAGACCCCATAATTCCCCATAATTGGAGTGTGGTAGATTACAGAGAAACCGTGGAACAAGGTAGCTTATATTGTAAAATTTTCACTGTTGGTAGTGAACTGAGATAGGGTACTAGTGGAAGGAAATGCCCTAAGATGTGTATTGCAAGTGTTTGGGAATTATGTAAGAACAGTAACTATAAGAGCAATAAAAATGGGATTGTTCTCGCTAGGGGCAACTAGTCTCTTGGTAGCATATACAGAACTCATGTCCTGCAGCCAGAAAGCAGAGAATGTTAAAAATCAGAACTAAGATTAAAACTCCAGAAGAACCAAAGAAGGTTCAATTTGAAACATAGATATTCTGTTATACCAAGGACAGGATTCTGGCTGGGAAAAGATGAAAACTTTAATACTTGGTGTGGAAATATTATTTTAATTCCCCAAATTATCTGGATCATCTGAGCCTGCAGAAATGACAAATTGATCATTTCTCTCAGTCAACCAAATGATTAGAAAATAAGTAAAATTTTTGTCTATAAGAAATCAGATGTCTGTATTTAGCTCCTGTATAGAAGCTACACGGAATTAAAAAAAAAAAAATCTATCATTAAACACGAGTCATCATCAAAGTTGCAAGATACTTCACATTGAGAGCTATAGGAAACAGGCATAGACAAAGATAACAACAGATTCATATCACCAGTCACTTCAGGGAGTACACTTATTGAATAGTATGGTGGGCATATTAGCCAACAGACTGTGTAATGTGTTTTTTTAATCTCTTGCTATTTTTTTTTTAACAAGCTTATCTAATTATTTTTTTTTTTTGTAACTTAAGAGTTGCAATATCTGTTTAAATGTTTCTCAGGATATAGTGACTAATGGTATGATGAAGTTTTGCTCATTCTTAAGTTTGTAAACATTAGTGATTTTGGAGAAAGCAGCACCATTGTAAACTCACCTTATGAGTCTGTACATTCTGAGATAGAACACAGAAACTCAATTACCTAGATTTCCTTATGGCTAGGATACTAGCACACAATCCGTGATCCACAAATGTGGCATATTTATAGGAGACATCAAAACAAAACGGCATGATAAAGTAGGTTCTGTACAGAATCTGTTCTGGTGAAGGTGACAACAGAACCATCCCTCTTTGGGAAGTAGTTGTGACAAAGTTTCTAGAATCCAGTGCCCAAGATTCAGCAGGCAAGATGCAGCATCTGTATCCCGCCATAATGTATTCTCCTCTATAATTTTATTAATGTGAAATTTATTGTTTGCAACTCAGAACACTGATATATGTAATCCTTCTTTTATTCTGTCAACATATTTCTTAACTTCCTGAGCAAATAGATTTTTGTATGGATCTCTAGTTTTGATTTGCTCTTCAGATAAACAGTCTCTATTGTCCAATATTATAGTCAATATACATATGTAACTATTTAAATTAAATTAGTTAAAATTAAATAAAAGTAAAAATTAAATTTTCCCCATGACTATTTTGTAACTACCAATTTGTACAGTCATATCAAACACATTTGAAGTGCTTAGTAGCCACATGTAGCTACTAGCTATTGGATTTGACAATACAGATATAAAACTTTACCATTATGAAGAAAAGTTCTTTTAAACAGTGCTGCTCTGAGGCATAGACAATCTGACTAGTACATTACGTGACTTCATATAGATTAGAGAAGCCTTCCTTAATGAATTGATTGATTCTGTTAATAGATTCAAGTTATGACCTTGATACCATGTGATATATTCAGCCTTCACTCCATTATTCTATTTGATTTTGCTAGTAAGGTTACAAGCGATCAAATTAGATACAGAGTTCACTTTATTTTAGAGTAACAAAAATCAAATCTCATTAGCACTTATTATCAAACATTGAAGATTTCCTCCCAGCTCCTTCCTCATGAATGATATTAAATTCTATTAATAAAATTTAAAGGCTGACACTAACAGGCTCATCCTTTTTGTAAAATACATTTGGTTTATGTTTGAGCATTCATATTGGTTCAATGATGCTTGAAATGCATTGTGTGAGGTGGGCATTTACTGCTTGTGCCTGCCTAGCATACCTTTCTCCTCCTTTTGCTCAGGGTACTACATTTAAAAAAAAATTTTTTTCCTGTTACATGCAACCTTGGTACATCTGTAAATCAAGGTGATCTACCCATTCTTTCCTGATCTACTGCTTGACTTTGGAAATCAGTTAGCCATAATTGGATTATGCTGCAGGAATTTACCACAAGAAACAAAATTAAATGGAAGTAATTCATCAAAACAGCAGTTACCTGAAACAAATCCTCATTAGTTCCTCTTCTCTAGACTCCTAGAGCTGTCCTCATTTTGTCCTTTCTAAAAGAAAGGTTAACATTTTTTTTTAGTGTGTATCTCTTTTCTAGATTCTAATATATAATTTTTTTAACTTTGCTTTTAAGATAGCCAGTTGCTTAGGCAAAAGTATTTAGGACTGGAGAGAGCCCTAAATATTGATGTGTCCATGTTGGAATTTACTTGGAATGTCTACTTAACATTGTGAAATGCCATTTGTGCCTCCTTGCTCTCTGCCATTGTAGCTTTATACACTGTCGATGTACACATCATAGCCCAGATGGGTTTTTGATTTCAGCTGTCTAGTAATGATTTAGCTGTTAAGTAGTTAGGTAGCCATGAGAGACAGGAGCAAAGGCCCAGCTCTGTAACCACAGGAATGACAATACTGATGGCCTAGCCCAAAAGGCTGCCCCTAGGACCTCCTAGAAACAAAACAAAACAAAACAAAACAAAACAAAAAAACCCAAAAAACAGAAAAACATAATTTTTCAAATGACAATACCCCTACATCCTGGAGTACAAGGAAATAAAGGCCCACGGCATAGCAAACAGTTTAGGCCAGCAACAAACACTTGCACAGTAAGGATTACGCTGATCTTTTCACTTCAGCCTCATTACACCATCATTATAATGTCATACACATGCCCGGAAGTTCACGAATCTAATTATAATAGAATGAATTCTGGGAAAAAACATGTGCAGTTGACAATAAATTATACAAAAGCCAACTGTCAAAATGACCTAATACATCAATCAGCTAGCACCACCCTTGTAACCACCCATCATGGCTTGGATATAAGACAGACCTACCCACCTCTACAAGGCAATCTCTGGTGTAACTTGTTTCTCTCTTGAAATGTATTTGAATAGATCTTACCTTTTCTAATCTCTGATGATCTGTAATTTTTTACTGCATCGGTGGAAAGGACCGAGGTTTCCCCATAGTATCACTGAGGCAATGATGAACTTAGATCATCTCCAGTGATAACAGAATCACTCTGGTTCTGCCTACTTCTGCCAGGATATCACTTTAAACTCCCCCACACTTGTTAACACTATTTGAAGTTAAATGTCTATCTGTTTGCAATATGAGAGATGTTGGCAAATAGAAGGAAGAAAAAGAAACTCCTATTTTAGACAGATTTAACCTTTTCCAAATTTGTTAGAGATCTTTTATAAAATCATATTGTCAAAGTGATCAATTTAAAGAAAACACATATATTAACTTACTTTCTCTGTCAGCATATGATCCAATACCATTAAGTTAGAGAATTGATAGCATAAGATATTTTCCTGAAATATCTCAAGATTATTATTATAACACAAAAATATCACTCTAAAAGCTAATGGTCAAACCTAATCAAAATTAAGTGATGAAATTGTAGGGCTTATATATAAGTAAATTTTACCAATAGGATTAAATTAGTTAAGACATTATGAAAAATTTGGTATGCTAACAATAATTCTACAAATTCAGAAGGGTTTAGAGCTTGACAAAATTGGCAATGTGAAATAGCACCAAGCAAATAGACATTTATTTTGATAAATATAAATTTTGCATAATTATAGATATTTATTATACTGATATTTAATTTCAGGAAACAGAAGACAGGTTGAAGTTTGATTTAAATTTACACATTCATCCTAAAAGGTTTACAAAATGCACCTTTTACTTACTTATACATGTAAACTGGTCTATTTCATCAATTGAATATAAATTAATAAATGAAAAGTACCTTTATATGTAAATTCAGGCAAAATCATGTCTAAAAGTCTTCCTTATCATATTGCAGAAGAGAATTTGAGTTCTGTATATTAAGTATTTAGCAAAATTGTCAGTATAAAATATTCTATGAATATTAGCATTAAATGTAAACATCCAGTAAGAAAACCCACTCAGTCTATTCAGCTAGTGTGTTTTCTTCTTCCTTGTTTCATAAGAGATATTTGAGAAATATTAGAAAAGTTTAAACATCTAAAATCAGTGAAACATCCAGCATGTTTTTATAGCTACTTATTATGTACATTTAAGTAGTTACTTTTAGTTTATCAGCTTTTCGGCATTAAAAGCTTAAGCAAGTTTATTTAGTAAGAGACATTAAATGAAGACTCTCAAGCACATTTACTCTTTGTAATGTCCATGTTCAAGCATATTTTTTAATAATTAAATATTTACTTCCTGAAATAAATAATTAAAATATCCCTTGTATTATTATTACATTCAGAATGTATAACACAGTCATACCTGAGAATATAGTCTTAGAAGGAGAAACTATATCTAAATGAGACACGCATTACAAATGAAATACAAATGTACACAAATGTTCAATTCTCCTAACAGGTAGGTTTCTCCTTATAAATTACAGCTGTGCTCTTAAACACATCTGGGACATAAAAATGAAAATGAAATATCTTATTTCCATCTTCAGAAAGTACATACAGCTAGCATCCATGTCAGACTCTTAACTGTCAATATCTCCTTAGATTTTGTCATCAATCACTCACACCTGCAGATACAGTCTCAACCCCCAATCATTTTCAGTGTCATATTAGGAAAGGAAAGATCTAGTTAAATCTTTTAAGTATTTTGGAGGTGGCAGAGATTATAGTCATATTGCCACATGGAGACATATTGCTCCCAGCACTTCCTAATTCTTCTATATATGTATGTGTTAGATCATTATTAATAGGTCAATAACTCATCCTTCTCACCTCTGACTAGAAACACTATTTTTCAAAGTTCATTATTGTTTTTAGCTCTTTTTATTGTTATAACTTTCAATAATACCAGGAAAATATCATTTCATGCTGCCAAAATAATCTATGAGAAAAAATTAAAAGCTAGCAGCATGCTACTATAAGTACAAGCTGATTTCTTGTGTAGTCATCTTTGTAACTGTTTAAGACCCAGTTCCTACCCTGGCAATCTGTTGCTTGACGCCTGATGCTTAACACTTCATACAAGTCAAGTCTAGCTGAACTGGCATCCTCATAGTCTTACAAATATATCACTGTCATAATAATTAAAGGCAGTAGAAACAATCAGGGTTTACCAGAAACTGACACTAAAATCTAGAATGAATGAAACTAAAGGCAAAAGAAAAACGAGCATCACAAATTTTAAATACACAGTTCTCCAAAAATAATCCCCCACAGAGAGGCATATTTATATACACACATAAATTAGTGCAAAATGAAACCTGTATTTAGCAAACCCTATACACTTAAAATCACCATTAGTTAATTATTCCAGACATTATTACCTAATAAGCCTCAGAGACCATTATTGTCATTTCGGTTCCACTAGTAGGCAAAATATAAATATCAAACTTAGCACAGAGTTTAATGAAGGGATAAATATAAGAAACCATAGCTCTCAAAGTAGTAAATCTTTATTAAGGGCTTACTACTTTTAGTACTTGACATTTACTCCTTTTTCTTTTTCTTTTTGTATTTGTTTTATCTATTATTAAATACCTTCCTGCTTTGAAAGTAATCTATTTAATGAAGAAGCAAAAAGTGTTTTTTTCTTTGAGGTTTCCTTAACACAAGCATCACCTTTGTACTATGTCCTCTAAGGCAATTGGACTGTATCATACCAATGTATGATACCCTGAATGCAACTTAGCAGGACAAAAGGACAACTCAATTATGTGAGAAATATACAGATGGTGTTAATGTCTATTAAAAAAAAATCATTTAAAAATTCAAGTGAGAGAAATCCCTCAAAAACTTGATAATAAATATCTGACAAAGTCTTGGGTGGAAGAGTTATCCTAGAAATAATTTGACTTACTATCATTATTATATTTTATCCTGACAATATTAAAAATTTTATATACTAAGGTTTTATTGCAATTTCAGTCTATAGGCTCTCAACACAATAAAATTCCTTCATTAACTAACATTTTAATTCAAGGGGATGATTCATCAACCTAGTTGATAAAACTGACCAGTACTAGCTTAAGTTATCTGGAATCTAAAGGCACAGCTGATTTCCCTACTGGTGGACAAGACAAACTGTGCTATTAATGACAACAACAAAAAAGATTCAATAGAAGCTTTTACCTTCAGGCCTCAGACTTCAGCCTAGCCTTTAATTAAATATTAGGGCAATGGTTCTCTCCAGTATTTTATAAAGTAAACATTAATGGTAGAGTGTATATGGGGGAAAAGAACAGCCTATGGGAGAGGTAATTCATGAGAGGATTTCTCATAAAAAGCTTCAGTTTTTATTTCAGATTAAAGGGGATGCAAAACAAACAAACAAACAAACATGAAAGAAAGAAAGGTCAAAAAATCTCAAATATTCCTATAAGCAAAATTTTCCCCTAAAAGAAGGTTTCACTGTATTAGGTGTTAGGCTTGATTTATTAGGTGTTGTTGCCTGTTTCATCTCTCTTGCACATAGGTGTAGGTGAGGCCAATACTGTTGTGATGAGCAAAAGACAGTCTACGTGTACAAATAGAAGATTGGAGGCAGTGTAAGATATACAAATGGCAAAGAAAATTTAGAGGGAAAAAGAATAAGGGAATGGGGAAAAGAAATATGTTGTAAGAAAAAAATTAAGTTCATGCTGTGTAGAATATGATGGAAACTTTTTCAATCTTTTTGCTCCAACTTCACCAAAATATCAATTTCCGGTTTACGTGTTTGATTTGTTTTGGGAGATACCATAAAGGGTGACTAAGGTAAGTTGCTTTGGAAACAGACTTTAAGATAGTTATTTGTATGTAATTATTTCAGAATTAACACCTATGAGTAGTCTCACCATGATGCAATTGTTACAGATCTTTATATAACATCTTCTATCTCACCCAACACCACCACCAGACCAGTCACTGGATGCTGGCTGTTCAGCAGGGTGTGAGTGTGATCTTGGTCACAGCAGCCACTTTAGCTTAAAACAGTTTCTAAACTGGGAATGAGTTGAGAGCTATCAGCAGTTAACACTGCCTACAGTTTAGGGGAATGAAAGAACAATCTTGTTGATTGTGTCTTTTGCTGTGCAGAAGCTTTTAAGTTTGATGTAGTCTTGCTTGTTGATTTTTGCTTTTGTTGTTTAAACTTTCCAAGTTTTATCCAAAAAATTATTGCCAAGACCAATATCAAGGAGCTTCCTTCTTATGTTTTCTTCTAGGAGTTTTACAGTATCAGGTTTTATATTTAAGTTTTGGATTCATTTCGAGTTTAGTTTTGTGAGTGGTGTAAGATAGAGCTACAATTTCATTATTGTGCATATGGTTATCTAAATTTTCCAAACAAATTGTTGAAGAAACTATCCATTTCCCATCAGGTGTTCTTGGGTCTCTTGGCTAATATTAGTTGACTGTATATGCAGTGGTTTAATTCTGGACTCTCTTCTGTTCCATTGTTCTATGTGTCTATTAAATACTTAAGTGTCCATCAACAAATGAATGAATAAAGAAAAAAATATATATATATCGCATTATCTATATATATAAATATAAATATATAGTATATCACATATATAATGAAATATTATTCAACCATGAGACAGTAGGAAATCCTGTCATTTGCAACAACATGGATGGACCTTGAGGACATTATGCTAAGTGAGATAAGTCAGACAGAGAAAGACAAATACTGGATGACATCACTTATATGTGAAATCTTAAAAGCCAAACTTTTAAACACAGAAATAGGAGAGATGTTTAAGAGTACAAACTTACATCTAGTAGATAAATAAGTCATGGAGCTATAACACACAGTGTAGTGATTATAGACAAAAATACCATATTATAAACACATACTTGCTGAAAGACTAGATCTTAATTATTCCCACCACAAAAAAGAAATAATTATGTGAAGTGATAGAAAGTTAGCTAATATACAATGGCAACCATTATATTATGTATTGCAAGCAATATGTGTCTCAAATCAATGTTGTACACCTTTAAGTTAAATTCATATATCAAATATATTTCAATTGAAAAAAAAAAGAGCAATCTTGGAGGTATCTATTAAAGAGGTGAAGAAAAACCTCAAAGAGGGATTGAAACAAGAACAAGAATCAAGACTGCCTAGGAGAGGGTCACACCACCTGGGTTATAGGAGAATTTCAAGGATATGGGAAGCCCTCCTCATGATGAAACAGGTGTAAAGAAGGCAATATGGATTCAAACAAAAGTTAAGTTGCTTCAGTTTAATAATCCACCTAATTTAAGTATACTTATGCCTTTGCAGTTTCCGATATTATTCCTCTTTTTCCTCTGTTTCCTCTATTATTGCTCATTTTCACATAAACTTACATTCAGAGCTTCTAATTTTAAATAATTTATGTAACTCTTTTTTGCACTTATTCAAAGAATAATGGAGAAAGAAAAAATGAGAAAATTAAAACAGATTTATTTTTGCCAACAGAAAATGTAGGTAATTTATAGAAAAGCTGGAAACGAGGGCCCCTTAAGAGTTTTCCAAAGTATGCCAGCTAATAGCATGGGGTTTTAGATCTTTTCTTTATTACAATCAATCCTGCTGGAAATAAGGAGATCAGTAGAGTTGAGCTAGCAAAAGAATGAAAACTCTGAACAGATTTATTAAATGTTTGCATAGTGTATGTAGACAGGATGAGAAGAAACTAACCAAGGCATAGAGAAACAAGGAAAGTCATTAGACACACATTGACTTACCACATTCAAGATGTAAGAAAGTTCCCTTCACCAGATTTTGCAGTGATCTACTGATACTAGGTAAAACAAACAAAAAAGTTGCTAATACAAATGCCAGGCATTTGAATTAATAAGGTCAATGTGGGGATTTGATCTCAGGGAGATTTACTGATGAATTTCCTTGCTATTATCAGCATATATTTCTAGTGGAAAAAGATAGATGTTCTCTGCAGACTCCCTATATATTCCACATTAGCCAAGCATTTTGAGGATACTGTGACTCCATTAAGTGCAGGTCACAAAACCTATTAATAGGAGGTTTAGCCACTATTGTTTCTTTTGGATAAGTTATCATTGAATATGTTTCGCTATATGGAAGCAATACAGAATAAGATAAATAAATAAATAAATAAACTCTCAGAGTATGTGAGGAACTTATATTCTTACTTACTTTTATAAAAGTTGTAAGGCCAGAGTTCATTCATTTATGCTTTTGTGTCTGATTGGTGTTTTTACCCTAATTTTGAATAATATATAACCCTCCTTAAAATAAGTATATAGCCGGGGGGAGGGGTATTAATTATTTCAGGTTTCGCTATATCTAATTTCAAAAGAAATTCTCAATATTTTTCTACTCTTGATCAGTCAGATTGAATTTCATATTAATTACTGAAATCAGTTTATAAGCCCTTGATAATAGCAAACTGAATAAACAATCACAATTAGCTCAATTTATAAAGAGGTCAAAGACTCAACGCTTGATTCACATTGAGACAACTGAGTGAAAAACCATGTGTAAAGCGCACATTGGCGGTGCTGGTGGTGCCACGCAGGGGTGATGGCTTTCATCTTCTTCCTGCTTCCAGTGTATCTATCTATAGGTTTTCAGGATCTTCAATGCTGCTGCTGTGTGGAGAAGTTTCTCCTCATACTTACATATTTACAACTTCCAATTCAGGAGAAAGAGAAAATTCTAATACTTTTTTAAGTAGCAAAACTATGAAAACAAAATTGACCTCGTTGCAGCTTTCTAAGAATGAAAAACTACATTCTAGAGCCCAGATTCACTGTGATGAAATAAGGAGCCTAGCCTGGTGAGCAGAACTCTACGTCAAGGATAAAGCCATAGATTTTATCAACTTAACTCTGCGAGGGTTGAGAGCAACCAAGACCAGAATTCAGTCATAAACAGAAGCACGTTTATATAAAGTTAACTTTTTTTTTTTTTTTAAAGCAAGCATTTCTTCCACTTTCTATTGACAAATAGCACCCTGACTCTCCTGCTGGAACAATGCTCTGGCTAGAATATAAATCCAGATGCCTGCCCTCACCTAGTCACAAGGTAAACATGACAGAAAATTAACAGAGCACAAGTGAATCCTTCTCTCATTCCTAGTAATTTGAATTACTAGTGAAATGGCACAAGAATGAGAAAAATGAATTCACTCCATTCAATTGGTGGTCAACATTGTCAATTTGTTTTTTCTTCTTAGATTCTTGAGGCGTTACTGTAGCATTTTCATATACCATCCTCATTCTCAAGCCTTCTCATCAGTTTTGTGGGCTAGTATCCTTCCAATACATTTATTTTATAATTAAACTAAATAATGTTGATTTTTGTTAGTGAAACAGAAAATCATAATTGACAGCATACCAAGTATATAAGAATGATCTGCACTTATTCTTATACACAACAGTGGAAAAATACTAAATTATTTAGCCCTCTACTGGGTATCTGCTTTCTTTCAATAATAAACTTCCAATGTGTTCCCCAAAATATTTCTCAGATATGCTCACTCCCATCCATGTAAGATAAGTAAGAAAGTCCTTAGTTCAAGGTGCCACAATGTTAATCTAGGGAAATACATGATCACTTTTGAACAAGATGGCTAAGAAAAGCCTCACTACAAAGAAAAATGCTTAATATAGATTGAAATGTAAGTCAGTGAGTATAGTATGAATACAACAAAAATTTGTCAATCTGATCTCTAATGTAAATATAGAAATCTTTGAGGCATGTGAGATCTCACCATAAGCTGCTGTAGGTCAACTGTCTCCTACAAAAGCTGTAGACCTTGAGAACTAGAAGTTTTTGCTGTCAAAAAAAAAAAAAAATGTGAAACCAGAAATACTTCCCTTGAGGATGAGGATTTTTTGTGCATTATATTTTATAATCTTTGCTAATAAACTGTGTGAGATTTCATTGCATAATCAACATAATCTGACGAAGGCAAGTTGCCTTTATGTCCATCGAAAGGTGGATGAATAAAGATGAGATTACACACACACATACACACACAAAATGGAATATTATACAGCCATGAGAAAGAAGATCCTGCTGTTTTAAACAACTGGATGAATCTTGAGGGCATTATGCTAAGGAAAATAAGTCAGGCAGAGAAAGCAAATATTGTATGATATCTGTTATATGTGGAATCTAAAAAAGCCAAGCTTAGACAAATAGCACAACTATGGTCATCCATAATGAATATTGAAGGAAGGTGGTAAATGGGGAGATATTGGTCAAAGAGAACGAACTTCCACTTATAAAATTAACAGATTCTAGGGGTCTAATGTACAACATAGCAATTTAGCTAATAATACTGTATTATATACTTGAAAGTGGCTAAGAGAGTAGACTTTATATGTTTCACCAAAAAAAGAAATGTAATTAAGTGATGGGATGAAGGTATGAGCTAATTCTATGGTGGTAATCATTTTGTAATATATAATTGTATTAAATCAACACATTTTACTTCTTAAACTTACACAATGTTACATGTCAATTATGTCTCAATAAAGCTGAATAAAAATGTGACCACTTTTTTATTCATTAGGTGATAAAGCAATTGTAAAAAAAAAATAAAGAAAATTCTGGAATTTAAATGATCTTTTAATAAATGAGAACCAACTAGTTTGGAGACATTTGGTAGCTGATCAATCATAATAGCACTGAAATATATAGACCCTTGATCAGCAACGGAGGTCAAAACCAGAGAAGAAACCTAAAATGCTGCAGCAAAATGGAAAGCTCTTTAGAAAAACAGTATTACCATAATGTCTCAAATATATAAATACAGAAGAAAGAACTTTACGTGCATTATCTATAGTAAAAGATAATGAGAGCTGCAATATGGAAAAGTCAGCTTAGATTCTACTTTCTCTCTCAATTTTAACTGAACCTTTTTTAAAAATAAATGCCCATCAGTAGTTTTACAACATAAGACATTTGGGATCTAGGCATGTGAGAAACATCAAACATAGTTTACATTACATGCACATTGCTTATGAAAATTAACACATTTGTGTCAACCATAGGAAGAATCTTATCATTTTCTTTCATGAGTCCCTTTTATATTTCAATGCCTTTGTGACAATGTACTTATTATCAAAGTATATTTAGATTTTAATGTTTATTTTTTCATGTTATTATTAAAATGGTGATGTATTTTACAGCTAATGAAAAGTCATTCATTGAAGTGAAGTAATTTTTGAGGAACAATCATACTAATATATTTTCCTAATATATACACTATGAATTATTGAGCCCTTGAGAAAAAATCTAAACAAAAATATCAGTTTTTCTTTTAAAATAGACTGTTAGTTTTTGGTATTTGAACTAGTAAATATCGGTTCTCTAAATTTTCATACTTATCACTGGATTTAAATATGGTAGCTCACTACGTATCTTTACCATCTGTTTCTCCTAAACACTTCCTTTCTTCTGGAAGGAAGATAGTGCTTTAACAGAATATTACCCATATGAAGAAATATTTCAAACACAAGATTCTTTCTTCAATTATCTCAACAGCTGGTGTTATGAGTTTACATTTAGACAGAAGAAACCTTACAAAGACATGTTGTGCAACTTCAAGAAATTTATATTTGTCACAGTACAGGAAAAACATACTGGCAATAATTCAAAGAAGCTTATGTCTCAGAAATAAGGAGCTTTAAATTAAAAAAAAAAAAAGACACAATCTTTAATCAGTGAGGTTTTGGAACAAAACTATAGAACAGTATTGACCAGTTCTTTGGAAGTATTATGTATAGGGTGGATGATTTAGTCACTTGCTATTGAGAGAACTATTGATACTCATTCAATAGTAGTGATGACACAATCAGTGGAAGGGCAAATTTTGAGGATGCTATATGAATTCATGGTCTAATGTTATGATATTGTGAAAAAGCATGGACTTTGTAGACAGATATAACTAAGTTCTAATCCTGACTCTAAAATTTACCATCAGTATATTTCACTTTCTTAAATTCCATGAGCCTCAGTTTCTGTCTTTAAAATTAAGCTAATAATGCTTATGTAAGCTCCAAATGAAAACTACTATTTTCCCATCACCTAGCAAAAAGCATTGTTCAATTAATATATGTTAAAGTAAAATGAAAAAGTACTAAATCATCAATGATCTTCTATTCCAATTAATTACAGAAGAATTCACCAATATTAGTAGGAAAGAGGTCTTACATGTTCCAAACTCTGCCCTCCCACTGCTGGACTTTTCCCAATCTCCCAAAGGCTCAAGTAGTCTAAAAGAGATTTAGTCTATCTCACACACCCAAGAAAAGACAGCACTATGGTTTAATAAGATGTTGCTGGTCTACTCTAGAATGATGCTTCAGTTACCCAGTTCCCTGGGATGATCTCATTTTCTCTGAGGGACAAAGAGCCCATTTTCTCAGTTTTAATATCTTCTTAGAGTGTCCCTTGTTGGATTCCACAATAATAATTCTTAGTGGTTCTCTTTTAGAATCATATTCAATCATTCCTAAGGATATGGCCAGCTTAGGGGACCTGGAATAAAACTAGGTCCAACTTTATGAACTCACGCTCATGTTCTCCTTGGGGTTATGCAAAGAAAAAATTAAATTTAATGTACATATATTGGGGATATATACTGAATTTATAACATTGACCTTGGTTGCACTGTATTTAACCAACAAATTTAACCCTTCTCTGAAACAATTTAAAATAAATAACTATGCACAGAGAATGCACCATTATTTTTTAAAACATAGTATATGTAGGTATATGTGTATATATGTTCTAGCAGAAATAGAGTGACATGCTTCTGAGAGTTATAGCAAAATTCCCTGGTGTGATACCCATTGGCTCTATGAAGCCTGTATTAGGACACATTTCCTGTGTTGACCAATCACTGTGCTTCACCATGCCTATTCCCTTGTCTACTCATGGACCAGTTAGGTGGGATATCACTAACCAAACTATATGAATTAGAATTAATATTGGGAGCTGAGTATCACCCAAGGAAAATTGGTGTGCTATTACCAGAAGGAGAAAATGGACACAGGGCAAAAAGAAGTCGCTATTTATGTGTATAACCATGTATAAACATATACTAGAGCATGTTATTGCTTTTTACTTTCCTTATATTAATATAAGGAAATAAGGTTTTAGCTTTTAGTAATTAGAAACTGAGTTTAGGTGAATAAATTATTTTTATGAGATATTATTTTAATTTTTCTGCTTCTGATCATGCAGCTCCCCAACCCTTGACCTAATGCTGAGCTCATTAATGGCTTTCTACCTGTCGGTTCAGTCATCAGTCCTTCTGTAAGACTTGAAACAACTCTGATCAAGAAGAGATGCATGTCTGCATTTCAGAACAGAATAAACCTTCAGCTATACAAATCTGACCCAAAAATTGGGTCAAAGAAAGACAAAGAAAAAGGGGAATAAAAAGAAGCAGAGAGAGCAAAAAGCTAGTTCTATTGTATAAAGATGTCTTTCTCTGTATTCCCCTTGGAAAATAACTGCTTATCCTAGAAACTTTGGTGCTTGGAAAAATAATTGTTTAATCTTTTCTGATCCACAGGAGCTTGCCTCAACCTCTTCCGCCTTATTGTTCCATTTGGCTCTATACTTCAGAATTAATAGTTGAAAAAAAGTTTCTTTTTCCCCCCAAGCCTCTCTCTCCTACTTTCATTTTCTAGACCCTTAATTAAAGCTTTCAGATATGGTAATGCCTAATAAGCACCTTATGTACTTCCTGAGAGACTATTTAAGAAATAGACAGGGTCATTCCCTTCACACTTATCAGAAGTGTAATTGGGTCCCCTGTTGGTCTGAATACATGTTCCTAAGGAAGCACCAGTCCCCCAACTTTCTTTAACCCTCAAGGAAGAATCTCACAATTCCTCTTTGTAATCAGCTTGAATATAAACATAAATGTAAACGGATGCTCATCTTTCAAGACCATCATCTATTCAAGTTCTCTGTAAACTCAGGCTGAGGCAAGAAAAAAAATTTAAAAGTACATTGCTTTCTGTGGAAATCTTACATCCTGGAATCAGGCCTGAGAACTACCTCCACCTGTGTCTTCAAAGACAGAAATCTTAGAAAAGACATCCTATGCTCGAATCTCCACTCTCATTTATATTTCTCCATCTCCATCTCAAGTGGAAATACCAGACATTTTCCTATATGACTAGAGACCTAGCAAAAGCTGGAGACAAGACCCTGAAGGAATCCTACATGCCCTATCTATAAATTTGGCATCTATCATGCCCTTTTTTGATTCCTTTCATGAGTCAGGATCCTATGTGGTTCATCATTATTCTAGATTTAAACCACTAACAATAAAAAGCAACAACTTTAGCTCTCACAAAATTGATTTCTCATTTTCTTCTAGAATCTAGTGGCTGAGTGATAACTGATAAGGTGCTTAATTTTTTCCCCAATTTTCCTGGCTGAAATTTGATCTCATGGCAAGTGTAGTCTGAGTGGTTTCTGGCAATTCACATGTACTTCTGCATGTCTTCCAGTTCTTGGTGACCTACACTGGAGTACTAGAATGTCACTTTGCCCCTAATTTTTAATTTACTAGCTCGTGACCATACAGAACAAAATCCTGACCTCCATTCTTAGGCATTTATTATGATCCTTTCATTCAGAGAGATTTCTCAGACATCCTATATGCCTGACTTCCGGGAATGAACAAGCATTTAAATTTCCTGCTTTCTCACTCTAATACACACACACACACACACACACACACACGTGTGTATATATATGTGTATGTATGTATGTATATATATATGCATGTGTGTATACACAGTATATATATACGCACACACACAGAGATATAAAATACATATATATATTTATTATAATTTAATATATATAATAAATAGACCAAATGGCCTGAATTATTATTATTATTCAGCATTCCCTGTGTCTTCTCCTTTTGCCACGTAACTGCAATATCCACAATATCCTCCTACCATGACTCTGAGTTCAGTCATGTGACTTGCCTTACCAATGAAAAGCTTGAAAATTACTCAAGTGTTTGAGCTTGCCCTATCTTTTTGTTCCTTTTTCATCAACATAATAACGTGCCATGATAGGCTAGAGAATAAGACACATGTGAAGCACAGCCAGATAGCCCTGGTATTTTCAGTTAAGGTCAAGGTAGAGCAGCCTACAGACAGCTAGCACTCAGATGACAGTGAGCCCAGTAAAATCAACAAAGCTGTCACTATCTCAGATGCATAAGCAACATTGCTTACTGTTTCATGCCATTGAGGTTTTGAGGTTATTTGTTATATAGCTATATTTTAGCAATAGGTGATTGATACATGAGTTGTATATTTATTTTTAATATCTGATTGCCCATCCCACTTCTGTGTCCACATTCTTTGAAATGGCAATTGATTACTTACTGTGTCAAGTCAGGATCTCTAAAAATTAGTTAAAAATATAAAGAACCAACTACTGAGTGCATATCTATCTAATTACATTACTATAAAAACAGGAAAAGTATAATGATAAAAGATATACAGATAAAAATAATGTAACTGAAACCATTACTTGTAAAGTTTAGTTGTTGCTCTGTACACTATTTAGGATAAACAAATCAAATAAGGAGCATATTTATGGCAAGGTTTGTTTACTTTTCATCTTCAGCATAGTCATATGCAAATGATAATATAGTAATCAAAATGCCAATAAAATTCTAAAAAGATACTTTACTATGATAAATAAAAATATCAATTTGCACAGAGATGTCTACTATTCATATGTATTTTTCTCATATACACAAAAAAATCATTAATAAGGTATACACAGGAAATCCTGTTTTCTCCTCAGAATTTTCACCAGCCAAGTCTGATCTGGGCTTGGGTGAATTTGCTATAGGTGAAGGAGTACAATTGGAGAAAACACATAATATAATTCTCATTTAGATGTATGTCAATATTTTTCTGAGTTAAAAGAAATTATAGTTATTCATTTAGAATCCTTGCCAGGCACAGGAAAAAAAAATATATATATATATATAACATCATCATAAGTCTTTTTAATAAGGACCATTTAAAAAATACCACTGTATAGCAAACAGATATTCTGTGTTCATAGACTGGAAGAATCAACACAGTTAAAATGGCCATAATACCCAAAGCAATATGTAGATTTAAGACAATCCCAATGGCAGTTTTTAAAGAAATAGAACAAAAAAAATGTCAGATTTGTATGGAAGCACAAAAGACCCTAGATAGCCAAAGAGATCCTGAGACAAAAGAATAAGCCAGAGGTATCACACTGCCTGACTTCAAATTATACTACAAAGTGACAACGAAACAGCATGGTATCGATAAAAATCAACATACAGACAATAAAACAAAATTGAGCACCCAGAAATAAACCCATATATAGATACAGGCAAATGATTTTTGACAAGGAGCCAAAACCATAAATTGAGGAAAGAAATCCTTTTCGATAATGGTTCTCAGAAAATTGGAAAGCCACATGTAAAAGAATGAAACTAGAATTTTCTCTGTCATCAAACATCAAAACTAACTCAAAATGAAATAAAGACTTAAATATAAAACATAAACAATAAATTGTATAGAAGAAAACATAGGTATTAAACTCAAGGACCTTGATGTTAGAGAGGATTTTATGAATTTGACCTTAAAAGCAAGGGAAGTAGAAGCAAAAATAAATAAATGGGACTATATCAAACTGAAAAGCTTCTGCACAGCAGAAGAAACCATTATTGAAACAAAGAGGCAAACTGAATGAGGGTAGATATTTGCAAACAATGTCTCTAATAAGGGGCTAATATTCAAAATAGATAACAATAAGAAAACAAACAAGCCAATTGAAAAATGGGCAGAGGACCTGAACAGACACATTTCCCAAGAAGACATATAAATGGGCAACAGACATATGAAAAGGTGCTCAACTTCACTAGCTATAAGGGAGACACAAATCAAAAGTACAATGAAATACCAAACCACACTTGTAAGAATGACTATTACCAACAAGACAAGTAATTACAAGTGTTGGAGAAGTGGTGAAGAAAAAGGAATACTCATACACTACTGGTAGGAATGTCAATTGGTACAACCACTGTGGCAAAAAAGTATGGAGCTTCCTCAGAAAATTAAGAATAGAATCACCATATAAGCCAGCAATTCCTCTTCTGGGTATCTATCTCAAAATTTTGAAAACATTTATTCGTGAAAATGTATGCACCACAATGTTCACTGCAACATTATTCACTGTGGCCAAGACATGGAAATAACCTAAGTGCCCTTTGATAGATGACTGGATAAAGAAGATGCAGTACATATTTAAAATGAAATAATACTCAGCCATAAAAAAAGATGAAATACTGCCATTTGCAACCATATGGATGGATCTTGAGATTATCATGCTAAGTGAAATAAGTCAGACAGAAAATTTGAGAACCATATGATTTCACTCATATATGGAATATGAAACTTAAATGCAACAAATGAACAAGACGAACAAAAACTCGTAGACACAGACAACAGTTTAGTGGTAGAAGAGTGTAAAGGAGGTCAGATATACGGTGACAGAAGGAGATTTGACTTTGGGTAGTGAACATACAGTGCAATATACAGATAATGTATTATTAAATTGTACACTTGAAACCTAAATATTTTATTAACAAATACCACCTCAATACATTTAATAAAAATAAAATAAAATATATAGAAATCAAATATGTGAGTATAGATTAGTCATAAGAAATAGCTGTCTTGAAAAATAAATCTTATTTTTTCATTTAAAAACAATTGTTGGTATCAAACAGATCTATCTCTTCTGTAGGGAATATAAATATGAAAAATATTAGTATAAAATTTCTTATAAAAAGATATCTTTTGAAATATGATGAGTTATAGATTCCTAAATCTATGTCAATAAAATGAAATGACAAAACATAGTTTCTTATCATTTATTCTTTACTATGTGATTTCAGAATTTTTCCCCTCAGCATGTATTTGCTACTAAGATAGCAATTTTTATTATTTTAAAACAATGAGAATAAAATCAAAAGTAGAATGGCAGGCCCTGATATTACCTCACCCCTACAATTGTGCTTTTACAGTTTGTACCCTCTGCAATTATGTTCAGTAACTCCCTCCAAGATCAAATATGTAAAGATACTTATATTTCTATGCAACATGATTGGAGTGGTTGTTTTAGATTGTGCTTGTTTATCTTAGAAGAGTAACATCAAACACCAGTGTTCTTGAGCTATTTGCCTTTCAAGATCTTACCTTCAGTTAGAATGTCCATTTTGATGCAAAAAGTAATACTTAATCTCCTTTTTATATGTGAATTGCATCATATTAATTGTTTAAACTATTTTTTTAAATGAGGAAAAATCTCTAAATAATTGATGACAAATACTTATTTAAAAAATAAGTATTTAATAAGTAAAGTAAAAAATAAGTATTTTTACTTATTTTTAATAAGTAAAAATAAGTATTAATAAGTATTAAATTATACACCAAAGTTTAAGGGATTTCAAAAATATTTTACACAAGGATGGAAAAAGAAAAAAAATCTATTCTACAAGAATCTGAATGATCAAACATGACAGTTTATAATATACCCCTTAGTGTATTCTATCTGTGACTGTTATATAGATAAGTTTATATGATGCATGGTATAGTTCACTTTAAAGTATATATTTTTAAATCTTTACATTTGGCTTTTTAGGGAAAGCATTGAAGGATGCATACATCATTATGTAATAGTCAGAATTAGCATCAAAAGACTAAACAATTTGGTTCGACATAAGAGGCTTTTAAAATGTTTACCACTTCAGCTACATTCACGTATTCTCTTTTGCAAGCCAAGTCACACTATGTCTATACTTTTTAGAACTGACTCTTCTCCAGGAACCAAGATTATAGCATATAACAGAATAATCCAATCTATATTTTTCATCCTCTCTACATGGAGAAGATGAACCACTTCAGGTAAATCAGAGACAAGCCAACACAACAGAGATTTTTGGCTGAATTATTCGGAATATAGACTTTATTATTTTCTCTTGTAATAAATAGGTGCTGTAATGGTATAAGATCAAAGCTGCCAATAGCCAACAAATAGATTTTGTGAAGAGATTCAACTAGCAAAGAAAGTAAATAAGGAGATGCATCCCAAAGTTATACCAAGCCATCTATATTTCTGGGTTTTCAATTACACAGAACAATTCATCGCTTCATCACTTTTTCTCTCTCTCTCTTTTTTTTTTTTTTTTTTGGTTTTGAATAAATTTGGTTAGGCAGAGAGAGAGGATCCAAGAAAGAACCTGGACAAACAGAATGAAAAAACAGTGGAATATCTTATCAAGGCAGTGATATGATGAGATCGGCAGTATTCCAGAAGGAAAATGAGGCAGGAGAAAGGGAAACAGAGGCACAGGAAGTGAAGAAAGACAAAATGGTAACTTGAGAATTAGGTGAGAATGAGGAAGACCTTAAGGAAAGAACGGGAGGCTGATTTGTTTCTAAAGCTATTATGGTGGTAAAATTGACAGAAATATTGTGTCATTTAGTGAGATATAAACAGAAATAGTAAGAGAGAAACAGAAGGCTGAAACACAGGTTTCGAGCTTGTGCAATTTGATGTTGGTCGTCATTAGTTACTGAAATAAGAATACAAGAAAGAAGGGGAGATTGGGAAGCAAGGGTGGAGAAGAGATAATGAACTTAGTTGCACAATTAATGAATTGAAATACCCATGGGATATCCAAACAAAAGTTCCAAGAGGCAGGTGATTTTGCAGATCTGAGTTTGGAATGAAAATTGTAGATGTTACAGATATAATTTTACCTGCCATCTGCAAAAATTAGTTAAGAATTTAACAGTGGATGAAATAAATCAGAAGTAATATGAAATAAAGAGAAGAAAAGTAAGGAAGTATAACTGAGCACATTAACATGTAAGACATACATAGAAGAAGATCTGCCTGGAAATAAACCTGAAATGTATCTTGAGAAATAAGATTTAAAACAACGACAATAACAATAAAATGAGAAAAATCTATGCCATGAAAATTAAAAGAAGAAAAAGGTTCAAAGATCAAGGAATAGTCAGAAGTATTGAGTAATGCAAATAAGTGAAAGTAAGACAAGGCCTGACATCTTCTATTGAATGTAGCAGGTAGGAGGTCTGTGGTCTATTGGTATTGGGCTTATCAAGTAAGTAGTAGTGTTTCCAGATTGCAATGGAAACAGTGAAACTGCTTTAATAATTCATTAATGGGCCATTGAATTTGAAGTTGAATTCAAAGTTATGAATCTAATTTATAGAATCAAGTACCTATGAAAACCTGGTCATTTCCTATATGAGATTCCCAAGAAAGAATATCACTTTCCATTTAAGAAAAATTCTAACTATACAGAATAGGAGGCAACACTGAATATCTCAGGAATTGTGGCTGATTTATCCTACATGAAAAAATAAGCACCTCTAACATAGTAGGTGGCTTCAAAACATTTTTAACTTAAATTTTGCTTGACAACCAAGATATTTTATAACATTTATAAGAATCTCTTTGATATGACCAAAAACAAAACAAAACAAAATACCGCAAGACATACTCTTTGTGTGAATGTTGTATTTTATCCAAAAATCTTGTTTCTATTTTATTCCTTATTAAATTCCTACCCTGTGGCTTGCTCAAAAGCTGTGGGAGAGAGAATTTCCTGATGAGCTATGTAACAGCTTATTCTTTCCCCCTGCTATGTCTTTAACATCCATGTTGAACACTAAATTGCACTGCAGCAGAAATAAGTGTGATAACAAGCCTGGTTGATGGTGGCAGTGACTGTGGTGGCGGCGGTAGTGGTGGCGGTGGTGGTAGTGTATGTGCGTGTGTGTGTGTGCACGTGCGCGCGTGCATATGTGCGGATGCTTTAAGTACAAGATAAAAGTTTGAGGTGACAAAAGCTGCAAATATAATTCACTAACAAGGAACCAACATATACTTAATAAAAATTAAATCCTTCCAAAGAAACAATAATAATTATAATAACCATTTATAAAGAACAATTGATATATTTCTGATATCGTCTAGAAGATATTCAATGAACATTTTAGTTTTTGGACCATGTTTAAATGCAACTCTTACAAACTTATCATTCCAGAAAACACATTTTTTAGCTTAATTTTGAAATGCGAATTTGTGACATTAAGATGTAGATTGATCAAAAGTACTTAGCAGTTATCCTCCACAAACTCAGCTCAGTACAGGAATTAAAAGAAATATCGAGCCACAAGGCAAAAAAAGCAGCAAAAGAAAATGTGTGACTTCAACAAATTTGTTAAAGTTTGAAAATGGAAGACAAGTAACTTATTTAGCTAGTTACAGAAAATTACATAGCAAGTGGCAAAAGTGAGGTGACAGTGATAATACACAATAGCCTATGCACTGCAAAATATTCGAGAAGCTTAGCAAATTGTATTGCATAACCAGGAGAAACAGGAGATGATAGTGCTGTTAGTTGAGATACCTTAAACACAATATCAGTTTATCAGGATCCCTCCCCAAGTCCTGAGCAATTTTCTCTTTAACCTTCTTCTGCCCCATAGCTTAGAGATTATTTTCTGAAGGCACTGTCACAGAGCCCCCAGACTGCATCATCAAACACAAGCCACCTCTTTACTTGAATACTACACAGTGAAGCCCACCTGTGGTAAGCCTTGCACAGACGACTGCAAAAGAGTATTTCAGTGTTTTGCCATTAATGGCATAGATACCTGTTTGTAAAAATTCATTTCTCACTTATGTCAGTGGGGTGACGTAGGGAGTTGATTTTCCATCGCCAACCCTGTCTGTACCCAGAGAATCCAGTAGCCACCATCCAAATTCTCTGCTAAGGTAGTTATGATGGTTCATATTCTGTGTCAACTCGATTGTGCCATGGAGTGCCTAGATATTTGGTCTGATGTTATTCTGAGTGTATCTGTGAGGGTGTTTATGGATAAGATTAACATTTAAATTTACAGACTGAGTAAAGTAGATTGTTCTACCTAATTTGAAAGAGCCTTATCCAATTCATTAAAGGTCTGAATAAAACAAATGAAAAAAATGTGTAAGGACTTTCTCTGCCTATCTTCAATGATGTGACATCGGTCTTCTCCTGTCTTGGGACTCAGACTGGAATTGAAACTTATACCATTATGTCCCCTGGGTCTCCAGCTTGCCAACTATAGATCTTGGGAATTCTCAGCCTCCATAATTGCATGAGCTAATTCCTTATAATAAATCATATTCACACACACACATATAAATACATCAATCTCACTCTCACACATAATGGAAGATATACATCTTCTATTGGTTCTACTTTTCTGGAGAACCTTGACTAACACAATGGTATTAGCCAGGCTGAGTCCTGGTGATGTGTGGAGCTCATCTTCCATTCACTACCAGACAAAAGCAGGAGGTGCTCTTATTTCCCCACCCCCAACTCCGGCAAGCTATCAGAGGGATTCTCTACCAAGTGAGCAAGGTGAGCCTCCACTCCAATCCAAAACCAGGCTGTCTTAATCAGGGAGTCAGGGAAAGGCTCAGTGTGTGAACCCTCCTTACTGACCACTGTCAGCAGGGCTCAGTGGAGCTAAGCCTCCACCCCACCCCTACAGCTGTGTGAGATAGCCGTCATCCTCACTACCTGTCTCCACTGGCCATGGGGCCCCAATGGGAAGCTGACCTTACACCTCACCCAGAGGTAATGAGATAGTATAAGTCTGTGGCCCAATTATTACTGCTGAAAGGAGGGCTACCATCTTGGGAAAACAATAGACTAAGAGACCAACATTTTTGAGGACTTGGGAAAATTTATGGACTGGCATAATCTGTGAAACATCTTGCAAAAAAATTAAAGGTAGATATTTAGCAAAGTAATCATCAAACAGCCATGTATTAATGATGAAAACAACAGAATCATAGCCTAGTGCTGATAGGTCAGTGTATTTAACTAGAATTTAAGATATATTACTGCATTTGAAATTTCAGATAGTATAAAAAATATGGTGATGGTATAAAGCAGCCGAATGTTTAAATACTTTAATAGAAAATAAATAACACTTTAAATCTAGAAATCATGAAATAGTAGTATAAGTATATTATTAGAAACATAGATATGAATGATGAAGAAACATCCTCCCCACCAAAGAGTTGGAGAAAATTGTGTACAGACTTAACTAAAGCAGGAACTATTATATATTTAATCATATGTACAATTTGATTTTTTAACCATTCACGCCTACTACTTTGATTAAAATGAACATGAGCCCTAATAAATTGTTTTTATTTCTGTATGTGTGATTTTGCATGTGTATATGAAAAAGTGAGGAGAAAAACTAATCTATATCCAAACGACAACTATTTACTAAATATATATTATTCTCCATAAATACTAGAAATTACCTTTGCTTTAGCATGTTTTCATTTCCATGACATCTTCTATTGAAGTTACTATCATTGGAAAAAAATTATTTGCAACTATAATAAAGTCAAGCCGTATTATCTGAAGCTCTGTTGAATTTAATTCTATTCTTAACTTTTATATATAAGAATTCATGTAATGTATTCAGAGCTAAGTATATTTTGAATGAAAATTTCTAAATAGACCTTGTAAAGATGCCTAAAATATTTGCTGTCATTTTCTATAAAATATTAGCCCACCAATGTAACAATAGCTAGTGTCCAAAACAGAGCATTCTATTTCATGCTCCTAGCATAAGATAGAAAGTAAAGTTGTTTAACAGACCGTCAACACCTATTAGATGAAGGGACTCATGCAGAGATATTCTAAAATAAAATTAACTAGGGAGGGGAAACCTGTTCTACATTATCTACCTTGCAGAGGTTAAATGGATGACATGTTCAAAAGTACCAGAAATAGCTTCTGGCACACAGTAGACATTCAATATTAATTCTTTTCTTCATTTATCAAACAAATTTAACAATACATTTAAGAAAGCAGAGAAATAGCATTCCAATCAAACTTTTCCATGCATTCTTATTGTTTTCCTCTAAACACGGCCATGTATAAGTTACATATTTAATGTATTTTATTAAATATGTTTTTAAATTCAATTAAATAAAAGCTCAAATAAAAGAAAACAAATTAATATTGAAATTTTGAACATTTCAATTACTTTTTGACAAATCCTTTATTTTCTCTATAATCTATTTTATAGCTAGTGCTTTCATACTTAATTTTTATTTATAAACCACACACAATCATTTTTTATGCTGATTATGCCATCTGTTTAAAATTCAGACAAGTAAGCACATGTTTATCTCACTTTTACAAAATCCTTCTCACTTCTTCGTTCTATGGCTTTTTCTAACTTAATTATCCTCTTTTTCGCTAATCTATCTTCACTCTTCTTATTACAAACATTCATTCTTTCCAAATTCCAACTACCTCTCTTCTACAAATAACCTCCGTATTTAGTAAATAAGTAAAGTACAATGACCAAAAGTCACCACCAGAACAAGACAAATGTTCCTGGTCACAACTATTATTTTAATTGTTCTTTAAAAAGTAGGATGGATAGCAGGAAAATCTCCCCTATTGCAATTTCACAAATCAATGCCACTGTTCTCTGCAAAACAGACAGGAAGAAACTATTTTATTGCAGCATTTCTTATTAAAACACCTAAACATTATTACAGTTTTTCCTTACTCCATGGAAACTAATATTCAGAGCAAATATGGATTTATTGATTAAATATTTATTGAGTACTTACTGAATTCTGGAGACTGAGTTAGTGGAACTACTAAAATACACTGTGCAAAAACTCCAAATAAAATATTCTTTCATTTAATTCATATAGCACCACTATAAGATAGAAAATAATATCTGAGTTTTACAGATGAAGGAACTGTACCTTATCAATGTTAAATTATTTACTGTATTCCATGCAGAATAGGGGTGAGATAAGAATTTGACTTGAGCTCTGACTACAAAACTTTACTAACAGAATTCTATCTAGATGATGATGATGATGATGATGATAAATCAGTTCCCGTTTATTGGTTTATTGAGACATTGTTTTTAGTTCTAGGTCCTATGCTAGGGTGCTTTGTATATGTGAATTAATCCTTTGTTAACCCTTTATAGACAAAAATCAAGACTGAGAGGTTAGATACCAAGCTCGATACTAGTGAGAGACTAGAGCAGAATTAAAGTTTAGTACCGTCTGCTCTCCTCTCATCTTCTCATTCTCTCTCTCTCTCTCTCTCTCTCTCTCTCTCTCTCTCTCTCTCTCTCTCCACCCCCTCCCTCCCCTCTCTTTCCCTCATTTTCCATCTCTAGATCACAGGATATCTCCTCTGTCTTTCTCCCTTTCCTCTCTCTTGCTGTCTGGTCTATCTGTCTGTATGAATCTCCTTTTCTGTCTTTGTATTCAGCTTTTTTGTTTATATTCCCCTTTCTCTACTTTTCTTTACCTTAAAAATGATTTGTCTTTCTGCCAGTCTTTTTCTGTCCATTTATATATATCTCTTTTCTCTCTGCCTTGCTCTTTCTGTCTGTCTGTCTCTGTTTCTCTCCTTTTTTTTTTTCCTCGCTGTGTCTCAGTTTCTCTTTATGTGCCTGTTTTCTTCACTCATCTTTCACTCTGTGTCTCTAATACTTTTTATCTCTTTTTGTGAGACTGTTTTTCTTGTTCCTCATCTGAGTCTCTCTTTGAGTGTGTATCTCTGTGGGTATCTCTGACTTCTCTGTGTCTCCATCTCTGTCAGCGACTTAAGGTTCTAAAGAAATAATAACCACTCATCCAGTTTTAATGAACCTTCTCCGGATTCCAGTGGTGTTTCTACAAAGTTGAAGTAATCGGTCTCTTAAATTATAAAGCAAAAAGGAAAGTCACTGTCCTTGGATAAACAATTTGCATTTCCATAAGGATTCAGTGAAGCAGAATCAGAAAAGACTCATTCTGACACCTCCATGAAAACAACAGGGAGAGCATTCATTAGCTGGGCTCCCGTTTGAATGATGCACTTCATCGCACACACCACTGTCTTCCCCAGTTCAGGAAACAGCGCTTAATTCTGTCTGAAATCCGCCCTTTCACTAGGCATTAGAATGAATGACTTTTCAAAGTAATAGGAACTACACATCTGCCATGGCCTGAGAATGCTTACACTCTAAAAGCCATAAAAAAGTTACACCTCCTGTCAATTTCTTATCCATTACGAACACAATAAACAAGCTCTGAATTTTTCCATTTACCAGGCTGAAGAAAAAAAAAATGCTTGATATTCTTCAGCTTCTTGAAGTAATGATTGCTTTTGCCTTTTCCATTTATGGCTTCAATAGCCATGATTTGATATTTAAGGTTGAGTGTAACCTTTAAACAACTTGTGAGATAAAAGGAAATTTGTCCATTACAGTGCTCAGGCAAAAACTTTTATTTCACTCTTTAGATTGGAAATTATCTTGTTGCTGTTATTGTTTGTTGATAGGTACACACACACACACACACGCACACACACGATCATCTTGAGAATTGCTAGGATATTAGAATAATTAATTGTGCTTTAGATTACTTAGCAATTTACAGGCTTTTTATTCATTATCTTGGCTGCCCCTTACAAAAACTCTGATAGGTTGAGTTCTATAGATGTGGACACTGAGGCAGAAATCCTTAGGGAATGCGCTAACACTTACAAGGAAAATAATTGTTATCTTTGTACCTGAATCAAGTTTCTATGCTCCTTAATTCAATGAATAAATTGTGTTATGTGTGTGTGTGTGCATAACTTGCTTATTAGTATGTGACTTATTTGCAGGCTGAGAACACGTTACACTCATCTCCATAGTCCTGTAAATCTGACACTTTGCTTTATACATTACAGATGGCAATTCTACTTCAAGGCCATACTATTCATACTCACACTCAAAATTACCTTATCCCCCATCATTCAGATGTGCAAGGAAATAATGGCCGCATTTAAAATTTCTCTGTATATTCTCTGGTTCTGTCAGTATTTCAATCTAAGTGACTCCAGTATTCGATGTAAATGAAAGTTACATATTATTTCAGTTTCTGAGGGCTTGAACCTTGAAATTTGTAGAGTTTCTACCAAGAGAACATAAATTACTCATAGTAGTTCTTTTTTACACTCAAAATTGACTAGAACACTAATAAATTCTGCATGGTTCCTTCCAATATCTTCTCATGCAACCCAGTGATATTTGAGCATGAAGCTAATATATGAAAGGCCCATATGTCATCATTAGTTTTGAATCTACAGTCTGACACATTATAAAGTAATAATAAATAAAACTCCTATTACGAAAGAAAACATCTATATCCAAACTAAGTTTTAGTTGAGAGTAACAAAAATCATTTTGGAAAGTCACCCCTGTCAAGTAAAACTATTATTTTTATTTTTAATATGTTATAGCCTTCCATATGTGTGCATGTGAGAGACATAGAATAACAGAAGAGTTCAAGGACACCAGCGATGTCAATAATAGGAACAAGTTTAAAAAAGAGAGAGAGAGGAAAAAAAAATGAGTTACCAAAACCTACATTTCACATATTGTCCAATATTAAATTTTTAGACAATAAACATGCCCCCTTGATTTAGAAGCAATCTCTTTGTTGAGATTATTATTTCTGCCAACTTGAATTTATTCACACATTGAAATCCTCAGTAAAACTTAAAACCATATATTTATCCCCAGTTTTAAGGCTATAATAAAATGTAAATGTATACAGAAGGCTTCTGTGCTAGAAAAACAGTTGAAATTAACAGCTGGTTTATGAGAAGAGTTTTGTACTATTTTACACCATGTAATTAGAAACAAAAGTTCTTATTGTCTGAAATTATACCTGCACATTAACAGCAAGGGGGAACATGCTCAATCACCCCTAAAAAACTCACATTTTAGGATATCATTTTATTATTATCTTATTATTGTTTGGTTTTGCTTTTTACTATTATTTTAAAGGCTCATTATTCAGGAGGAAAAGCCCACAATGATCAAATGATTAGAGAAAGATATAATTAATTGTTCAACATACATTTGCTTGACACACATTTTGTGATCAAAGAAAAATAGCAATTTTCTTTGACAAGAAAAATAATAATTACTTTCTGCATTTAACTTCAAATTTAGCTGTTACCAAAATAGTGGAGAATTTTTGCAACTGGCTTCAGTTTATGTCCCTCTGTCTGGTTTCAAAGTTGGATGATAAAAAGTAAAAATGCATACTATGCAAAATTTAAATGTGGAAAGACTAAGAAAGTTTGTAACAGACAATTAACTCTGAGTTCTTTTCTTTTTTAGCATTGTAATTATTAGGGTTTTTTAAAGAGCTACTTTTATAGTTCAGACACTAAGTTCATCAAAAAATATCATTAAAGGACAATTGTTTTAAAAGTCTCTTAGAACATAAAAAGTTTTATTCAGACCTCTTATTTACTCCATAATATTGCAGAGAAGTAGCCAACAGTAAGATAGCACATACCCTGATCTATCCGGGTCCATCACTGGTTAATGTTTAGGGGTCATTTTTGAGGTAAAGTGAGGGGATTCAAATTCCATGCTCAGTCTATCATGGCAAAAGCTGAGAGGTGAGGATGTCCCTATTCCATGCAACTGAGTACACATAAAATTGCTCTTTTATTTCATAGGAGAATGCGTCCACAGTCAAGGGGATCAAATTGCTGAAATTTGAACACTCACATGTACAGATAAGTGCACTGACTCACATTTAGCCATAACTAAAGCAAACTAAAGAACGGAGAAGAGCCAATTTGTAGTAAAAAATAAGTTCACATGAACGTAGGTAAAAAGCATCAACTTTGCTATAAAAACTACAGGAAACATTCTATGCTTAGAATATACCTCTTTTATAAATTATTTGCTTCTGTGATGTTAAGCAACACAATTCCTCTACTCTTTACGTATTTGGTTACTGCATCTGACAATTGGCTCTATTTGTGAAAGCAAACGAGTATGGACTTGGAGTTAACCTTACATGAGGCCGTCATATTATACTCTAGTTAACAATGGCTGTCTTCATACGTGCTATAACCCCATCAAATCAACGACTGTGTGTACATGAGAGAGACATCAGAGGATCAGCAGCAGACTGGGCCTGAAACTTGTTCCTCAGGGCCCTTCTTCCCAATAGCTACTAAAATACGTTTTTAAAGTAAAGGCCACACTACAAAGTGGGAAAGTGTTAGAACTATGGAGTATTAGTTTTGTTAAGGATAGAGTCCAACTGAATTCGAATTCTAAATGCTTCCATACACTTTCGTAAAGAAACATATTCTAATGCACTAAACATCCATAGTGAAACATCAGTGTACTCTATATTATAACAAAACACAAAATATAATGCTGTTAATTGTGAGGCAGAGTTAGACTTCTTAACTCATCCAGTTACTATAATCTCCAGCAACTACCACACACAAAACATCACACAAATATTTGCACACACAAAAACATAGCATGCCCATACTGATGACCTTATTCTATATTTTGTCAGAGAGAGAGAAGCAAAGGAAATGGTTAAAGATTAACAATTTTTAAAAATGACAAATACAGTTATAATTCAAAAGCATATATCTTTCTATATATTACATTCATATATCAATAAAATTACAATACCACATAGTTATCAGGAAAGCAGAGAGGATGAAGACTTGTGTTCATTCTTCTAGAAGATAATTACTTGTACATAATTACCACTCTATTCTTTGAACAAGCATGACAGAAAGTGATATCATGACAGACTCATTGTACTGAAAAAAAGTCTTAACTTTCTCTGTACTTCACTACTGCCTTAAATATGAAAGATTAAGAAAAGGAAGGGGGGAAAGAAAGAACTTACTTGTCGGTTTAAAGTTTCATCTTTAGCCCACGTAAGATTATGCAGCAAGTTTTCTTGCCAAGGCTGCCTCCTGCACATCCCTTTCAAAACAACCAGTGCTCATAATCTAGGTCCAAGACGATTTGTTCACACGTTGTACTTCTTGATTCTGTGAGCCATTAATATCCAGTCTCACATTATCAAGAAAATGTTATAGAGGAAAAAAATCACCTCAACAGATTAATCCTGAAGGCATACTATCTTTCTCCCGGTTCTGAGAGGTACGGCAACTGCCTTAGTTATCACAAGCAACTAACTAAGCTGCTAGCAGGAATCTGTCTGCCCTCTATCTGTCGCTATTAGCTCAGCATGTTGATTCACTGGCACCGAAGCAACAGCAATTAGCTGTCCTGCCTCTCACAGCACATACAGGAGAGAGCTGAGTGTGCTAAGCCACACAGTGGGCCGGTGAGCTCTTTGCACCAATTAGTAGCAGGTGTTATCGCCCATAAGACAAACTGATGCCCTACTGATCACTAGTGTTGGCTGCTTTATTGGTACTGTGTCCTGTCAGCCCGTCTGGTAATTCTCTGTTCTCTTTTCTGTGGTTGTTTTTACTGTTTTATCTCACCAGTACGAAGTTTAGCAGCTTACATTCAATGACAATATTACTGACAAGTCAAAATAATCTCTTAAGCTCCTTTCATCATTCTCTCTCTCTCCCCCTATCCTTCTCTCTCTCCAAATATCCCTTCTTATGTAAAACTCTCCATATCCCCACATCTTTTAGGCCTAAGGAAACGTCATATATTCTATAGAAACTAAAAATAGACTTTTTATGTTTTTATTGGCACATATGAATCATATAAGAGTGTTATGGGAAACATACTATAAGAAAAGTTAAAGCATATATTTTAAAATATTGTGATATATGAGATCCTCACAAGAAAGTTCTGAAAATGAGCATGTAAATTGGAAAAAAAAAAGTCATTCTGTTGTCTAAATCAGGAATATTTCTTAAAGAATCTATCAGGCCTAGAATTTATTCAAGTCTATATCAAGTTTTTGCCCACACAATTCTCTGAGCCTTTGAGAAGGAAGAATCTAAAAATGAAAGCAATTTGAGAATTTTTATAGTAGTGCTTGTGACAAAGCAAATATCCTGAGGTTGGTTAGAAATGACAAGGTGAAGAATACACAGACAAAATCGCCATAGCACAGTTTTTTCTTCAGGGACATGGTGGATTATTTATCATGATGATATACTCATCATGTTAAAAAAAAAAAACATACAATATGTCTAGAATGTTATCATACTTATATGCATACATTCACAGAGAGTAACATCTTACTTAATACAGAATTCATTTATCTTGCCAGTTCAGTTTTCCAGAGGAAAGGGGAAAATTCTGAAGAATGCGGAGATAATCTGAGGTCAGCCAAATGTGTCATAAGTGTCAAGCAATAAAATGTGCATGAGTTAATAATTGAAAAATCACAGGTTAAAACCAAAGCCCTTAGGTAGATCCTAGTTGCTCTTATTTTATGTAGAGTCAAAGAAACTGAATAATTTGCTTCCTACAAAATACAGAAAATTGGGGTAGGGGAAGGAATGCAGTGATGAGGACGTCTAAGATACGGGTACATTTTACAGTTGTAAGAATTGATGTTAGAGAAGTTTAAAAATTGATATTTTAATAAAGATGGCATTATCAATAAGTGTTTAAACAAAGTTGTGTATATTCTGTTTGGGAAGACTTTATTTCATTGACATCACATATGTAAAACCAAAACTGTTGTTTAAATAAAGCAGCTGGTATTATGAAGGCCATTCTAGTAACAGTGAGAATTATTAAATATAGCTTTTATTAATGACAAAGTCAATCTCATTCCTGCTGATGTTCAATTATAACTTTGATGACACATTAGAAAGATAGCTAGAATATAAAAAGGTCATTTCTTCTTCATCCCCTATGAGGAACTAGGTCATTATCAATTGAACTCTTATGAATGACAACAGCTGACTTTTTTATAACAGAATATTTAGATTTTGGGGGAAATAATACAAAAAAATCACTATATACTACAAGATGCACATAGGTAAACTTTAGAAAACCAATTTTAAAACATAATAAGCAATAGGAAAAATATCACTGAAAAATCCATCATCCTGAGATAATCTCTGTTAAAAATATGGTGTATAATTCTCTAGACTTCTCTAAAACTATCTCTCTGTATCTCTCTTTCTTTCTTTTTTTGCATGCATATTTTAAGGGCAAATTAAATTCGGCCATAAACATTACATTTTAACCTTCTTTTATCTTTTAAAATATATCATGGACATTCCTTATGTCAATAAATTTAGATTAAAATAATTATTAGTGATGGTGTTTCATTGTATGTGCATGTATATAATTTATATAGAAATGTGTATACTTTGACATTAGGCAGTTTCTAATTTTAATATATATGTAAAAATATATTTTATTCTATTCTGATTATAATTTGCAAAATTTCTAGGAATGGAAAAATTTGGTCTAAGAGAGCTTGTCATTCATTATTATCAAGTGAACTCTTAGAGATGACATGATGGTATTTGAGTGTATCTTAGTATTTCTAATTATTTAAGTTTCATGAAGCAGGACCTTGCTTAATTTATCTTTGTATGCTTTACTGCCTCTAGCCCAAATGAAGTAAATCTTTAATAAGTTAAATTATTCTATTGAAAAGTACATACCTAAAACTCCAATACTTTGCTAGCCTAATATACCCTTGAAATAAATTATTTTAAATGCTCTAAGATACTCTTTCCATAGTAAAGAATAGGACTTCCATTTTTCTTAGCAGTATTTAAGAGTGATGGAGCTCATGGTGGATAGAGAATGTAGGAGACAAATTTCAAAGGGCCAAAAACCACCAATTCGGGATAAGAAGGCAAGACAGAGTTCTCAAATTATAGAACAGAAAGTCTGAAAATTAATACTGAGTGGGAGACACACAGAAATAAGAATCAATATGAATTAAGTATCTATTACTAGTAGAATTCAAAAATAATAAAGAAAATACTTCTGCTTCAGATAAATATATTCTTACAGTTTAACTATGATTTCAGATGAACCTCAGGATTGAAATTCAATAATAGAAATATGTGATTTATTACAAAGGGGAGATTCCAGCAAAGTGGTAAGTCGCAACATGCTATTTCAAGAATATCAATCTGAGAGTGCAGAAAGTATGAAGATTTAGAAATTATACATGGATTTGGTTTCTGGCTCTGCCTCTTCTTGCTAGCTAGAAACCTGGCAAATAACCTGACTTATTTGAGTCTCGGTCAGGCTCCTTATTTAAAATGAGCAAAAAAATCTCTCACACACACGCACACACGCACACACACACACACAAGAAAAAGCTGCTTAATAATGTTATTGAAGAGCTTGCTATTCTCTAGACATAGTATGCTTCCTCATGCTTCTGTGACTATGTCTATAATTTGGGAAACGTACCAGAATCATATTCAAGAGTGTTTGGGCTAGCATGCGAGTACCCGAGATCTAATAGTTGCATGACCTTGAACTAATTCTTTAACCTCTCTGAGACACTAATTTTTAATCTGGATATAAAAATAGTAATAATACAGACATGAGAGAGCAGACGTATGTGGACAAGTTCCAGATAAAGCAAATCTTTGTAATGCAATGCTTCAAAGTTTAGTTTTTATCATGAAGGCAGAAGAAAGTCACTATAGAATTTCAGGTAATGATGTCCTGTGATAAGCTATGTGTCTTAAGTTTTTATTTAAGTCAAAGAGTGATTGTTAAAATGCTGATTCCTGGGGAGACTGCGTCAAAAGATCTGGAGTGGGCCTAGGAGTGTGTTACGGAAGATAAGTCTATGTCCTTTCACTGCATGCAATAGTACAGTGAGATCCCTGGTGACAGCTCCAGCTCATGAGGTTTGCAGTGATACCATACAATGCCATGGTTAAGCACTCGTGTTTTGAAGCTGACCATTAGTATTTTAATATTAAATGGAATACATATAAGTCATTGTTTTACAGGACATCTGGCATACACTGTGTGCATACAAAGCATATAGAAAGTACTGAATAAATGTTAATCATATAATGATGACCATCTTTCATGAGAATAGAAGAAAGAAAAGAGAAGAGCCTTAAAAGTTAAAGAAACTTGGGTTTGAATATTGGGTTGAGACACTTAACTTTCTGAGTTTCCATTTTACTACCTTTAGTTGAGGTCATAAAAACAATCTTTAATATTTTAAAATATTTAAACATTAAAGATTAGGATTTCATCTATTTTAACAAATAAAAAAAGTCATATATGTAGTTTAAAAATAAATAATTAAATGTAAAGTCAATCAACTGAGAAGTGGATATGTATTTATATCATACCATCTTAAAGATAGTTGTGCAGACTTTAAATTACTAATTATAAAATCTATAAAAATATGATAAAATAAAATAAATTGCCAAATTTATAAAGTTGAATAAATATAGCATTTATTCTCTTAAAAACTACACTCCAGTGTGTACATACATACATATACTGGCAATATCATGGTGAATATAAATTTGATGATTATCACTGTAGAGAGACCATGGTGAATTTTCCCCTGCTTCCTGATGCTTCTTTTAATGAATTTTCATTTCTTAAATTCCTTTTTAGCATCTCTTACTCTGATTCCCCATTTCCCTTCAAAGATAAATATTTGAATATGTTTAATTCATAGTTTTGTTTGTGTTTGCACAAAATGTATATTTAGTGTGTTATTGTAAAAATTTATAAAATTGTATTTGAATTATGTGAGAATTTTTCATAAGCATGAATTTCACATTTTATAGAGCAATGAAATAAAAACACATAATGTTCTAACTGTATGCCAAAAAATCGGCTACATCCTACATACAACTGTGAAGATTACCATAACTTTTGTGTTCAAGCCAGTTCATCTGGGCACTGGTGCTTAATGAACAATTAAAAGCAAATAGCTGGTCAAAGCCAAAATTTTTTTTTCTGTTTAATATTTTGGAATCTTGACTTGTTTTAACAGTAGGTTTATATTATACCTATGAACAGTTAGTTTATATTATATTATAATGCAAAGCTACTCCTCTCATTATTAAAAGACTTAACATGCTTCTTATTCTGTTCACTAGCTCTGGAAAATTTATAAACTAATTATGTAGAATAATTTTTATAAGCCTTAGACTCCAGTCTGTTGTTAGGGAGCATTTGAGAGCATCTGATTTAAGTTCAACAAACCACTACTAAGTCATATGTTATTCTCAAATGTGTCTCATTGAGAAAGCAAAACATAAAAGGATTTTGTCTATCACTCCAAAATAAGGATGGAGTCCTTGAGTCAATAGGAACTGCAAAATAAAGAGAAGTAGAGAAGGATTAAAAAAAAAAAAAAACACACATTAAAGCTTTAGTGAAAAAAGCTTCTGCAGTATTATAAAAAAAAAGCCTTCCTCATTACAAGCAATGTCTCACCAAGTCGTGTGGGATCAAGGCATTCTAGGCTTATTATTGTCAGTGGTCATTTAGAGTTGAGATTCAAAGCTGTTGGGTATAACCACACAATAAAACCTCAATCAGGAACCTGGGGGCTGAGGAGTCATCTGTATTCACATGGATAAGTCTTTGTCATGATTTTGTGTTGCACAATTTTATTTTTAATTTGGACATCTTTTTATTGTCGGGATTCAAGGTAGATAGAGTTAATATAAATATTTGTTTTAATTTTTGCTAGCAATTATCTTTTTTTCCCCCTTAACCCCATACTTGACTGTTTTATAGTGATAGCTTGAGGGATAAGGAACAATATAATCTTCATTTAATACTTAGCTGTGCTGAGATTTCCAACAGGCTGACTATTATTTTTAAAAGAACAATTTGGGGACATAATGCAGTAGTTCTATGACAAAGCTGAAAGGAATAACTAATATCATAAACATACAGTTGTGTATGTACATATGCAATGTGTCTAAGTAAAATATGTAAAGATGACAAACTGTTTATATCATTTTTTAAAACTTAAGTCTAGAAGAGTATTGAATTTAGAATGAGATATTTATCTCTATGTACATCTAATGACTTTAAAACATAGGAACTATTTTTAAACTTGGATATTATACAGTCAAATTACTTGAATATTTCATATATTCTAAAAATGTTTGAAACCAGGAAAATAAAACTAAGAAGTATAGATAATAACTGTTATAAAATATTTTCAAACTGCTATGTTTATTTTTTAGCTATCCCATACTCGTATTAGAGATATTTTTTATTTCTAAAGAGAGAATTCAGACATTTCTACGTAGTTTAATTGGTTTAAGTAGAAGAAAAATGTATTATGTATGCTATTGCTTCTCAATTCCAATTCTTACATGCTGGATGTAATAGTATTGCATTGTTGTATAACAAATCATCACAAACTTAACAGCTTAAAACAACATGCATCTATTATCTTATACTTTGTATGGGTCACATGTCCATGTCAGGGTTCTACAAAGATATAATAAGGTATTATCTGGACTGAGTTATCTTCTGGAGGTTCAGCTAGAAAAGAATCTGTTTATAAACTCATTCAGGTTATTTGGCAGACTTCATTTGGCTGTGACTGTATGACTGAGGGTCCTGGCTTGACTGTTTACCAACTATTGGCTGATGGTTGCCTTTGGGTGCTAGAGGTTGCTCATTGTTCCCTCCGCTAATATGACCCAATTCTTCGATAGTTGACATGGCTGTTTACTTCCTCAAGGCCAGGAAGAGAAGCTCTCTATGTGTACCAGTAAGAAAAATCTCTTTCGAGACATCATCACAAGATTGATATCCCATAAACTTTGCCATATGCTATCTGTTATAAGTGAGTTACAGGTTCCTCCCACATTCAGAGGGAAAGGATTATGCAGGACATAACACCAGGTGGTGGAGATCATGGGGCTATCTTAGAATTCTGCCTGCCATGCTGGATAAACTCCTAATATATTTACTATATTTACCAAATTATATTCATCACTGCAGGAATAGTAAATTAATAAAATTAAGTAGCTGAAGATTTAGAACAATCAAAGCTTACTTTCAATATTATTGAAAACCTTATAGAATTTTTAATGTGTAAAATCATGCATTATTTTATCAGAGAAAAAATATGATATATTTCACAATAAACTACAAGCAACTTTGATACTTAATTAATTGAAATATTTCACACCAGAATGGTTGAGAAAAATATTTCCAAAAGTGAATGAAAAATGTTAAAAGGACCTCAATATAATCTAATCTATATATACAGAGGTACTTAGGAATGATATGTTGTAGGATAGCTAGTGCTTACTATGTATTGTATTTTTATATAATTTGCTGAGAACAGGATGAATTTTTTTAGGTAAGTAAAATAAAACTTAAATCAGCTTTGTGTTGTCTCCGAGGAAAGATTACAAAGATAACCTCTTAGATTTTTTGAGTCTAAACCTATTACTAAACACATGTTTTATATATATGTATATAACACTATACACACACACACACACACACACACACATACACACATATATGGATGAGTTTATATATATAAATGCACACATAAACACACCCAAAATTATTCAATAGATAATGATGAAAGTATGTTGGCCATTTAAAGCTTTCATCATTAGACTTCAGGTGATAGGGAAAAAAGTTTTAATAATCACCTTCATCATTCTGCTACATCGTGGACTTATGAAGAAATCCTCAGCATATTTTGCTGACTTTAAAATGGTCTCAGTTATCTATAATTCTAAAATTATAATTTTAAATTTTATATACATTTTATGGTCCTTCAAGAGTCTCAATCTCAGTAAATATTTGTTGGTACTTTCTGTAACAGACTTCACACTAGATGCATTTGTATAAATATTATTTTTAGATGAAATAAGAGAACTTACTAATGTTTATGATAACCGAGACTTAAAGTATTCATTTTTTGACTTATATCAGTTTCATTTTGACTCAATAATCACTAGTTTTTTAGCCTGTTTCAAAGTGCAGAATTTGGGGAGACAAATTTGTTCCCTAAGTTTATAAACAAATTAATTCTGTCTTTCGGTCCTTTACTGCCGCTTGCCTTTTCTCTGAAAGTAGCCATATAAAAGTGCGATGATGGAAAACTGTCACTCATTCAAAGCAGAGAGCCTATCTGCCATTTTTTTCCCAAACAAAACCCCACACACAGAGGAAACACAGAATCCAAATTACTTCCGAATCCAGTGAGCTTAACATAGCAGAGCAGACTGAAGTGAGCTAATAAGTGTGGAAGGGATGGAGTCATTTTCTTCATATGCGCTGTATCGAACAAGACAGTAACCCAGGCAGTCTCATTTTAGCTCTGAATGCCACCTTTAGAGATGCACTAGCACCTGGATCTTTAAGGGTTATGGACAGTTGATTTATTTCTTGGCACTTATTTAGATCTCTCCAAACTATGTACTCTTTCTCCAAACCCATAACCTGCTCATTTGAAGGAATTTACAACTGTTTTACAGCTTAGTTTGAAACAGCCTCATAATTTCCATAGCAACAGATTACCATGTCACATATTTTGGAACAAAATAAAGTTCCACTCCAGATTCAAAGTGATATGACAGAATAATTTTGCAGTTAATGGAAACATGTAGAAATATAGAAGCAGGGATACCTTCCAAGATACCTATAATTTTAACTATACTCATGTTCATTTTTATATTGATTCAGCTCTAAAGAGAAATTAAGTGATTGAAAAAATTGCATTAGAAATATGTACTGTCAGCCTGAGAAACAATATTCTTCTTTCTAATATTAAGGATAATGTTGATATAAGTAGGAACATAGTAAGAGAATATAGATTATATTGGGGAATACCCTTTGCACATTGTTAAGGTATGAATATTATTTGTATATTATTTAACCACAGAGTCTCTTGCTCTAGTATGTTGAGCAAGCTGTTAGGTTTCAAATTGTCAGAAATTGCTGAAATATTAATCAATCTCTTATCAATAATTTTCATTAGTAACATCTTCCTAGATTTGGCTTTCATAAAATTTATATGTGAAAATAAAGAAAATACAAAATTCAGATGATTAACATAATTGATTCCCTTTGTAATTCTCACACAATTCTGAAAGAATTAATGCATATTAATTCCTGGGACATTTATAAGAAATATCCTGACAAACAATAGAAATGTGTAAATACTGTAACACTTAACACTGCTATGTTAAATACCAACATAGTCAATAAGAATTTATAAGCTGAGCGAACATATTTCACTAAAATTACAGTGAGAATCCAGTCTCCTATAGAGAGGTATGTTTATTACACATTATAATTAGATGATATTATCATTTCATTTTCAAAACTTTTATCATTTTTATTCAGAGATACTCTATCTGAAGAAACAGTACTGCACATATATTCGCTTAATACTGAGTTCTAAAAATGTGCTAGGGAAAGTCGTAGGGATTGGTAATATGGTAGTAAATAAGACCGGGATAGACAAAGCATATAAAAGAACACATATTCCTCGAAATGAGTCTGGGTCATAGAAAGAGGAAAAGAAAGGAAGAGAGTGTGTTGGATAAGAAAGTCCATGACATTATCAGTTTGCTCAATCCAGAATTTTCTTTTTGAATAGCTAGAGCAAGTTAGTATAATTTTTCAATCATCTATTACTGCTGTTAGAATATATTGACTCTAACCATTAGTGATTGTAAGGATTGAAATACAATTTGAGGAAAGTAACTGATATTCAGAGCAGATATCTCTCTCAGTTTCAATTAGATCAAACATTGAATATATTTCTTACTGAAAAGTAATAATTTATTATTTCTTAAACAATGCATGCTCTTAAATAGTCCCAAACTGTTCCCTACAAAAATGAGAATTCGAAAACTTCTAGTAGTTTTTCAAAAATCAATGATAAACTCAGTTCTAGATTTTCTTCATTGTCAACCCTGGAACCTCCTGTGACAAGATCTGTGTACAAGATTAAGGCATAATAAAGTTCAGATTCTCATTCTTCATCTCAGAAGCATTATTGTTACTATTTTCTCCTTCATATACCTGAGAATAATTCCACCTATTGTCATAGGTCTGGTACATAATGTAGAATTTTCCTTACCAAGGTGCAAAATGTCTCTAATATATGATCTTAGACTTCTATTAAGAAGTGTGTGCCTCCAACATAATCATTTTGGTGGTTTGTCAGTTCATCTATGAGACATGGATAATATGCTTCTTTCTAGACATAACATTGCACAGATTTCCAATTCATACATTTCTTAATAAACATTTAACCAGCATTTATCATTATTCAAAAAAGCTCATTGGAAGGAGGAGAAGGAAGAGGAGGAAGAGAGGGAGGAGGGGAAAGGGGAAGGAGAGGAGGATGAGGAGAAGAAAAAGGAAAGAATGTAAACAAAAATAATAAAGTGACAATAACTATGTATACATTGATAATCACTTTAAACGTAAATGGTTAAATGCTCCAATCAAAAGACATAGGGTAGATGAATCGATAAGAAAACAAGACTTAACATATATGCTGTCTGCAGAAGACCAGCTTCAGATTGAAAAGACACACAAACTGAAATATCAGAAAAAGATGTTTTATGCAAATGGAACAAACAAAAAAACTAGGACAAAAGAGACTTTTAAACAAAGGTTATAATAAGAGACAATAAAAGACATTTCATAATAATAAAGGGATCAATCCAATAAGATGATATAACTCTTGTAAATTTTTACGCACTCAACAAAGAAGTGCTTAAATATATTAAAAATATTGGTGAACATAGAGGGAGAGATGAGCAGTAACATAGTCATATTAGGGAACTTTAACACCCCATCGACATCAATAAAAAGATCTTCCAGATAGAAAATCAAGAAAACAGCAGCCTTAAATGTCACATTAGACCAGATGGGTTTAATTGATATACTTAGAGCATTTCACCCAAAGCAGCAGAATATACATTCTTTTCAAATGAAGCTGGAAATTTTTCCCAAACAGACCACATGTTAGGCTACAAAACAGGTTTCAATAAATTTCGAAGACTGAAATCATATCAAGCATCTTTTCCAACCACAATAGTATGAAACTAGAAACCAGTTACAAGAAAAAAACTGGAAAACACACAACACATGGAAACTAAATAACATGCTACTAAACAATAAATAACAATGATAGCAAAGAGAGAAAAATTAAAAGATATCAAGGCAAATGAAAATGAAAATGCAACAACCCAAAATCTATGAAACACAGCAAAAGCAGTCCCAAGATGCAAATTTACAGCAATACCTCCAGAAATTACAAAAAATTTTAAAATAAACAATCTAAGCTTACACTTAAAGAAACTAGAAAAAGAACAACAAAGCCCAAAGTGAGTAGAAGGAAGGGAATACTAAAGAGCAGAGCAGAAATAAATGAACTACTTTTTAAAAACAACACAAAAGATCAATGAAATCAAGAGCTGGTTCTTTGAAAGGATAAATAAAACTGATAAACCTCCCACAAAACTCGTAAAAAAAATTAATGAAAGAGAGGACCCAAATAAATGAAAAACGAAATGAAAAAGAAAAAGAAGTGACAGCTGATATCATAGATATAAAAAGAATAATATTGCAACAAATTAAGCAATCTGGAAGAAATGAGTAAATTCCTAGAAATAAAGTCTTCCAATACTGAATCAAGAAGAAACACATGAATTCCTACTAACAAAATCAAATAGATAATCAAAAAATTCCCAAGAAACAGAAGTCCTGGACTAGAGGGCTTCACGTGTAAATTTTACCAAACATTCGAAGACAAATTAACATCTGTCCTTCTCAAACTATTCCAAAAATGTCAAGAGGAAAGAAAACTCTTAAACACATTTTATGAGACCACCATTACCCTGATTCCAAAATCAGAGAAAGAGAGAGAGAGCGAGAGCGAGAGTGAGAGCGAGAGCGAGAGTGAGAGAGAGAGAGAGAGAGAGAGAATTAGGCTACATAATCTTGGTGACATAAACAAATCTTAACATTTTCTTCAGGCATTTGGTTATAACTGCATTTTTGCATAATTAAATTAAATGTTTTTACTTCAGAAACACTTTCAGGGGAAAAAAAGAATACATATAGATTGTCCAGAGGTCCAAGCATTGATGGGGCATTTGGTTTAATTCATTCCTTGGAATCTTCCAATTCTGCACTCCTTTAACTATACAATTCTAATATTTTCTAGGTTGCCAATTTTTATGAAACAGTATATTCAGCAATAACTCAATGATTGGTGCATGATTAACATTTTAAAAATTTATTGGTACGCTTAGAATTATTTCAGTTAAAAGTAACTAAACTTTATAGTCACATGAGTGAAAGAGATGAATATGATCACTTTTCCTCAAAATAGTAGTTTTAAAAACTGTACTCTCTTTGGAACAAGGTTCTTTTTCTCATTTTTTAAAATTTCATTTTCAATCCTGTCTAACATTTATAGGCATACTTCAATGGACTTCAAATTGTTAAGGAAACTTAACTGTAAGCCCTCCAAAGATTAAGTGCATCTTCATAATTCTTAATTCATCAAGGCAGTAAGATAGGTAACCAATAGAAATGATGAAATTATTATAAGGATATCAGTTATAAAATGTTTCGAACTACAAGCCCAAATGTTAAAATTATACTCAGTCAGGAAGAATAAACTTCAAATTCTCTCTCAATACCAGCTTAGAAACAAATCAAATGATATAGTAAAAAATAAATAAATAAATAGAATCATCAGTTGCTTCTAGCTATCATTCTATCCTCTTTCTTATTAAATATCACTCTTTTCAAAGAAATTTGGCCTTACTTCCTCCAACTTACTGTTCAAACACATTAAAGTGGATTCTACCACCTAGCAAACCTCTCACTGGTTCTGATAGATGACTTAAACTTCAGTCTTTTCTTTCCTTGCCATTTCAATACTTTTAGGAATCTCTGACAATTTCTCCTACTAGAACCTATTCTCTTTGTTGGTAGAAACCACACTCTACTGCAGCTCTGCCTGTGGCTACTCCTTTGGTGGCTCTTATTTCTATACTTTTCTTTAAATCTTGAAAACATTTGGACTCCATCCTACACACTCTTTTCAATGCACTAAGCCTCCTCTCCCATAAGCTTCTGTCTATTCCAATAAATAAACCTACCAGTGAAGCAGATAGCTCCCAACTTTTCACCTCTAGAGCAGAACACCATTTCCATATACCATCTATTTATTAGATAGACATCTCCATTTGGATATGCCAAAACACAAAACGAAATTTCTCCAACATCTGCACCATCCCCTACAATGTTCATGAGGTCCTGTCTTTGGTCTTTCCACAAAAAAAAAAAAAAAAAAAAAAAAAAAAAATACTTCCACCTAATATAGCTGCTTCAGTTGAAAATCTGGGAGCCATTCTTGATTCTTAATACTCACTCACTTCACTTTGAACCAAACACACATCAATGCTATTAATCATATTCCCTAAATATATGTCAGATCTATTCTTTATTCTCCACCTCTTCCGTGCCACAATCCTTGCTCTTTAAGACTAGAGCAAGAGTTTCTTTACTCTCCATTTCCATTCTGGCCTTCCTTCATTTTATTTTGCATATCACAAAGTGACATCTGAAAAACATGTCTGATTAAGTCAGCCCATTGAGACTCTATTAAGTTTTTTGAAATCTCTGAAAACCTGGCCTTATTCTTGTCCTCTAGATTTATTTCATTTCACTCCCTCCTTGACTATAGCACGTTAGCCTCTCTGAGCACTGTTTAATTAATAAAGCGCATAATGGTCAGTCCAGACCCATGCCCTGATCACATTCTATTATTTCTGCTGGAAAGAAATGATTTTTATCTCTAGTCCACACTTCACACATATATTATGCACAGCTATCCTTCTGTGTTCCTGAAATCTTACTTAGATATTACAAGTTCCTGAACAATTAAACAAGCTTGTTACAACCTACGTGTTTCCGTAACATTGTATATTTTGTTATTTATTCCTATGTTTGTTGTTCCATGTTGATCTTGTCCATGGGAACATAATGTTAATGAGATCAAGGACTAGGTCTTCCTTGTATTGTATCACAGCATCTAATATAACGACTGGTAAAGATCAAGTGGTTGACAAGTTTCTGATAATTTGAATTTATTTTTAAATAATAGTTTCACTTAATTTTGAGAAAGTATGGAAACTGCAATACATACAAAATTAAACATATATATGTAATGTGTAAAGCCTCATGAAAAAATGTTTGTGCATGATTTTTAATTTATACAGTAATCTTTCAGTATAGTTGTTTTAGTCGGTTTGGGTTGCTATAACAAAAATACCATAGATTGAGTGCCTGACAACAAACACTTCTTACTCAAAGTTCTGGAAACTAGAAGTCTGAGATTAGGGTCTGAGCATGGTCAGGTTCTTGATGAAGGCCCTCTTTCTGGTTTACAGATGGCTACCTTCTTGCTGTATCCTTACATGATGGAGAAAGAGAGAAACAGACATATCTGGTCTCTTAATCTACTTATAGGGGGATCAATCCCATCATAGGGACTCTACTCTTATGACCTCATGTAAGCCTAAATACCTCTTAAATGCTCCACCTCCAAATACTATCATATTAGGGATTAGGGGATCAATTTATGGATTTTAGTGGGACATAAACTGTTCATAGTAGTAGTAATTACTATTTCCATTAATAGAGAAGAGATAGTTGAATTTAAAGAAGTTAAATAATCTTGAAATGCCTTGTAGCTAATAAGTTGCAAAGTCATTTTAATAGCATAAAAATCTTTTCCATTCTGTCCTCCACTTTCTTCAGCAGAAAAAGCTCTTCCTGTTGTTGCCTATTCTACATATCAACTATAGTACATTATTACAGTTCCCGCATTACATATGTTCTTACTTCTGAGTCTATCATTTGCCTTGGACAGGTTTTCTCCTTTGACTTTCACATCAACTCCTGGACATTGGACTTTTGTTCACTCCTTTGAATTTTCTATACACCAGCTAGAGTCAACATTATAACAATTTCTTCATCACCTAATTCTAAGTCAATATCTCTCCTGTGCACCAATAGAACCAATACTAATCTTTATCCTAGCATACATCACTATAGTTAATAGTAATTGTTTACTTGTATTCTCCATGAACTAGAGGCTAGAAACTACATATTCCTCAGCATTATATTCCTGGTATCTACAGAAAAGCCTAACATATGGAATATGCTTAATATATATTTATATATAATTATATAAAAGGATATAAGAGCTAGTATTAAACTCAAATCTATCTCATAGATCATGACTGCTCTCTATATAGAATAATTGATAATGGACATAACTGAAATCTAGTGGATCATGAGGTTCTACAAGATGCTGAGTAAGGAAGACACAATTGTTACATTAGAAGTATTTAAAGGCACTTTATTAGTCGCACAGAAAACAACTAGTTAATAGCAACAGAAGGGTAACATAAATCACTGTGTCAAAACACCAGCCATGCTTGCGGACATAATGTTTTTTCAGAGGGAAATGAGAAACTAAGGTATTTTTATGCCCTTTGATTTATGTGAGCAGAAAAAGTCTTTTTAACAAGGCAATTTATTTGCTCATTACTGAAAGAATAAATAAAATTCTAGCAGAATTCATTTTTATTAGTCTGAAATTAATAAAATAAAATATATGAAATTAATGGTAAGTAAATTTGAATAGCCCCTCATGGGTGGACTTAAGCAAATCTGCTTTAGGACCAATACTACAATTTAAAAAAATTAAATTAGATATATATAATAAAGGTCTAGAAATATTCTTAACTTGGTTCTAGGATGGGTTCCTAAGTAATGGCCCTGCCCCTATGTGGCTTTATTCTCTAATGATAGAAGTGCCGTAGTTTGACAGTTCTGAGCTATGATGACCTCCCAGGTCCCTCCTCATACTTCACAGTCTATAGTATTACCTAAAGGAAATTCATTTATTTATTTTTATCTTAATTAAGTTAAGTGTATCCTTTTTTGTGTGTGTTTTTTTTAAATTAACTTCTTGATTCCTCTGTATTTAACTGAAGTGAAAGCAAGCTAAACTTTAGCTATTATTCATATCAATCTTTAAAGAGACTAGGCTTAGTTGTGATCCACCTAATTAAAATACAATTTAGTATTCAAATAAATCATATCTAAGTCCTAACATTAAATATATGGAATATATTAAAAGAAATTTTCAGAAAAATCAGAGAATATAATGTAATAAAACCTTTTTTGTGTGTGAAAGTATTCATAATATACTATATTTGAAGAGTCATTTTAGAAGCTATAATAATAGCAGGGCTATCTTTCACAGGACTATTACCATGAATCTTTTAAAGTAAATATTGTCATCTCCATTCTAAGAATGAGACAATTAAGACTTTCTGATGCTAAATTACAAACCTAGAATCGCATAGCCAATAAAAGGTAGAGAAAGATAATGAATCTGCCTATCTTTAAAACCTACATTCTTAATTAACTCTATTAATTGCCTCTGTGTTAAAGGAATACAAAAATGAGTACTTATTTATCAAAAGGGAAAGAAAAATCCTTTGGCCCACCACATCACTTCAACATTGTGGCCCTGGATCTTTACCACTGAGATAATTCTATTGGTAAATACTTATGATAATTTTGATTAATTCATTTGCACTAAACCCATCTTACAATGAATTATACACTATGCCTTTGAGGTTACTATGAGACTCACATATATCATTAAAACTGTATTCTTATAAAGCATGTTCATCATCCCATTTCCATATTTTAAATGTTAAAGTTACCAGGAAGTGTTAAAACACTCACACAATGACACTGACACCAGGAAGGTCTTTTAATTTTATTAGCCTTATCTATATCTATTACTAATATTAAAATTCACCTTATATTCATACATATGTTAAAAGTATATATTTCAATCTCTCTTGAATTATAATGTGTGTCTAAACACTTCAGAAGATGGTAAATAGCCATAAGGAAGGCTATTTAATGAAGGGACAATGTTTCATTCTTATTTATAACCTCTTAGTTTCTAGCATACAATTTAGTATATAACTACGACAAAGTTCGAAAGATCAAAATCTATAATTCACATTCTATAATTCTTTTCTCTTCTTTTTTTATTCATCCATCTATCCATGTAGTCTAGATTATTTTTATTTGGTTTAATCTACATATTCATCATAATTCATTGGTTTAGATCTAGTTTCAAATATTAATGTGACAAGTCTTCATTTAAAATGAAATATTTTTTAAGAGATAGGTTTTTATTTATTTAGGAAGAGAATCAAATTGAATAATTAATTATTAGGGTCTGTTTAGTAAAATTATGTAGTGATTACTAATAGTAGTTAATTTTGCTTTACAGACATAGCCACATCAGAACTTTCATTACAAAAGTTCCTCTTATAATATCTCTTTGGCACTCTTCCTATTAAGAGGTAGAGTGTATGATCCTTCCCTTTGAATCTGTGCTAGTTTGTTACTCTGATTCCAATGGCGGTGACACTCTGTGACTTCCGAAAATAGGTTCTCTTGAGATCCTCAGTTGGAATCTTGAATTGCCATATAAGCAGTTTTGACTATTTGCCAGGCTGTTAGAAAGCCCAAATTAGGGCAGTCACCCAGACAGACTACATGAAGAGCCTATGAGATTATTTAAAGATAAAGATATGCCCGGACATCTCTCTAAGTTGTTGCATTACGCTCCCCACCAATATTTTAGCTCTATCTACCATCTGATTACAATTGTATTGGAGACCCTATGTCAGAACTGCTAGTTGAGAACTTCTCAAATTCCTTTACTCACAGAAACCATGAGATATAATATATTTTTTAATTATTGCTTTGTTATTGCATTTTCATGTGATTTGTTACATAACCTGAGTAACTAGAATATTGATTTTTCTAAGAATATAAATTCTTTCAGAACAGAATCTAGGGACAGAGTTAAGTACATTCAGGCACTAAAAAAGAACTTGCTGAATGGTTTGATTAGGTACATTTCATTTATGACATGCAGGGTCTTTCATATTACATTTTAAAAATTCATGATAACTAACATAATAAGAAAATAACAACCCTCAAAATCTTACATGCAAAAAAATCAATTAGTGTACCTTATCTCTTTTGTTCATAATTTGGGTCATTGACTCATAATGCTTGTTCACATTCAATTGACAATGAGAAAATTCTGAGATGTCTTAAATTACATTACAACAGGCCAAGAGAAGAAGAGGCAAGAGAGGTTAATCTGTTGACAACTGCAGGGCAAAACCAACAAAATACTGCGAGCATTCCTGAATATATATTGGAACTTTGAATTAATTTCCAGATGATTATTTCTGTGATTAACTAAAAGAGAATAGGCAGGGGCCACTATACCCCAGGAGCCTCCACTTCTTCCTTACACGTGAACATTCTAATGGGTTTGCCCACAGCCAATCCACAGGAGTGGACACTTCTTCCTTAGGGACTCTGGTCCTGTCCCTGAACTAGCCCCACTTTACTATCTTCCACCCCATTTATCTATAGCCAATGTGCATTCTTTTGAAACAACTTATATCTTTCTTTCACAAACAATTTCCATAAAAAAGCCTATCAACTCCAGGACAGCGAACATGTTTGTCTCTTCTACCTAGTCCTGCTGCAGGTGGTTCAGCTTGAAACGGAGGATCCTAATGGCTTTGATTAATTTAGCTTTGAATCTGAGCTCTAGATATGTATATTTCTTTCTCTCTACACCCCTTACAGACCTATCCTTTCCCTTTGGATTACCCGCAACCCCCTAGGCAGCAGAACACAACGCCCCTTACCTGACTAATCATCACAAGGTGTGGACCTCTGGCAGGCTTATGATAACATCTTGACCAAAATTACGTTTCAGCTCCTGAGCCCTAGAGTGAAAACGACCCTCTAACTACTTTTCCATGAAACTAAACAGAGAGGCCTGGGAAAAGGCCTTACTCAGAGCTATCCTCAAGACCTAAGGAAAGGATTTAATTCTGTTATCTCGCCTCCAACAGGTCAGCTCCCCAATGTGATTTTACCCTAGGTAATCTGTAAACTATCCCATTCCCGAGTTGGGTCTTTATAGCACAATCTTGCATGCTCTCTGGATTGGTCGATTCTCTAACAAACCTCCTTTCTGTACCGCAGACTTCTACTAGTGCATTTCTTTTGGCCAGTGTGCACAGGCAGATGGGCTCAAATATTGGGGTTCAATAATAATATTGCATGCCCTAGGACCTGTTTTTTTCTTGTTAACAATGGCCTAATAAACCCTTTCTTTTTAAGAAAAAGATTTTGGCTGTGAAAGCTTTTAGTTATTGTTTAACATGATAATTTCCTATTAGTTTAAATTTTAAAAAACTGAAATTCTTTTTTTTCATTCTTATAAGTGATAGTTGACTTGAAAAAAAACAAAGCTTTTATATTTTTCTTTAATTTTAAAAAGACTTCTGATATTACAATGCTATGGTTTTGAAAATTATTTGCTTATTTATTAGGTAAGGTGTTTTATACAAGTTTTTTTTTAACATTTCTTAGTTTCACTAATGTTTTCCTACAACTTTTACCTTTACTGCTGCATCCTACAATATGAAATACGAGGCATAGGTATAATAAGGGAGACTGTATGTCATAAGAAACCAATGCCAAGATATTACCCGCAAGACAGAGAGATCACCTCCCTTTATTGTGTGACTTATAAATATTTTGGGAAACTGATCAATTCAATACATTTAAATGTCAAACTCATGCTATGTGATTAAGATCAATTACCCTTTTTCTCCACAAAAAAAGGCAATATTATACATTTTTTAGAACGCTTTTTTTTTTTTTTCTGTTCCCCTTACTCTATCCCTTTCTAATGCAAGTGAATGTCCTCTAACTTTGTGAGAAAGCATACTTTGACTAAGGCAGTATCAGCTGCCACCACAAACAAATTTTCTAAAAAAAAAAAAAAAAAAAAAATCAAGTCATGGCCAAGAAATCACCATCAAGGTCTATGATTGTGCTAACTGTATGAAAAGTTTTGCCATCTTCTCCACTAAAATCATTCCAACAACGACAAGGAAAATAATCTTACCAGAGCAAAAGAAACTTATTCAATAGACTCACTCACCAGATTCAATGAGAAATAGACAAATCTCATGCAGATATGTGCTAAATATACATTCACATCATTTTGGCTTTCTCGCAGTTACTTTTTCTAATTACCGTGTTTGACGTGAAATGATTCGCTCATCAGCATGAACAGCTTTGTTCCTTGGAGTCTACGGACATCCTTTTTGCTGCCAGTTATACTCCTCACTGATGTTTTCACTCAGTCTTTTTGGATGCAAAAATGTGACATTTATCTTTAACTTTTGCTTTTTAAAATTGTTTCTTAAAGCTGAAAAAAAATCACGTTGACTAAAATTTTCCAGCCTGATTGAATCATTTTTAAACATTTTCTAGATAACAGATTTTAATATTCTACTTTGTTGGATGTATAAGTCATTTTTTCGGTATAGCTTTTAAAAGAAACTATATATTTTATTTCAAAAGTTATTTAAATATATATAGTTTTTTACTTTCTGTAGTTTAGAAAACTAAACTTGAAGTTTAGAGAGAATCAGTGTATTATTGCGTTCAGATAGTTAAAAGAAAATCTGCACTCATAGTTAAAGCCCCATGTTACCAATTCAGTCCTCTCTCAATTAATAAGATATATTAATTATATATATATATGGTAAAATTTCCTCAAAAAAAGTAAAAACATAAGCACTTTAAAAAACATTTTGCTTAATGTCTCTCAGATATTCAAAAATAAATAGCTAGATATTTACATGGAAAATGCTACATGTAACATAAAATAATACATTTGACAAATATCTACCGTTCTCATGAAACTATCATTTCCTTGTACTTCTACCTAGCCAATCTTAATTAATTCCAAAAAAAAAAATTGAAAACTAAATACAAAGTAATTATTTTATGCTTTCCAATGAAGAGATAGATGAAACATGCTTTTTTAACAGGCATAGAACCTGGAATTGATAAAATCATATCAGTATTTCAAGCTCTATGTTTATGTGTGTAGAATAACAGAGTTCTAGACTAAATCTAGAACAACAGAGGTCTAGACTACTCTTCAAAGTTCCTGCTGAATATCAAAATGTGTTGTATTTTGAGTACAACATAGTGAAACACTGACCTATACATGTTAGAACCTCAATGTGATAAGTATAGTGGCAATTCCATATTTGTAGGGTCTAAAACTTATGCAATTTACTGACATTCTTCAAGTAAAAATTTACGAATGTGAAATCAAGAGCAAAAGTGAACAAATGGAAGGGGCTGGAAGACTAGGTGAAAAAGTCGAAAGGATTAGGAAGTCAAATTGGCAGTTACAAGATCGTCATGGGGATATAAAGTACAGCATAGGGAACATAGTCAATAATATTTTAATAACTATGTTTGATGCCAGGTGGTACTAGACTTATTAGTCTATCGCTTCAAAAGTTATATAAATGTCTAACCACTACGCAGTACATCTGAAACTAATATAATATGTGCCAAATGTAATTGAAAGATAAAAATAAGTTTGCTTAAAAAAATTGAATGTTTATATGACATGAGAAAACAAATCATGACTAATTCCTTTTTTAAATCATTGGCCTATAATGCTAGCATCATGATATCCAGAATAGTTTTGTTTTGTTTTGTTTTGTTTTCAAAATAAATGAGCACACATGAGACAGATCAATGATACTTATTTTTCTTACATGCTTTGGCTTCATCATCTTTGATTGCTTAATAGGGCAGCAATTTTATAATATTAATATCTAGTGATAATTGGAAGATAATTCAGTCTTCTAGCTTCTACAATTTATTTTTTTGTTCTCTACTGATAGCTCAGAAGTTTCTTAGCTTTATCACTACAAAGTGTATGTATAATCAAATTTTGTAAATTCTTTACGGGTTTCTACTTTGTAGGAATGGTAAGATTTTTAGAGTGATTAAAGTAGGGCTTTTGGGCAGTAATGACTAATGTTAGATATCATTTTCCTTATTGACATTTATCAACCACTTTGCTACAGTTCTTGGAAAGTTCTGTGAAATTATGGCCAGAATTAAGTGAAATGAACGAGGCATTCACCTCAAACACACACAAAAAAGCCCAATAACTCACTAATCAAGACAAATAATAAGATAAATAACTCTTACTACAATATTTTGAGGAGGGAAAAAGTCCCCTCACTCCACACACGCACACACTCATGCATGTCCATTTTCATTTTGCCTCAGAATCCAGTGCAGGTTGGCATGAAACTTCAACTTGAGTAACTTCATGCTAAACTTACCTCTGAAGAGATAATATTACTATGCTTATTTTATAGCCGAGGAAATAGATTTAGAGTGGCTAAGTCATAATAAAAGCTAATAACATTGGTAATATTTCAGCACTGTTCTAAATACTTCATAGCTATTTCGCACATACTTCCCAAGATGACCCCATGAAATAAGAACTATATATATATATACTGGTTTTTTTTTCACCTTTAAAGGAAACATAGAAGGGGCTGAGTAACTGAGTAATCATAGGTAGGAAATACCAGACTCGAATCCAGTTTTTCTTCTGATCTTAACATCAGAGGTACTAATGGATCCTATCCTATTATCTAATAATAATCTATCTTTGTCAATGAAAAATAAGCAACTTGATTAACAAATGATATACCACATTGTACTATCCTACCTTATTTTATGCAAAGGAAGCTTACTCCTGTATGTAATTTTAAAATGAGATACACCTAATGGAATTGTTTGTCTCAGTAAAAAAGATTAAAAATACTTGTTTTTCAAAAGCTTCATACAACTCAAAAAATGATACCTGATTTAGATTTTTGTAAACTCTTCTTTTAACAGTCTATGCATTTTTTTTTTCCCTGTGCGCCCAGGGTTATAACAGAAAAGACAAAAGAACTTAGTTTCAATGCTTATAAATATACGACTTGTCTAGCATACTATCAAATCCTGCCATATTCCTACTATAAAAGTATATTAGTACTATCTCTTTATCGTTCCCAGGTTTCCAAAGAAAGTTTTACATCTTCTGTCTAAATGCCTGTGGAAGAGTTTCCACAGGGGTGCCGTCATAAAATTCAAGAGGTTTTATTTCCTTTTTTTCAGTTCTCTCAGTCCCTATATAAATTTATAACTTGTTTATGGATTCCAAAGTGCTGCAGCATGATTTAAATGTGTGTATGCAGGGATATGGATTAAAGTCCACTACTGTGGAGACTGTTAAATTTTAATTGATATAATAAGGCAGAAACCAGAAGTAAAAGTCCTTGTTTGACTCAGGTGACTGTCATTTTTCAAGGTCCATCACAGAAACAAAAAACAAAGGCAACAGCAGTAGAAAGGACAGCTAGGTGCCTACTATAGTTAATTGGGACTTTGTCTCACCTGCTACCTTGAAGAAAGAACAAGAACAACCTGGCCTAACAAGTGTAGCAGAAGGCACTCTCCACCCATTTGATCTCTGGTCTAAAGAACAAGTACCCCAGTGCTTCCACAATATTCTATCATATATTTCAACTGACAGTTCTTATAGTAGGGAGAACTGGGAAAGAGAAAATACAAAAGGGAAGAAGGTAATAGATGTGGTCTGCCTTACTTACCTGACCCTGTCCATATGACAGAGCATGCTCCATCAGCCCATATATGCTCTTATTTGTCTTCATGGGACACAAAAAGACAAATAAACAAACAATAAATCTATATTCAATCCAAAATCTCAGAGAAATGCACAGGGAGAGAATATATGGATGGAAATAATATCACCACTTTTTCCTCCTCAAAACATAAAAATGTCCTTTTTAATTTTTGTTTAACTAAAATAATGCTCTGTTTATAGAATTTAAATATTCTTGGTGTCTGGTAAATCCTAATTCCAACCATCTTGACTAATAAACAAATATCATTTAATATATTCTTTTTTTACGTGAGAATATGAAATTAAACATTATTATAGACTTGGTACATAGTGCTCTAAACCGACAAAATGTCAGGAAGCACCATATTCTCCATCATATATTCACTAAGCACAGAACCTATTGACACAGATACTAATTGTGAGTAATTTCTTAAACATGTAAGTCCATCATGGCATCAGTTTAAACATTTTCAATGAGTGCTCATATCTTTAAAAAAAATTTCATGACAGAGTATCCCTCTCTAGTAATACGTTGCCTGATGCCTTCAGATAGTTAATGATTCTTTCTGTATACCCTACATTATTGTTTGAAATCTTTAACTCTTACATGGTAGAAACCTTGTCTTTTAATATTTATATCACAGGAATCTAGCAAAAGATCTAATTTCCTTATTAGAGACTCAATTAATGTTTGTTGATCAAATAAGCTAATCAATCAAATCGAGGGCTGATATCTGAAAACTTTCAAATTCTTCCTGATATTAAGATAGTTTAATTAAAGTGTACTTAACTGCATCAAAGCTAGGTAGATGTTGGTAGATGTATAAGGACAATATAAAATGGTGAGAGAATGGGAACAAGAAAATTAGAATAGAGATTAACCACCTAAAAGTAATTCGTGGATCTAGTGAAGAATTATGCCAAATCATGGGGCATATATATGAAATATGGAAAAAAGAGGCTTTGTAAAATCCAATTTGATTTACATTAAAAATAAAATTGCTATGTTTGGGTAAAATTTCAAGTAAGCAATGAGTCATAATTTTCATTTGTATCTAACAGTCTCCAAGATTTTAAGCATGCCAAGACACACCTTTAAAAAATCCACAGTAAAAATCTAAGGGAGTGGGGGAGTGCATTAAAAGATCTTCATTTCCTCTCTTTGGTAAATCATAAAATATAGGATGGTCTATACCAGGGAAAGCAGATATAAAGTAAGTATATGGCCATTCTTCTCTGCCTAGAAGGTATCACAATTAACGCTAGCATTCCTTTCTAATGAACTTGAATGGAGACTTAAGATTTTGGACAGTGCACTCTATAAAAACACAAGCAATTACCAGAATTTGTCTCTTGAGATAAAAGCTATTTGCTTTCCCTACTAAAAACATACTAAGATGACTCTGGTTAGACTTCTGGTTAAGCATGTCAGGAGCTGGGTTCCAAGTGCACAAATGGGAATAGATGTATTGTAGGAGAATGGACGCCAGAAAATGTCTTATGGTAGCAGATGGCCAGATAGCCAGTTCACCTCTTGATGACAGTGTTTTCTCTAACAGGAAAGTGATAACTACATTAGCAATGCCACTGACATGGCTCAAGTAGCTGCAAGGACAGCTATTCAGTATGAAAGTGCTGCACTCTCTCTTGACTTCCCCTAGCCAAAATACAAATATTTATAATGGTTTTCAAATGTTTGCTCAAGAAGCACTGGCGTGAAGACTTCCTCTTTTCACAAACTGTCAAACAAACAACAGATGGTAACATTCAATAATCTTAAACTGGACAATGTTTGAACTAGTAAATAAAAGATGATCCATTGAAAATCTTTTTATTACCCTCATGAGCCTTGATTTTAAAAGTGTCTTCATTCTGCTAAATTTGCAATATTATATTTTCTAGTTTTAATTATTTTTTTCCTGAAGTCTGCAAGAAAGACAGTGAGAGGAGAAGCAATTTTCAGCATATAGTCATTTAAATCAAATATATTTCATTCCTTTTCTCTCCTTTGAGAGCAGAGTCCTGATTTGCAACACAGAAGACCTGGCAGAAAACAACTGCATCTTATTAAAATGCCTGTTGGGTTTATTGAAACCTTTAAAATTATTATAGAGCTAATTGCATTTCCATTTAGTTGGCAAAGACAACAAATACTTATTGCTTGTACCACGTTCCAAGTTCTCTGAATATGTTGCTTAACAATGTATGTAAAAAAAAAAAAAAAATTCAATAAGTGTTTGAGATGAGGGTCAAACTTTGAACTTTGGTGCATGTGATGAAAAAGCTTTCATATGAATCAATTATACTTCCCCCAAATAAACTACTTTTTTTCTAGCTTATTTAGAAAATTGACTTACATTGTAATGGTGGAGATAGAAAATACGTAGACAGATAATATTGGATAGTGTGGCGTACGCTACAAAGAAAAATGTAAAAAGAGAGTAGTTAGAAGAGGGTCAGGGAAGTCTTTTCTTAGATGAGGATTACATCAGAGATCTGAATGTAGTGTCTAGTTTTGGAATCTTATGTAGAGAGTTCCTGTCTGAGAGAACTTCAAGTTCAAAGGCCCTGAAGATCTGTAAACGAAGCATGTTTAAAAAAAAAAAAAATCTAAAAGGAGACAGGATGTTTATGTGCAGAGCTGACAATTGAAAAAAGAATATGAAATTAGATTCCCAGGCCTAGATTTTCTACACAGACCTTGAAGGTAAAAACTCAGATTTTAATTCAGGTATGATAGGTAGTTATTGGAAGGGTTTAAAAGATTTACTCTGGCTGTTTTGTAGTGAAGAGAAAATCCTAGTTAATAATAGTGGAATAGCAACAGACATCTTGTAAGGTCAGTTTGGAGACTAGATTCTCATTTTAAAGCTGTAATTATAGAACTTTAACCAATAATAATACCACCAAAAAGTCTTCCAGTAGAGGCAACTATTGTCGATTGAATAATTGATGTTTTGCACTGTTCTAATTGTTTATGTATAAAATCTGATGAAATTACCCTATGATACTCAAAGACATAGGTACTAACCTTTTAATAAAGCCCTCCATTTCTTCTCAAAAGCATCCAGCTTGATCCTAAATAATATGGCCATTGTATAAAGCTCACGGGGGCTTTTTGTTGTTTGTTGTTGTTGTTGTTGTTGTTGTCGTTGTGCATTGTCTCATCAAAAGATGGAGTACACCTATCAGTGCGCCTTCTGAAAGTGGAGAAATCTCCACATTTACCTGCAAAGACCTTTTTTCCTTTGCACCAGCATCTATACTGCCTCATAGATGGAGGCTTGTAGGAAGATAACTTTATCAGTTTCATTCAGGTCATCCAATTCTGTTATTACAACACTGAAACAATGAAATCTACTTTGCTTCTAAATTATAATAATGTTTTTATCTCAGAACAACAACAAAAAATGTTCAAAGCAAACAGTAAGCTCTGCCATTCATATCAACACACAGGGAAAAATATTCTCTAATAATGGGGAAAAAAATCCAGCATACAAATTGTCTGCTTTTCCTCAACTTCTGGTACTTCACAAAATGAATGGGCAAGGTCTGAGTAATACAGCAGGTACCAACAAAATCAATGAAATTATGCACAAATATGAAATAACCTGTATTCCTTAGCAGAAAGTGATTGTCCTCATGGAAAGTTAACTTATTCTTTGAAGATGTAGGTTATCACTATGCATAGGTAGCTGGTGCTTAATTTAATCAATTCTAATAAATATGATCAGTCACAGAAGCACTTCTATTTGAATTCCTGAAAGTAGAGATTTGGGATAAAAGATAACTATAATATATTTCTTTCATTCATGAGCTAACAAAAAATTATTTGTTAGCATTTTTTATTCTCTTAATATTTTATTTTTCAAAAGATTTTTAGGAATATAAAATAACAGGTTATGAAGTAAAAATGAAAAAAATATTTTCAACATTTAAAAAAAATCATTCAGTTCAATTATCAACTACATTTCAAAAGAAACACCACCATCTTGCTAATTTCAATAAGGGATAGCATGGGATGATTTTTAAACAGTCATATTTTATTTTTGCCATTTTACCAGTATGGGAGCACACTTACAATTTGTTATGAGTGGAGATTTGGTTTACTCACAACTCAAATTTTCAATGCTTGCATGAACCATATACTGTAACTTTAGAAACAGAAACCATATACTGTAACTTAAAAAGCTGGTATTCTGTGAACACAGCATCATTAACAAAAGCAAAATCACACAGGAAAGAAATAATCTTGGACTCCTCCTGTCAATGGATATGTTTTCACTTGTGAGCACAAATTGCATTTGAAAGAAACGTAACTAAATGCTGTTTAGTTGGAAGAGTTCAGGGTATCTATCATAACAAAACATTTATTTTATTAAGTAGTCATCTGGGTATGATACTTCTGTAGACTCCATTAACATAGAAAAGACATAGTATAAGAACTTTTTTCTAGAGAGCTTCATATCTAAGACAGATACATTCACTTATATTGGCTTGGGAAAAGAAAAAAAAAGCAAAACAAAAACAAAAACAAAAAACAGTTATCTAATGCACAAAGTAATAAGTGAATGTATGTTCATTTAGATGTTATTTTCAACAGAATGTAAATACTCAATTCAGAAAATATAAACTAGTTTACATATTTGTTAGCAATATCGAAGTATCTACATATCTAAAGCTTCTTTTGTCTCTATTCCCTAACTTGATGCCAAAGTGGACTCATGAAAAACCTATTCTCACAGCTAATGTCCCTTTTTGCTGTTAATATAAAGAGACTGATTTAGAACAGGCCGAGTAACCCCAGGAGAAGCTTTGGCAATGATATCCCATTACTGACCATCTGAATCAGTCACAGTAGTCAAGCCAGACCTAAATTAACTCTGAGTGTACTACACACACACACACACACACACACACACACACACACACACACGGGTATGTAAATTAGACATAGGTTGACTTTTTTTTGTAACGTGGCTGTTTTAAATGCCAATTTTATTTAGATGCATAAATATGGAGAGATTATGAAAACACTAGAACTGGTAAACAATTGCATTTGCAGATAACCCTATTACGAAAGGTTTAGATTATTTTTCTGTTATTCACACATTCCCAGGTATATCCTATCCTAAAGAGCTAATATGCAACTTTCAGTCTTAATCCTGGCCAATATATTTACACTAAAATTAAAAAATAAAAAATTGTATTACTTGGGTACTGACCTCATGTCCCACTAATATATGACTTGAGTCATCCGGGCAAACAGATGAGAAAATGTAGATGGTCAGGCTTGAAACTATTCCCAATAACAGAAAAAAGAGTAACTTCTTTTAGTTGATCATTAGTGCCATATGATGGCAACATTCCTTCTGTCAGTAGAAAACTGTAGAGATCAGTTAGGAGTTTTATGAATGATGAGCAGTAGTTCTATATTCATGCAAGAAAATACATATATGTAGTTAATACACACAGGAAATATTAGTTCCTTTCTTATTTACAACATCATATAGTATACATGATATACACATATATATGTATTATGCATATGTATATATATATATAGAGTTATATTTGTATGTATCATTAGCTACATGTTACTGATAGAAAACTGCATCTCAGAAAAGTGTCTCAAGATTGAATCATTAAGATGAGTATACTACAACATACTACTGTTCATTTTATGTGTCAATATGGCTAGGCATTGTTGCCCTGTTGTTTGGTCAGACATTATTCTAGATGTTGCTATGAAGTAATTTTTTAGATGTTATTGACACCTATAATTGGTCGACTTTGAGTAGATTATCTTCCACAATGTGAGTGGCCTTATCCAATCATTTGAGGGTCTTAAAAACACAGACTGAGTTTCCTGAAGAAGAAATTCTGCCCCAAAACTACAACAGAGAAATCCTGCCTGACTTTTAACCTGCTGCCCTGCAGTGTGGTTTGCAGATTGAAGATTGCACATCAACTCTTACCTAAATTTCCAACCTCTTGCACTATCTATAATTTTGGTATTCACTAGCCCCTGAAATCAATCTCAATCGACTATCTCCCCCACCCTTCTCTCTCTTGTCACACACACACACACACATGCACACACACACGCACATACACACGCACACATACACACACACAGCCCTCCACATACTCATCTTCATGTATGTATATGCATACATGGCCCCATACAAATAAACATATCCTTCCACTCATATAGATACTGCTCCCATACTTACATATCCCTGTATACTAACATAACCCCAACAACAGACATATTCATCAATACTCATACCCCCATTGTTACATAGCTCTCACTTACTACAAAGCAGAAAAAATTATAAAGAAATCAGAACATTTCAGCAATTATATGAAGCTCATCAACTTCAAAGACATTGTTATCATGGAATTCTATATAAAAATCACGTGTATATTTTTAAATCACCTGAAAGGAAATTCTGAGTAAAGATGTTTGGATGTAGGTAGGTCATAGAATCTTCGTCCCCTATATATGGTGAAATAGATTGTAACTTATAAAAGAATACAATACAGTACAAAAAAAAAAAAAACACATACAAACTAGAATCTCTTTTTAAAAACCATAAGGAATAGCCCACAAAGACTACAATCTAATGTAATACTCTTCAAAGAAACGGAATCTACTGATACAAGAAACTAAAGATTTTATTGGAGCACAAGAAGCTCATAATCCCATTCCTATTCATCAGAAACAATTCTAGGAAGTTCAAAAAATTCATCATCAATATTCTTGAATCTGGAGAGAAGAAAATTGGAGTTTGTGTGGAGAAGTAATTGACAATAAGAACTGAATATCAGAGTTTGACTTAATTGAGGAAGGATATTCTCAACTGCGATAGAATGAATATCAAGGTTGAGTGAAACTCTTTATAGGACATTTAATAAAATTTAAAAAGAAAGAACAGAAATAGAGTCTTGTCTCTCACAGATACACATATATACACATACTCATGTACGTAACACTGCAGTCACAGTCGCGCTTTATTTTCAAAACAGAGAAAAATTTTATACTTGTTAAAAAGGAAAAGTATTCCACCATACGTCAGAGCAGTTAGACAGTTGTCATATCTAAGCAATGAAATAAAAGTCTTTAAAATGGTGTAAATATCTAGGAGAGATGCAAGGAAACTAGTACAGAATAAAGCATCATTCTGGGAAGAAAAGAATTTATCTCACCAGTGGTTTATACATTCCTGACTTCTTTAATAATATCATGAATTAACAATATCGACTAAAAAAATAGATAATAGAAATATACTGCAATAAAAAGGAAATTACAGAGCTAAAGCTAGTCTAAAATGATACCATTACAGAACTAATAATTAATAAACAGTAGGACAAATTGAAAATGAAATAAATGACACAGGAAAAGTTTGAGATAATGAAAGTGAAGGTAAAACAGAAAACATCAAACAATTAAAGAGAAGATAATAGTTATAGGGTAATGATAGGCCAACATAAGCATAATTGTTATCATTGAGGTTAAAAATTCTTAAAATGGATTAAAAGAAATGTTCAAAATATTTTAGAAAATTTTCTGGAAAGAATGAAGAACAGAATATAAGGTTTGAAAGAGCTAATCATATTCTAGAAAAAGTGGATATAAATGACCAGTACAACAACATATCCACATAAAGATATTGAAAATCAAGGATAAAAAAATATTTTTTCTTGTTATTCAATCCAAAAAATCAAATTCCCTAAAAAAAATGAGAGAAAATTTTAACTAGCTTGAGAGTTTTCCAAAGTAGCAATCAAAACTGCAAGTTAGCAAATAATGTGTACATATTTCTAAAGGAAAGAAAGTATGCCCTAAAGATATATCCAGCCAAGACACTGTTTATATGTAAATGAAACAAAAAACAATGAAAGCATTCTTAAATGTGAAAAAACTAGCTGATACAACTACCATGAGTATCTACATAAACACACAGAGATTGAAACAATTAAAAATTAAGAAAAATAAAGAAACCAGGCAATATTGGAAGAACTGTGTTTAAAGAAATGGAAATTCAATGCTATTAAATAAGAATAAAAACTGTAGGGATACAATTGAAAAACTGAAGGTAACTATTGAAAATTGTCAAAGATTTTAAAATTAGGAGAAATTATAATTTCCTGTCTTCACAAGTTTTTGTATCGAGGTGTCAATTTATACTCTGAAATATTAAAATGTATTTTAAAAAATAGTGTCTTTCACTTAGTAATATTTTAGCAATCTTCTTATTAACCTTAATGAATCTTTTCAAATTAATATCTGAATTTTATCAATGGCTTCAATTTCCATTTAGCTTTTTTTCTTAAATAAAAATAAAATTTAATTAAATATTTCAATTAATTATAGCATGTATATTATAATCTATTTTCATAAATGCATTTGTTGTTCTAGTTAACCAACTAAATTTGTAGCTATCTCTTTTTCTTCCTGCATATATGCCTACAGAGATGTCTAGACTGATAAATAAATGATATAAATCATGTTTATTTGATATAACAATATATTAGTTTTGAATTACTTGACTTTATTTTAATGAACATATATAGTTTTTACCACAAGGAGAAGAGGGTCACAATTAAGAGAATAAATGATGTTACAAGTGAAGAGTTTTAATTTTACCAAGAAATTTGGACTTAGTTTCTTTCTGTTATTACAAAATTCATAAACTTTCTTGGTAATTTCAAATCTGTAAGGCAGCAGAAATCTGGAAAGCAGGGAAAAGAGAATTATGTGTGTATGTTGCAGTGTATGTGTGTGAGAGAGAAAAGACAGAGATAGAGACAAATGGGGACAGATAGAAACAGAGAGACACAAAGAGAGGCAGAGAGAATAAACAAATGAGAATAATTTAATCGGCAGACTTCTTGTAATTTTATAGTTTTTTTTTCCATCCAGGCTTATTCTTAAAATTGTTAGGCTCCTCTCCTTGTAAAAAGTATTTTTGTTTCAGGCACCCTTCTGAAAATCATTTTTTTCTGGTTCCAGGAACTAATGCTTAGTAATTTGTGACCAGAAGAAAATTTGTCATTAAGCCCTAAAAGGATTCATCTAAAGTTCTAATTTTAAAATATATACTATGGAATTCTACTGAGATATTTCTTTTTAGATTTGTGAGGTAAGCATAGATTAAGAATAATGTGAAGAGTTACAGATATACACAAAGTCAAACTAGTCAAAATATATGTGGACTTTGCATACTGAGAGCCTACTTATAATTCCTAACCCAATTTCTATAATTACATCAAAGAATTGCACATTTATGTTTGTATATAATCAATAAAATTAAACCTTATTTTATATAGTGTTATATCATTTAAACAAATCTCTCTCAGATTGAAGCATCTTTTGGAATAATTAAACTCTTACTTTTCATAATACAAAATGAGACCAGAGGCTGTTGACTATTTTAACTAGTTTACAGCATGCAGTTGTCATCTATAATTCCAGAATATATAAGATTCGATGTTGCCAAAGAAAGGGGAGGGCAGACACTATCGAGGGGCAGGGTTGGAGAGGAAGGTGCCAGAACATATAAATGTAATGAAACTTTATGACTAGATGAAGTACACAGATAGCATAACTGAAAGAGCCCATTACTAATTTTTATAATCCTTACAAAGTCAGGGAAATCTAACGTATATTTCAAATAGTTTTTGAAATGTAATACTAGAGTCTATCTCCTCAATAATAACCAGAGAGCCCTTTAAAAAAATAAATAAAAAGTCTAAATAAAGCATTCTTTTCATTGTTTTTGCATCGTCTGCCTTCATGAACTTCAGGGAGAACTGAACAAGTAGAGTTGTGCCCTGCCAGCTGAAAAACTGGCAAGGAAAATAATTGCATCATGCTTCAAAGGAGACAGATTTGAGCCAAACAAAGGTACATCCTATATTAATATGTAAGCTTAACAATCAGGCAATTCTAATTCTGCCAGACCTCTGGGTCAGAATATTAACATTTCTTCTTGACATGCTAGCACTGGAATTGAATGCCAAGGAAGGCATTTATAATTAGAAAACAACTTAGTTGTGATTTATAGATTTCTGACAGGCTGACACTTGATCCTTACTTACTCTTTTACTGGCTTAACATTCTTTTTATGTCCCAAGAGATATGACTCAAATGGAAGGTTTTGTTTATCGACTTTATGCCCTAATAGTTACTAAGCTTTTCAATATATGCATATCTTACTTTTACTCAATTCTTATATTTTAGCATTTTTGTAACATAGAGTGAATTTCATTAAACTATTTTGAAGACTGTTGAAATGATAAAGCTTATTAAATGTTTGCTTCAATAAATGTAGTAAAATTTCTAGGTAAACAATTGAAGTCTCAGAAATAGTCCTTGATGCGTCACAGTTAAGGTAAGAGGAAAGATAGGTTATGCAGGAATATACTGTCACTGCTAATGAATCAACCTTGAGATTACTTTTCTTTCACCTGTATATAATTATTAAGCCAAAATTCTTCCCTGCCAATATAGTAATTGCTTCAGGTGAGAAGTCTTTTAAGTGGTCCCTGCCCAACCTGACTACCTTGACTACCTCTTAAAAAAAAAAAAGATATAAATTTAAATGAAAACCTCCCAGAATAGATGTGAATGTGCCATAGTAATCAGATATGATATAATACTCAAAGTAACACTACCCATATATTATGTATTACTTCATTTGTTATCACCCATATCATTTACCCTCCTTCATATCAAAGCTTACTGTTTAAAAGACAATTTGTACAAAGTTGATTGTTTAGAATTCATGGTATCTACTTCAAATTAGTGAATATCGCCAAATAGTTTTGTCATCGACCTACTCTTTCATGATTTTCCCAACTGTTTCTTACTTCTGTCTTATTCTTCTTGAATCCATTAAAAATGCAAAGATTCTGTATGACATTCATGATTCATAAACATGAAAACTAAGTCAATTTGTTTCCCTTTTGCTATACTATTTAATCTATGTAATGTCAGTGCTAAAAGACAGAAACCAAAACTTCAAATATAGTCTTACAAAGAGTCTTGCAATAATGTATTACTGTGATGAATTATTTCACATTTACATTATAGTCTTAACATATATCTTGTCTTATATTGTCATTTGTTTTCTAAAATTGAGTTACTTTATTAATATTTTATCTTCTCTTTCTCATTAATACTAATCTTCCTTCTCTAGTTTAGTTATACCTCTTTACCTACAGTCAGAGTTACCTTGTTCTATAAATTCATACTCTCTATCTAGAATGTAAGAAACAGATTACAGTTTACCAGGGATTAAATTGAATACTATAAATATTCAAAACATTGAACACCATAATGTATACTCAAAGACAATTTTATTTCTACTTCTCAGTGAATAGCAAATTGAAATTATTACTTTTTACTCTCCTAAAACAAATGGAACACATTAAACTATTTAAGTGAATGGTAGAAAGGGTTAATGGGAGGATATGTGTGTGAATAAATATTTATTGTACATCTACATAAATGTCTTCCATTTTAAGTCTTGTAGAATTAGGTATAATTCTCCTTTACAATTCAGAAAATTGATGTTTGAAAATTTCAAGAAAATTATTCAAGTGGCAAACTGCTAACCCATGGCAGTCAAGATTTAAACACACTATTGTCTAATCTCCAAACTCATATATTTTACATTATACAATACTGATCCAGATAACAACATCTCTACTAATAAAATGCTCTTAGTGCTCATTACATTTATCTCACTTAGTGCTCAGAAATCTGTTGTAAACCTGAGACATCATACTAATTTAAACAGAGATATTAGAGGAGATCTTGCCGAAAAGGTAATATTTAACCCGATTTGTAAAGCATTATTAGGATTTAGACAAGTGAAGACTGAAGAAAACTGAGAGAAACATATTCCAAGAAGATAATGCTATGCAAAACTATTTAACAATCCATATGACATTGATATGGCCAGAGCATATACTTTTTTTTTATTATCTTACATATCCTAATTTGCTATTATCTGCAAAAATTTTTTAAAAGCCAATTTGTGTTGAGTAATTTATTTTGCCAACTTACATATTTTTCCTTAGCTTATTAAAACATATGTTAACGATGGTTCTTTATTGCTTTCAATATGATGCTCAGTGAAATATGTAGTGAAGCTGAGTAAATTTTGCCTTATTTTTCTAATGAGAAAAACCGTACTTGCAGAATTTCTGCACATCTTGGTCTTTAGCAAGCTGTTAAATCTTCAAGACCTTTCTGTCCTCTCCTGCTTACTTTTGAGCCCTGGGATCTGAAATGTTTGACTCAAGTCGTTGTAAGAAATGATGGCTTAATTATTTTATATGCTTCCTTTTTATCTTCCCCAACCTCTCCCCAAGTCTCTCGGCTGTTATTTTCAGTTCCTTCTGTGACTAAAAACAAAGCTTTAATTTAGGCCATTAGTAATACACAATGCACCTACTCTAAGTCATCACTTATATCTCCAGGTTGTTCTGCACTTTCTCAAGTTGGTAATTCCAAAAAAGAATTGTGCTGTTTTACCTGAATCTTTTAATTCATTGGCCATGTATACAATACTGAATGTAAAAACAACTTTCTAAATATTGTTTTGATCATGGGTGTATAGATTTTCATTTAAAGTCATATACATCCCAAATCTTGTTAGATTGGGATAGAAATGTAGTTGACTATAGGTTCCTTAAAACTAGGAACTATAATTCAGGTATCTTTGTATCTCTAATATTTATCAAATATTTATAATGTGGATGTGTAATTTTATCTCAATTATTATAATTTGATATCCATAATCACTAAATTATTCTGTGACTACTTTGTAGGGCACATCAAGATATGGTCTGTTAGAGTAAAATAAATGTTTGTATTATGAGAGGAATCAAATACTAAGAATAAATGACATTCCTAGAGATTCTAGGTCAATTAGCTATAAATTTTCAGATAATAAATTATATAAATTTTTAAAGTTTACCAAGTTTCTAAAATATATTTTAAATGCTTAAAATTATGAAGTAATTCATGTAGCATAACATCATTATTTTTTAAATAATATCTATCAACTATTGTTGATAATATTTTATTTAATCTTCCTAGGAGCATTTACATGAATATTCTATCTGTGGAATAATAACAATCATAAGATGGCTTAGTCTTATTTTGAGTATATTAATATTTGAGAATATTTTATAATGTATGTACAACCAAAATTCCTGCATATGATGGCACCTCGAATCTGACTTATTTATTATAAATGCAATATTAAAGAGACAGATCCCAGTCCAAGATGGTGACATAGTTGGTTCCTGAACTCATCCCTTCCCATGAACACACTGAATCTACAGCTACTCATGAAATAATTCCCCCTGAAAGAAATGCAGAAACTAGATGAACAATTCTTATGCACCCAGTAAATAAGCAAATACCCAAATCAAAATGGGTAGCAACATGTAGTTAGGAGAGAACTCAAAATTCCCAGTTCCTCCCTGCAAACAGAAGGGTTTGGATCCAATATCCAGCATTCAACATTTAAGACTTCCACAATCTAAACACCTAGCTCTGAAAGCCAACAGGGTTTGCATTCAGGAGACCTACAAAACTATAGAAGAGAAAGAAACAGTTCTTGGCTGGCTATCAAGGACCCACTGTCCTGAAAGAGATCTATTTGCATATATTAAAAGCTGCAGCCTAAGGCTTAGGCTTCTAATTTAGCACTCATCTAAGAACAAACTGCAATCATTCTAGCAGACGACATTTCCATCTCTTCCCTGTGGTCCACATCAAATCACCATTATCTCCCAGGAGGAGCTTTTACACACATCTGGCACCCGGACTTTTAAAAGGTTGCCACCCAGGGAATGCATCCCTTAATTGCCTATCTCTGGTGGTCAGTGAGGCTGGTGTTCATGGTCCCATAAGAGTATAACAACAACAACAACAACAACAACAACAACAACAACAACAGTTCTTAACTGGCTGTCTCCCCAGAACTCAGCACAGAAGGTACCAGACAGAAACATCCAGCTCCCTATCTTTCTCTGAAAGAGGTCTCTGCATGCATACATTGAAAACTGCTCCCTGGGGGTCTGTGTTTCAGTCAGCCTGCAATTAGTGCTAACTGAGAGCCTTCCCTTTGGGACTCTGACAGGTCCTGGCATACTCTCAACTACTGGGAGCCACCAAGAACAAAAAGGCAACTTGGACAATCACTAAGGTTTGAGAGAACTAGGGCCAGGCTGAATGATAAGGTCTATCTTCTACCTGAGACTAGTCTATAAAGATTGAGAGAGGTGGCTGTTTTACTTAATGCACAGAAATCAACATAGAGAGTCAATGAAAGTGACGAAATAGAGAAATATGTTCCAAATAAAACACAATAAAGATAAAACTCTAAAAACAGACCTTAATGAAATAGAAATGTTGATTTATTTATGTTCAAAATAATGATCACAAAGATGCTCACTCAGGTCCAGAGAATACTACATAAACAAAGTGAGAATTTAAACAAAGACACAAAATATAAGAAGATAAAAATATAAAATCAAAGAGAAAGGCTCATATGCTGCTATATCAAATTGAAATGCCAAAGTTTTAGTTACTCATCGCTAGAGCATATAATTAAGTCATATATGCTACTGAGGTTTTAGCAAATTCCATTATAGGTGGTTATGATCTGATTCCAAAAAACAATATTCAAAAACATCTGAAAGAAGCAGAAGTAGCTGAAGAAACACTATGTAAGATGAAATGCTAAAATGCTGATTTCTAATGAAGAGCAATTGGAATATATTGCCTTGGTAGCTGACTGCAGGAAGTTTTAGCATGAAAGGATAAGACGATCAAAGTAGAAAAAAAGAAGTGAGAAAACCTAGAGTGTACTATATAAAAAACTGTGATTAATATCTTAACTTATATATGTCATCCATAAATATAATCTTATAATAAAAAGATCAAATATTAAGTAGAATAAAAATGCTGAATATAATAAAAAATAGACAACTGAGACAAATTAGACAATCACAAGAGGAATATCATAGTAAATTTGAACTACTAGTTATTATAAATGATAAATTAAGGTTGGTATACTGTGTGAAAAATCAGCAAAAGAATCCTTGGGATAATTGAAAACAGCATAAAAATGGAATTGTGGAAAATGTCTTTAGATGTAATTTATGTAAACTATATATTCCTTTATGATTTTTTGAATTTTTATTAGATTACAAAATATATTTGTCTGAGTATTATACATATTTAACATAAATTGTGGTGATCAAAATAAATCATATAAAGTAACGCATTTTCTTTGAATACTGGTATATTGGTTGTTTTGTGAACTGGCCACTCTCATAGCTGAACTAATCCCCATGAGTTTAGATGGAATACATACATTGTTGTTAATCCAGGTGGTAACATATTTTACACTTTACCAAGTATATTATATTAGCAGATAGGGAAAAATAAGCACTGTAGATCAGCAGTCACAAACGAAAAGAGAAATGGTTAATGGATTGTTTTAGTTTTCTAGTGAAATCACAAGGTATATGTGAAAAACATAACATCTGTATTAAGAAAATTGTTTCTAACAGTTCTACTCTTACTGAATAGTTCTCATAAGGTAATTTCTATCAAGTGATTCGCATAGTGATGGCTTATCCCCTCCCTGGACTGTGACCCCTTAGGACCCCATAGCCTTGAGAGACACAAACATAAACTGCTGTGATAGAAAGTGGAAAGTGACTCAGGGAGAGGATATGAGAACACGGAGAAGGTTAAACTAGCCCAGGCTATACACACTGATGTTAGAAGAAAAGCTTCCCAGATAAAATGATGCCTGAACTTTCTGTTATAACTCCTATGAAACATATGGGAAAATATCGTGATAAAGTATTCAGAATAAGTTTTTTTTTAGTTTATGAGTTTTATACAATTTAGTATAGAGCTAAATAAATAAAAATCATAAAATGCCTCTATAACACTACCTTATTTGTATTCCTGAATCTAAAAGGCTCTAAAAAAAAATCAAAAGTTCTTTTCATTTTATTTTATTTTTCACTAAGATTGATTTAAACACATTTGACAGCAAAACCTGAATTAACTGGACACATAAATTGGAAAAATATCAATGTGTTTGATGATGGAATATTTTCCTGGAAACCACTGGGGGTATTGGATAATTTATTGGATATGCATTTCCTTTATAACGTTTTGTGAAATCTGCATTTTAGCAGCTAATGTTTAAGAAAATAGATTGTGAAGGTATATGATATGACAGCAACCTCTTCTAAGCCCCCTTAGTTATTTCATCTATATCTCTACCAAAATAATTCTTCAGATATGCTGATGGACTCGACTTAATTTCCAGTCCACAGAATACCTAAATTACTCTGAGACTTATTCAAATAAAACATCACAAATATTACTGAAGATCTTTTCATTGAAAATCATTAGGTTTGAGTGGTGACTGTGGCAGTAAGAGAAATAAACAAGATTTAAAACTTTGTTCTAAGAATAAGTCTTCCACTCTGATAAATATACTTAATGGAGAAAGGTCCAGGACATTACCATGAAATTTAACCAAGGCTTTTTGCTCTTTTTCCCTTTTTTACTGCATAGCTTGGCACAGGTTACCTTCTTTTATATACTTCTTAATATCTGAATCAACATATCGCTCTTGAAAGCAGAAGACGTGAACCCTAAATATACTGAGTATAGTTTCAACAAAATTAACTAATTACTTTTTTCTGGGGGAAATGCTCCCCTATGAGACTAATATCTTTTCTCGACAAATAAACTGCCCCATGATTTGAAAAATTATCACCTGGAAATCCTCTCTTTTCTTTTCAGTATGGGGTAATTGAGATTCATACTAAATGATTTGGGGACTTTGTTATATGAAGAATGAGAGCAGAGAGGTCTTTTGATATCAACACTTTCAGTGGAAAAGGGACAAATCATCTTACTTCTAACTCAGGAAACAGTATAGGGTAGACATCTATATAGAATAGCACACAGAATAATTTGCTTAAGATATAATCAAAAGACTTCATCACTGTAAAACTGACAGAAAATATCCCAAAGCTATAGACCCAAAAAAGTTTCACATAGCTTCAAAATGTATTTAAAAATAATATGGTCATAAGTGGCAGCTATAGAAAATTTTGCCCTTAGTTCTTTACTTTCTTAATCTTTAACCCTGTAGGAACTGGAGGCTTTATTTGCAGCACACTTTGCTTTCCCTCAAAATGCATTAAAAAAGAAAAAAAAAAGGCTTCTGCAATTAAGACCTGACAACATAATCTGCCTCATAATTTATGCCATGATCTCTATTGATCTGTATGCATTGACCCATAACAATGCACCCCATCTTGTTATCCCTCACAAAACCATATGATTTTGATCCCAGAATTCTGATTCCTAGTTCTAAGCCTAATATTAGCTTAATCAAATGACCATTTATTGATACTACCTATACTTTCACAAACACTACAGTGTCTGAAAGTGGTGCTGTTGGACCTTTGATGGGTCACAACCCCAGGTAAACAGTTAACATCACAAGAAATACAATAATAAGACCTGATGTGGCAGATGCTGGACATTATCCTAATGGCTTTGAATGATATCTTCTTTTAAAGCGTGTTTTTCCTAGTGCTGAATTTACTCTTCTCTTTCTTGAATCCAAAGAAAAGTGCTGACATAACCCTCTGAGGACTTAACCAGAGGAAGAATGTCAAAAGTAACCTGCAGATCTAAAGCATGCATTTTCTATACGGTGACTGTCACCCTCCTTGCTTCTGCACTGTGGGGTTAGTAGACTATGAGTTCCCCTCTGCATCCCTACCACATTAGCATCTATCAAATAAAAATTCTATATTTGCTAGATAAAAATGGAGTCATAAAAACAATTTTAGAGTAATATGCTATATAGAATAATATAATATACTATTAGTTGAATGAAATCATAGATATAAGCTAACCGAAACCCTGCATTTCACAGAGAATAAAACATTACAACATCTTAAAGGATTTGTTGTAGGTCTCCCATGTACTAACAGCTGAATCAGAGTTATAATGTAAAATCCCTAAATTTTAAATCTAGTGATTCCTTGTAAAATGTTGATTGATTAGTTTATTTGACTTAAACATCTCTTTAAAGTCCTATTTTACAAATAAGTCTTCTACTTTCAGAATTTACTTGTTTTTTTCTTATTTGTATAGCTATCTTGGAACTATTTTAAATCCATTTTCTGTGCTTTCCTTTAGTGCCCTAGTTTTCACATCTGGGTTTGGGCAATTGGCAATGGGGATATCTAGCAAATAGGAATCATTTTTCTAAGCTCCAGTCTATGTTTACAGTTTACCTTTTTATATTCTATAGGATTACATTTTCCATGATTGTATGGTAACCCTTCTCTGAATATCAGAATAGGACTGTGATGGCAGCAGTTACTAAAACTAAAAAGTACAGATATATATATGTACTCTTTTACATTATTGTTCTTTTATAAGCTAAAATATCCTCTGTGGCTAAGTAAACAATTATATTATACCTAGTTTAGCTTTTTAATCCTTTCTGATAAAATAATTATGTACATGTAAACAAATATGTTTAAATATATAATTTGCAATGGATAACATCTTTTGTGGTGAGTGGCATGACATTATTACATACATTTTAATTTCAAAATAAAACAGCTTACTTGAAAACAACAACTACTGGATAATTTCTCATACACCAAATAAGAAAAAATGATGGAACCATAATGGGATAATTCCTCCTTTAGGATTTTCCTCTTAGTTTTAAAAAGAGACATATACATGTACCTTTATGTATTATGTGATATTAATATGGTACTTAAGTCAGCCTGGCCACAGGTTGGGAACGTATCATTGTTCCTAAGGGTAAAGCTCTCTTTTTATTATCTTCTAGTTATGTCTCAACTGAATTCATAATACCACATTTTCTCTTTATGGATTTCCCTTGCCTTTTTGTTTTTCTTACACGGAAAGAAATATAAAGCTCCTCTGTTTGTAAAGATATCTTAACAACTCTCATTTATATATCTTACTTTCCTCCAAATTAGCATTTATAAATCCCAAATCTAACTAGCAATAGTTCATTTCCATTACAATGAGCATAATCCTTTCATGTTTGTCCTTCTCAACCACATTTTTTATATCTTTTTTCTCCTTCCCATTCTTTCTATATACTTGTCCTTAGAAACAGAATTTAAATTTCTTCCAAGACTTCTGCTTTTTTTTTGAAAACATTTTTCAACTCTTTACTGTAAGATTTATCTTTTTCCCTAAGACTTTTTAGTAAAAATTCATAATTTTATACATGTACTTTACTGGAAAAGCTCTACAGTATTTCTTTGCAGCTCATCCCCCTCCTCTGTCTTTTCTAGTTCTCAATTGGGTAGTTTTTTGTTTAGACAAAACCAAAGAATGAAACATTTATTGGATGACAATTGTGTCCCTTGTATGCTTGTGATGTAGACATCATTTTACAAATAAAATTTAAGTAACTTGTCCAAGTTCATAAGACCAACAAATGTCTAATGCTGAATACAGTAATATAAATAAGTCTGTAATGTTATTCATATTTATTTTTCATAGAAAGGTTTTAGTTTATTAAATTCCAACAAATTTAATTTCCAGCCTTTTTCAACAATGGTTCTACTCTTCCTATTAGCGTATATTCCCATTAGTTGATGTATTTTATAAACTATGAGACCTCAGATATAACACATGACTCTTACTACAACCTAATCAGGATAGGGCAGAAATAATTTATTTTCATCACTAGATTTGGATAATGCTCATTATTTAAATACTTACCATTTTTTCTTACCTTTCTCCATGGAAGATTTGAAACAGATTTTATCAGTGTTGTCCAATACATTTATTACTTTGTCAATACATTGAAATTTTTTCTAATATGTTGAGTATTTGCAGACTCAGAACATTAACCTTATATGTAGATTAATCTTATGGGCAATTGAATTTCCCGGGTACTTTTATTACATGAATAATTATTAAGGCAATTCTCCCTGATCCTTTCCATACAGAATTGATTTATTAAACCCAAGAATAGAATCTTCTAATTAATCAAATCATTATATAAAATATAATACTATAGTCTATATTTTCTAACTTTTTGACCAAATTTGGTCAATCTATCTGATCCATTTATTTAATAATGTTTATTTAGAATCCTATGTATACCTTCTCCTTAAAACAATAACTGGAATAACTATAATTTTAATTTCACTGTTTTGAAGGATTTGAAATTCATTCTTCCCTATAAATTTAATGTTTTGGTCTTCTGAAGTAACAGATTTGTGGAGTTGAAGCAAATGCAGATTTAAACATTCTTTGCAGTTGCTCTTTTTAGGAAATAAAATTTTCACATGGCTCTTTAAGATATTACATGTAGCTTCTAGTTAAAGCCACCTTTAGTTAACTTTAGGATTAATCCTGATAGGATTGGTTACAATGACATTAAGTAATATGAATGTCAAGTAGCTTAGGGAATCAATCTGCCCAAGAACTAAATATGTAACAACTTTTAAGACTCTTCAGAGATAGAAAATGTATAAAATTCTGTACTAGTAATATGTCTTTATACAATGCATTTACTTTTCTGTGAAAATAAAGTTTAAACAATAAGTACAGATAATTACAGGCAAATTCAGTGAAGATATAAGTATTGAGATCAGCATCCATACTGTTTCTAGAAAATGTATGACTTAGTTTGTTCTTTTCTGTGTCAAATAGATAAAATTACAAAATTTAAAATAATTTGAAAGTTTATAAGATATGTTGGTAAAAGGCTGAAAATAACATGTAAAGTACAACAATAGAAATTTCATGCTCAACTTACTTGACTGTAGTATGAAGGAAGGATTTAGGAGAAAAATCTAATTTATTTTCAATGAAAAGATGTGAGTAATTTTTATGCCCATTTTAATTATCATCAGCCATTTTTTAAAAGGGCAGAAATAAACTTTTGTCAATTTTAGTATTATACACATATTAGAAATAACTAAAGTATTTACTTTTTTATTTTCTAATGTTCCATGTTCTTATCAGCAATGTCCATGAAAACATGTTTAAGCCATATATGCATTAAAATTTTATCCTGTTTTTATCTTTTATAGATTATCAAAGTTAAAATATTTCACTCATTAATTATGATGATATTTATTTTCCTATAAAAATCAATAGCTGACATTGAAAGAGGGTTCAATTTTTAAGATTTCTTTTTATAAAAATATATTGTATTGACTGTTTTTATATAAGGTTTACAAATGAGCCATCCATTTTTTTTAATCAGAAAATTAGAGCTACAGTAGAGAATAGCTGTAGTTTATGTACAGGGGGAAGCATTGAACTGCAAATACTGAAGGAGATGGAGAGAGATATTTAAAACGGCGTCGTGAAGCTTCATTATTTTTGATGGGCTATGTTAGAGTCAAAATTGGCACTGAACCTCTAGTAGAACATCATGTCAAAAAGAAAGTCATGAAGTTGTTTAGGGAGCCTAGGTGCAGGATATAACTAAATTTTCAGTGATAGTTCCTCAACTGTAATAATTTTTAATGATGTAGCAGGTATTTTTGAATTGTTGCCTAATTGTACTTAATCAGTTAAATAAGCTATCATATTCAAAGCTATTTTTAATGAAGTCTCTTTAAAAATCCATCATTCAATGTAGATCGGTACAAATTCAGAGAAAGATTTTCAGAGAATGGGCAGCTCACATAAAGTCTAACAAATAAAGTTTTATAAATTTAGTAATATATCTGAGGCTATTTAGAAATGGAAAGAAATGGCTTGTCCATGATATGTTCATACACATAGCAGTTTTTGCATATTAGGAGTAAACATATCAGGAAAAAACTAATAGCCTACAAAATTAATTGTCTTGCAAATAGAGGAAGATATAGATGACTACAGGGGAAGAAGTTGAAATTAGGAGAAGGTAGACCAAAAACAGTAAAGAGAGAAAACCTAAATCATTTTTGTTTCTGATAAAGTTTTTATATATGAAATGTCATATATAAAATTGCTGAAGGAAATAGTAATGTGCTATTCAACATACATAAGTAGAAACAAAAGAAATGGGTTAAAATATGCAGATACTATAGCAAAATAAAAGGAGATTCTACATAAAGGATAAATGTATTAATTGTCTACTGCTATGTAGCAAATTATCCCAAAACTTAGTGACTTAATTAAAAAAATTTTATCACAGTTTCTGTGGGTCAGGAATTCTTCACTGAGAAAATTGACATGAAGTTTTCTCAGGATGTTGCAGTCGAGTCACTGGCTACCATTACAGTCTAATCCAAAGGTTTGGCATGTATGGTGTTGGAGATGATACTTTTAAATTTATGTTATTAGTCTCAGTCTCTTGCCATCTGTGCTTTTCCACTGTGCTGTTTCATGAGATGTCAGCTGGCTTCTCCCAGAGCAAGCAATTTGAGAAAGAGCAAGAGCAAGAGGAGAGATAGAAGAGATAAAGACGATAGAGAGAGAATGAGAGGACAGAGACAGAGAGGAGACAGAGAGACAGAGAAAGAGAGAGAATGCAGGCCCATGACAGATGCCATGGTCCTTTTATAAACTAATATCAGAAAGAACACCCCATCACTTCAACAGTAGTCTTTCATTAGAATCAATTCAATATGTCCAGCCTACATCCAAAAAGAGGAACTTAAATATGGTGTAAATACCAGAAAGCAAAGATTACAGGGAGCTATCATAGAAGTTGCATTTCATGATAGTCATTAGTAAATATCTCTGAATTGTGCTATAGGCAATCTAATCGCTTAAACTAAGAAGAAAACCAAAGCTAGAGGAAGGAAATAAACATTAACATGGATAGTATGTGAGAGAATAATACATGTTAAATTTGAAAAGTAAACAGAAAATAAAGTAATTCAGTGCAATAAGGAAATGATTTGGGAACCTGGGATAGTTGTCCTGAAGTAGTTAATGAAGGGTAATGTCACTGTATACTTCAGAGAGGTAAGGAAAAAGAATTGTGGCAGAACAATAATACTTCTGTTTAATGAAACAAAGACTTGAAACTGGATATAGGAGGACAGTGAATAAAAAGCTAAAGTAGATAAGATCAAGATGTTTATAAAGATTCTGATAACTAAGAAACTTCTTTCCAAAATGTGAGTCATTAAAATACTGAATTTGGCAGTCAATTTATGTTTTGAGAATCATAGAACACTTTAAAAAATACCAACCATGCACTGAGCCCTGATGATGTTCCAACCATAGTTTTGAATATTTTAGTTCCCTTTCAATTAAAACATTAATTTGAAAAAGGGTCATTATAGAAAGCCTTGTGTTTAACTTCCTAATGCCCAATATCCCCCCAGTAAATTATTTTAAGCTAATTATCGTAACTCCAACCCCTTTGCCGACAATCGGTTCAGGAGTGGGATTTGATCCAGTTTTGGAGAATGATTTGTGAGTAGTCTAGTCTTCTGGAAAAGACGTTTCTTTCCTAAGAGAGAGTCAGTGGGAAAAGCAAAAGGTTTGTTCTTCTGAACTTAGTCTTGTTTGCATGTAATGCTTTAGAAAAGCTGTATCTTGTTACTAGCCAAAGGATGAACTCACAACCAAAGATGGAAAATGTTTCCTAAGTATTAATGCTATAGTAATATTTTCAGAATAAATTAATTCTAAGATGAAAACATCTCATGAATTCCAATTTTTCCAAAATCTAGAATTTTTATTTAAAAGCTCTCTGTCTGTCTGTCTCTCTTTCTCTCTCTCTCTTTCTCTCTCTCACCCCCCTAATTCTTAAAGGAAGAATATTGAATACAATCCAAGATGTATTAAGTTTTTTTTTAATCTTTTCTTGTAAGATAGAAAAAATATGTTACATTACTTGAACTTATAAATAGAGAAATGCAAAAATGAAAAGACAGTAGATCAGTGGCATGAAATTAACAACTTGGCGTCTGTAGCAGATAGATATACACTTACTGCCAAACATTTACTGAAAGAAAAGCTTTCTTTGCTTTCAAATTTTATTAGAGTTTATCCTGAACAAGGAAAAGTTCTCTTAGGAATATTTCTTGTTTGACAAGAAATGAACACAGTGCCATTTTGCTTTCTGTTTCTGGAAAGAGAAAAATAAACACTTATTTCAGTAATTGTGATATCTTCAAAGTTCAGGCATTCTTTTGATCAAAAATAAATTGTAAAATATGATATAATGTCAAGTAATAACAGTAACAACTGCAGCTACCCACCACTAATTCCTTGGTATTACTGAGTTGGGAAAATATGGGGCAGCCAATTTTGGTGGCAATATGGAAATGAAATAAACAGTGTTTTCTGTAGCACTTCTCAGAGCCTGCATAGCACATGCTATGCATTGGGATTCCATCTTTGGAGAATTTGAACTGTCATCTCTTAAAATATTATTAATAGTGGTCCTCATATTTGCTATTCTATTGGTGATTGTTTAACTTCAGATTACTTTCAACCATTTGACAAATAGTTATTGGATGTCTATTATGTGCAAATTATTGCAATAGTTGTATCCCAATTTTAGGCATTTCAAATTTTACTATTGTATATTTCACCATCATCTTATTTGATGTTATCTAATAATTTCACTCAATTTTGACCATTGTCTAAGCAGAGTTTGGCAAGAAGAGTTAGCATTTAACTTTGCATCTTTTATTCCTAAGGATACATGAATGCTAAATAGTACATGCTCCCTAAGTAAAAGGGATAAATATAATAGTTATTGACAATACTATACCATATATTTTAATCCACTATATTTAATTCTCTTTACCTTTTCATTCCTGACCTTTCATACTGGACTGGGTATAAGAATTACAGTACAAAACAAAACAAAACAAAACAAAAAACCAGAAGCTAGTTTTTCTATAGTTCGCATCCTAACCAGTTATGCAGCTATTAGGATGCAAACCATAGAAACTATAGAAAAACTAGCTTGTTTTTTTTTTTTTTTTTTGTACTGTAACTCTTATACCCAGTCTAGTATGAATGGTCAGGAATGAAAAGGTAAAGAGAATTAAATATATTGGATTAAAATATATGGTATAGTATTGTCAATAACTATTATATTTATCCCTGTTACTTAGGGAGCATGTACTATTTAGCATTCATGTATCCTTAGGAATAAAAGATGCAAAGTTAAATGCTAACTCTTCTTGCCAAACTCTGCTTAGACAATGGTCAAAATTGAGTGAAATTATTAGATAACATCAAATAAGATGATGGTGAAATATACAATAGTAAAATTTGAAATGCCTAAAATTGAGATACAACTATTGCAATAATTTGCACATAATAGACATCCAATAACTATTTGTCAAATGGTTGAAAGTAATCTGAAGTTAAACAATAGCTGCATAACTAATAGTTGCATAACTGGTTAGACCAATACACTTGTCTTCTACCCTAAGTATTACATGAATTGCAGATGGCTGTCTTCATCTATGTTCCCCAAAGCTTATGATTCCCAACTTATGAATACAAGTTATTCTAACATTTTCCAATGTACCCTTCTACCTAAAACCACTGCAGTTCATTTGCAGTCCTTAGTTGTTAAGAATGAGAATTGTGTACAGACACCTTTGCTTTCTAAAGCACCTGGACTATTTTTTATTAGATAAATATCATCTTTGGGAAAATGACTTAATTTCAGCTTTCCTGAATTCTCTTCCCTTCTTCTGCTACTGATTCTACAGAAGAGCTACAAACTTTCCACTTTTTTCCATCTTGAGATGTTAAAATTCGAGGTTCTTCATCAGATCACACTCCACATTCTAGACCAACTTTGAATAATTTTGATTCCCTTTCCTCCATACTTCACCTCACCACCTGTCTATTTGGCATCCAAAATTATAAAGCAGACCTCTTCTTCCTTTGTGCAATAAATCAGGCCACCCTTTTCTCCAGAACTCTTACTTGACAAAATTGTTCCCCATATTTTTATCACTATCAGTATATCACAGAGGCAACATGCTTAGTGGAAATAATGTGAACATAAATTTTGGAAACAGCTATGGAGCAATCAATGTTCAATTATTGTCTATACTATTAATAAGAACTGTTAGCAAAAGTCTGCCATATGGAATCCCTTTGTCTTTGTATACCCCTTTGTCTTTGTAGATCTGTATGATACAAAAGAATTGAGACATATTCTAATATATGGTGAGCACTCCTCACTCCCTTCCCCATAAAATGTTATCAAAATCACAGTTGGCATGGCATGTAAAAGAGACTAAGATTTCAGTGGAATTGTGAAATTGGAGCTAAGGGTGAGAATGAGTAATGTAAGGCCATTCGTCTTGATAACTCAGATGGCTTCAGTTTCCACAAAGCATTGACAATTGCTCTACTATGTTAAATAGTGTCCCTCTTGCCCTTCTGCCATGAAAAAAATCATTCTACCCAAAAAGTATGAATGTGATCTTATTTGGAAATAGGTTCTTTGAAGATATAACCAAGTGAAAATGTGTTCATGCTGGATAGGGTAGGACCTAATCCAATGACTAGCATTCTTACAATAACAAGGAAAATTTGACACAGGTAGAAAAACAGGGAAAATGTCATGTGACGAAGGCAGAGATGGAGTTATGCAGCTGCAAACTAAGAAATGACAAAAATTGCCAGAAAATTACCAAAATCTGGAAGCAGCAAAGAAAGATTCTGTCCTAGAGGCTTCAGAGAGAACATGGCCTTATCAATACCTTTCAAACTGCTAGCCTCCAGATCTGAGAGAATAGATTTTGTAATCTAAAGCCACCTACTTTGTTATAGTAGCACTTGGAAACTCATACAAGTGTCATGAGTAATCCTCTACTGAAGAGTATCTAGAAGATAAGGGAGTTCGCATTCTGAACTAAAAAGACAGGCTTATATCTCCATTCTACCACTATTACTTATATATTTATTCAAATATAATGACGCTAGAAGAGGGACCCAAATATAAGAGGCACACTGGGTGGAATGACACTTAGAATATAAAATATAAGCAATAAATCCCTTTGATCTCTCTTGCAGAACAGCTAGCAGCTCTCATGTGTACCTGCTGCTCCACACGATGACACATTTTCACATTGAGTCAACCCAGTAGCCACCATTTCAGTAGTGCCTAAATGCATATAATTTTTCCCTAGTGACACTTCATCCTCTTGAAAATGGGGAATTATATATCACGAAAAAGCTTGAAAGTAAGGTGACTTTTTCTACCATTTTTTATCTCCTTTGTAGTAACACCACCATTGGAGTCACAACTTATTTTCCTGACCTGTATATCTGTCCAGTGAACATACTGCCTTGAAGATGATTGAATATCAATAATTTGTCAAACAAGAAAGAACATCTACATAAAATTAGAATCTATAGGCTGATATTGGAGCAGGAAGAGCCTTTCAGCACCCATAAGAGCTTGAGCTGACATCAGTGGTTCCTCAGCTATGCATGTGTATAGTAATTACCTGGAAAGCCAAGCTCCTGCCCTCAAGATCATAACTGATAAGGTCAGAATTGGGACCTAGAAATTTAAGATTTTAAAGGTTCTCTGTGTGATGTTGTTGCTGATGGTCTGGGAATTACCATTTGAGAAAGACTTGCCCGTATAAAACAGTGATCTACCAGAGCCTAACAGTTTTGTTTTAAGTATATTTTTAAAACATATCTAAAGGTATTAACATCTAAAATCACCTATTTTGGTTTAAAGATTTTAGACCAAAATTCCACATAAAAATATTTCATATATTCTCTCATTACTATTCACCTCACAACCCATTCAACTGAACTAGATGTACAAAAAGAATCCTCAGGCTGAAGTCCTCAGGTTGCTATCTATAAAATTATTTTACAAAAAGCATAATTTTGGAAATAAGCCTCTTAGCTCAGAGTTTTCTTAGGATCGACTCTAACTTTTACAGCCCCATTTTAAGGGTGTCTCTTAACCACTGCTGCACATTAGAATTATGTGTGGTGGTTTAAAATATCCACACCTCAGACCAATTAAATCAGAATTTCTGGTTCGGTCCCAGGACATAGGGATTCCTAAATTAATTCTAATGTGCAGACAGGGTTGGGAGCCACTGCTTGAACTGAATATATTTACCATAGGCTATATGGCCAAAGTCTCTGTCTGATCATAAGAAAATTCTGATTCTGAACCATCTGGTTCTCTGGAACTCATATAACCTCAGGATTCTTCACAGGATATATGTATAAGCATGAGACTGTAGACAATGAGATTAGCAATTCCTGTTCACTTGAAATTTCAGAAACAGGATTAGGAAAAAAGTAGCCTACTACAGAAGAAGTGTAAGAGGGAGAAAATATTATAACTTACACATAATCAGCTTAACATATCAAGAACAAGAGCATAGTTGGTGGGGGGGACGGACTTCAACTGAACTCTAGTGTGCCTAAGATCACAGTTCTCACAGAATAAAATTAATAAATGGGAAGATTCTTTTTCTTAATGAAAAAGTCATATTCTACATTTTTAGTTTTAAAAACTAAATATGCTTTGGCTTATAATAAGTTGTTCTTATTAAATAAATCAATATTATTTTATAAATGAAACCTAGAATTATGAATTATTTTTGGTTCCTAATTTTAACTACCTTTTTTCATCCTCAAAAAGATTAAACAGTTAAGTCTATCATTACTGAAAAGCTACCTCAGTGACCTCTACTCAAATACACTTACATTCTTATATACTTTTCCATGAAAGTATATGAATAGAAAATAAGCTACTTCAATTGTAACATTGAAGAAGAATCAGAGCAGTGAGAAACCAAGCAGCACTTGGAGAGTTGGCAGGTTTATTATGCCAGCAGTCTCAGAAGAGCTAGCACTATGAAGATCTAGGCCCTGAGCTCAGGAGTAACCTAACTTTTATAGGGCTTATACACAATACATCTGTTATCTAGACAAAACAAGCAAAGAAGAGGATGAGTCTTCAGTTAATCTCAAGGTCACCCTGCCCTTCGATCTCTGAGTCAAGCATGTCTACAGAGGCAGAAGAAAGAGCTGATTACAAAGTTAGTCATTTGAGTGGAAAGTTCCTCTTCAGTTATACTTTCAAGCTAAAATGGGTAAGAAAAAAATTATTTTGCTTCAAAAATTGGAGTAGCAAATTGTGGGCATGGCTGTGTATCAGGAAGACTCAATGGTAGGTATAGTTAGATTAGAGATTGTGTTACTGGTGGACTATTTCTTGGAGTCACAAGGTGTCTTGCAAATATTGGGATTAGAAAACAATCACATGAGCAAGTCATCAATCTCCAATGGGCCAGACATATCAAAACTAGTAGAGTCTATAACATTTTATCTTTGACACCTCATTTCTAAGAATTCCAAGGGAGAGAAACAGTTTAGTATTCATTCCTAACGAAGTGGTACTCATGGTGTTGAAGCAAGAAACCAAGCTCTCAAAGGATAAACCCGTCATGCTAAAATGTTCTAGGAGCACTCTACAAATTCTAACAACTACCAACCATTATAGAAAAATTGAGTTAATTTGTAAAGGTGAGGATTTCCATCATTTATACCAATTTTCTGGGGAGCTTTGGCTCAAACAAATGATTAATTTAACTTTTCAGGTTAAATTATAAACACTACAAACTGAAAAGAATAAAAACATATTTTTTAAAGGTCTATTTTTTAAAAAAATATTTCTTATTTTTATAGTGTTTTGATAGTTTAGTAATGTCTAAAATCATTGTATATTTCTATTATCACCTAACGTGTTAATGAATATTTTCAATTTTTAATGAGGATAACCAATTGATAAAATCTACCTAAGCAAAGATTACCTTGTAAAATTCAGTTTGTAAATCAGTAAATGAACTAAATGTATTTAGGTTGAGTAGCTTCTAGATAAATTCTTCTTCTTATTTTCCTATATAGCTGGTTCTGAGGATACCAGTAAACAAACAAACAAACAAAAAATTGTTATTTGAGTAAAACTATGCATATTAGTTAAAATGATAATCTGTACATTTCAGATAATAAACAGACTTGAAAACTTTATGCTAATAAATGAATTACAACCTCACTGTGCTCAGTTCCCTTTAACTACAATGACCACAGGAGCAAATATCATGGGGAAAATATGTTACCGGAAATTTTGTTTAAGATTTAGATTGCAAATGAAAACATCTTAGAAGATAAAATTATTATCAAATAGAAATAATCATCCTAAGTTTTCAAAGTATTGTCTTACTTAAACAATTTATTCAAAAGCTTAGCTATTTATCAATTGATGTTTTATAGTTGGAGATAATTTATTCATATGATTTATGTTCTATTCTCCTAATAAAACCATAGTTGTGAGAAATCTCTTTGTCTATTGAAAGAGACTTGAAAATTTCTGGTTATGTTCTCAATTTGATATTATAATAAGATTTGCAAATAGCTAATTGATAATAAAGCTAATTTGCAGTCTACACATTTTCAAATCCAGCTCTTAATGAAAATAGCCACCTACAGATTGAGGTTATAATTATCTAACTTCCATAAAACAAAAATATCAGCTCTATGATACTGGCCCATGGTGAGGATGCATGCTATTTTTAACCAATTTTCTTGCTGCTAAAGAACCTCTGTCTGATAAATTATATCTCTGAGCTCAACATATGATAGAAATTTTTACTAACACAATTTCCTGCACTATTAAATATTGAGCGTCTCAGAGAAACAAATAATGCATTACTAGTCAATAAATATATGATTGTATATGTATATACAAACTGATTTGTATGAAATACATGCATTTTTAATTCACACACACACTTTGAGGAAGATGTATTGGAGAGGATATTTATAGTTTGGCTAATAGACAAAATCATTCATATCCTCCATTCCATCATCAGCTCCTTCTGAAAGACAACCATTGTTAATAGTCTCTTATGAATTATACTAACAATTTTTTAAAGAATTATATAAGTATGTATAATGTCAGATGGGTACTAACTAGACTTATTGAGGGGATCACTTCATAAATTATATAAATATCTAATCGCTATGTTGTACAATTGAAGCTAATATAATATTGTATGTCAACTGTAATTAAAAATGAGAAATTAAAATTGAAAAAGTATATATAAAACAAAACATATTGAGCAGCATTTATTTGCTCTGTGAGAGATAAAACAATACAGTAAGATGTTTACCTCAAAGAGATTATAATGAAGCAATTATAGATGCAAAATGATTTACAAAGAGTTTACCATCTAGACATATTGGGATAGAGTCAGAATTTACATGAATTGATCGACCTAGGATTATCATCCATTTTTGTTTATCCTGGAAGAGCTCATTCCATTGTTTCCACTTTGCAAGGATTAAAAAGCTCTCAAGTCTTTAAAACCACAGTTATGAGTTTGGAGAAATCACTCAAACTCTGTTTCTTAGATTCCTCTTTTCTGAAATGTGTATGATAATAGTACCTATATCATAGAGATATAAGCTGTAGATAAAATAATGTATTTATAATACTTGAACTGCTCACATATTCCATGCTCAAGATGTGTTTCTATTGTTACTTGAAATCAATATTATTTTTATTATAAAACTATATCTTAGAATCAAAATGACAAGTGATGATGAAAAAGAGTACACAGATTATAACATTATGTTAATATTTAACAATTGCGATAAGTGAGTATCTGATTGAGAACTTTGGATTCAAATGTACTTACTTTAAACAAATTTATTAGGGTGCAAAGTAAAGAGCAGACCATATAAGTGTGTGTGTGTGTGTGTGTGTGTGTGTGTGTGTGTGTATGTGTTTAGTTTATATTAGGCCATAAAGGGAATGTTCATCAGAGACAGTAGTAATAACTCGTCTTTCAAGATATATGTATGCTGTTGACATCTTACTAAGACTATATCAAAAAATTTTTAATAAAAATTGCTATTAGATATCACCACACTCCATCTAACACTTGAAGGAACTGAATCTCAACAAGTTTAACTACCTTTTTTCAATGGTACATACTTAGAACTTTTTAGAAAGTGCTAAAGATTGGGTTCAAACCAAATACTGTTTCTTAAAAATATGTGTTATTCAATAAAATATGAAGATAGAAAACTGTACTACAATATTTAGTGAAATAAACTATAATAGAATAGTGCTATTGAAGTAGAGAGGAAGGCATGCTATATATAAGTTGATGTTGGAAAAAAATCCAAGTGAGTTTTGGTAACCTTTCTATATAAAAGATTTAACTATATTAACATTTAATTTATAAAATGTAATTTGTGAGTAAATTAAGTCTACTATATATGACTATCATAACTAATACATATGTATAAAACTATTAATTAATTTTAATATATTTATGTTTAATTTATAGCTATAGAAATTGAAAAGCTCTTTGAGGGAGTTTTTCAGATTAATACTATAACCACTATGATTTTTTAATGTTAACATTTTCCAAATGGACACTAGATCTCATTAAAAATAAGAGAAAGAAACAAAGAAAACTTTAGAGATTTGGCTAATGTTCTGTTTATTCTCCATATCTCCAGTGGTTACCACTTTCCTGAACTTTGATGTATGAAGAAGATGTATGTTTAGAAGAAATCCCAAATCCTGATTTAATATTTTTAGACCCGGATTCCATATTAAATATCTCACAGACCACACTTCTCATTACCATCAACCAACAAGAGCTAAAATAAAAATGGACATTGTGAAGATCCCCAAATTTCTATTTACATGGCTACTTTGAGTAGAATGCCTTACTTTTATCTTATAGGTTGAAATTGGGTACAATAATCAAATTTTGTAATGATGGCCCAAAATCGGAAGAAGAAAAAGTTAAATTATACATTTTCATATAAGGAATTAGAGAGGCTCACACTATATTTAAATATACTTATGTTAAATGCAAATGGCACATGAAGGAAAACATTTAGTCTTTAATGGCGTAAAATACAGGATTAAAAACAGCACGTTTATTCTGTATATAATTTAAAGATGTAATATCTAAAAGAAAAAAATAATAATCCTCCAGGTTCTCACCAAGAATATTTTATATCTGTAATAAAATTTCCACTGAGATTTAAGATGAAAATAGAGGCAAAACTGAGTTTAAATAGAGCATTGACTTCCAGTACATTTTCTGATTTTTAAAGGGTACATTTTAAAAATGAGAAAATAAAGTCTCTGTGATTTATGATGATTTTAAATGTCTTTGATACTTTTGGTTTTTCTCCAGGGTAAAACAAGGATATAGTTTCATTGCCACGTGGACTCAGAAGCTTTGTGGCAGGGGCCCTTTGTGGAATAACTAAGTGGGGTCAGTAGGAATTAAAGGGGAGTGACGGACCTGTGCTGCCCTCTGGAAGAATGAGTGTAAGAAAGTGGTTTTGTCTATTTTATGGCTGAAGGCATGTAGATATGATCTCTGTAGAGTTTTTCAGAAGTAAATTTGCTTTCTATTTGAGTTCAGAGACATGGGTATTGAGTTAATAGTATAAAGGATATGCTTTTCTCTTCTTCATTAATAAAATAATTTGAGAACCTCACACATTTTAGGGTATAGAAAAAGCAAAGTCCTCCAAAAGCTGTTTAGCAACAAAACCTCTTTTTAATTCTTCTTATCGCTTACCACCCAAATTTGGATTCCTGATACAAAGACTTCAAAGTGAATTTACTAAATAAGGTACCATAATTAACAGCAGGATAGTTATAGATGATTATTCCACTTCAAAAGCCAGTATAACTAGAAGTCTAGTAACTAATAACAGAAATGAATTATACCTCTGTTTTTTTTTAACTAACTTGAGTTATCAGAATAATGTAAAATCAAAGTCAATCAGTAGTGCTTTTACACAGACCTGTCTTAAAGCCAAAGTTTTAAAAATAATGTATCATTTTTACTGTTAAATGTTTTCTCAAATATGTGGTAAACACCGAAATATTTACAGTTAAATTTTAAAATTAGTATATTGCATCAGTAATACAAATTAGAAAATATCAGTATTGCTTAAATTAAGTGCCATGAGGACAGGTGTCTTTTCTGTTTAGTTCATGATTATATACTCAGAGTCACTTGTTGAATGACTGAATCTTCATTATTTGATACCAAATCCATAAAATCAAGTTTTACTTTAGTATTAAAAAAGAATTAAAAACTCATTATTGGCAATAGATATAAAAAATGGACTTTTAAAAATAATGTTTTTCTTAGTGTTATGAATACATTTGCTTGACAATTATTTTTATCTTTTCAGCATAAATAAAATTTGCTTCCTATATCCATTATAGTTTCTCATTTTTACCTTTGAAAGTAATATCATAGGAGTCATGTCTTAAATGTTGAATTTTCCCTGTAGTTTCATAAACTCAGAAAATATCTGCTCCCCCAGAGTTAATGCTCTTACTGATGTTTTAAAAAGCCAGCAAAGGATGAAAAATCTTCTTATAAAAATAAAAGCTTCACAACTTAATTAAATTTATACTAATTTCTCAAGAGAGCAGTAAATAACAGAAAATTTCATCACCATCTGTCCCCCAAAATGATTTCACCTTCATATAATAAAAAGCACATTCATCTATGATTCTATATTCAAATGTTTTTTCTTTTAGTGGTGTTTTCTTTTATGAAAAAAATGGATGTAACATAGACTTAAGAATCTGTTGTTCAGTGACTATAGTTTTCCATTTTATTGCTTTATAGTCAAAATATAAAGCAAAGTCTCCCAAATAATCCTACTCAGAATAAGTGATATGATCAGCTAGCTAATTAAAATATAGCAACCCGAAAATCTCTTGTTGAACTGTAGTCTTGGCAGTTAGTTCCACAAGAGGACAATGGAACTAAAAGTGAATTAGTAGGATGTATTGTCACCATAGCCATGAGCAGTCAATTTAAGTATTTAATCAAAGTATGCACTTGGGAGCACTACTGTCCTCAGAGTGAATGTAGTTCATGCCAATTGATTTTTATCTGTAATCAAGTTCAGTGAGATTCAAGGGAACCCATAGAAAACCAGCAGCTAATGATGCTGGCAGGAGAACTTCCTCTGAGATGTATTTTGACTCCCAAGTTGTAGTTTAAGGCCAGAGAGGAAGTGTTTTTTTTTTCTATCTGGACCCAGCATTGTCTTTCTGTTAAACAATTATCCAGGGAACACTGAAGCTAACATTTACCCTCTTGAATTTATTTTTGCTTATATTCCAAAACTAAACTATAACCCTTAAAAAGTATTAAGTTTCATTTGACAAAAAGCTTTGGAATAAAATAAATAAATGTGTTTCAAAATGTTACTTCCAAATAGAAGCAAAACCAATCAGAACTTCTATCATGAATATTTTATTGTTATTCTAAAGAAAATAAATTTTACAATAAATTTCTACTATTAAAGAATTTTATATTTATGTATTTATTAGACTTTAGTGTAAGTACCTTGGAATTTAGTTAAATTTGAATGGGTTTCTCTAGGCAATATAAAAAGGATAAAGAATTGTCTCTCATCAAAGCTTTATACTTGGATGACAGGAGGTACCTTGAACAAAACATGGCTATTTAAGAAGCATTCCCTGGCATATTTATATAACTCACCAGGTAAACACATATAAAAAATTATCTTCAGGTAACATATAAAGTATGAATTTCTATGTGTTATCAAACCACATTACACTATAGAAATCCTAAATCTTGAAAATAAATGGTTTTAAAATAGATTGTGACATATTATAAAAATCTCATGACTTTCACATTATTTTTCCTAGCCATGTCTTTCTTCAGCAATCTTTCAGTCAATAAAGTTGATTGCCAGTTTTTCATATTTGTGGATTCTAAAAGGAAACACAAAACAAGTAAATATCAAAAGGTTTTGTTTTAAACATAATGTTTTGAAAATATGTAAGAAGAGGCCCTTATCAATGCAAAATAATTTGGTTATTAATTTGTTACCTGGAAATAAATTACTTTATTCATAACTAAAAAATGGAATGGATAACCTGGTTACACATTATTTGGATTAAAAATGAGAAAGCATTATGAGATTTATTATTTTGTGTGGCTCAAAAAGATATGATTACACAGTCAAATCAATATTAGCACTATAATCACAGCTTGAACTTTGGGGTCCTAAGTCTAAGAATGATCAGAAACAGTAAGCTATTTAGGTGGGTGATAAATCTAGTGCTTGCTGTGAGGGGGTAAGTGACAACATAAAAAAATAAAAAAAATAAAAAACTATTGACACTAAATGTAAAGAGACACATTAAGTAAAAAAACACATCCACATTATACCTTACAATAGGATTTGGAGGAGGAAATCCAAAACCAGTAAAGTACCTCTAATTTTTACAACTTTGCTTACAACAGAAAATAGAACGAAAATGAAAGAAAGGAAAAAAAGCTGTGATAAGCTGAATACTAAAATGGGCATCTGCGTATGTGCATATTTATGATTCTTATCAAATAGTTCTTAGACATGCCTAATTCTTTAAGTCCAGAATCTCAAGAAAATAAATTCTTTCTATAGCCCTGAATCAGTGATGGACCAGGCATTAAAAGTTCCATGTTTCAAAGAATTTGAAGAGAGAAACAGGCTTTAATGAGAGTTTGTAGGACCACAAAGAGATATGCTATAGTGGTTAGCTAAATTATTTATTATTTGAAATGTCTGGAATGTGACAGTTTTCTCAGTGTAATATGAATTTAAAATAAATGTAATCCTGGCGCATTGAGAATTGAAGCTAAATCTTGTTATTTGCATATCAATAGAGTATTTTTTTTTTACCATTTCCTTTTCAGTGTTCTCAAATGATTATGAAGAGTCTTCATTCAATTACATATTTGGTTTAAAATAAAGTATTCATTATATCCTATTTTATATAAAATAGAACACTAAGTCTCTACTGTGTTTATTTGCCCTAATAGCTCTAGTAATTTCAAATACATATATATTCACAAACATTATGACATTTATTGATTGATTTATTTTCTTCCTGTTGTTAGGTAGCTAGTCAGACATGAGCAACAGGGTAATGAAGGAATAGAGGCCCAGCCCAGAGACTGTCTGAAGAACACCCTATTGATAGTTAGAGAATCCCTCCTGCATCTCCAGGAACAAAAACAAGAGGACAATAATCTTAGCTGGTTTAATCCAGCCACAGATGCTTGCACAGAAGGTACTACCCTAATTTGCCCACAATCAAAGCCTCATTATACTGTCATTATGTCTATGCCTGGAAGTTCATGAATCTAATTATAACAGACTGACTTCTGGGTAAGCACATGAACACTAGGCAAAGTGTTATACAGCAGCCAAATGTCAATCAGAATGACCGCAATCCCCTAGGAATGCCTTTGGAACCACCCATCATGGCCCAAATATAATTCAGACATTCTAACTACTGAGTGGTTACAGTTCTCTTTGCTAAAACCTCCTTGGGGTGTGCTTTGTCTTTCTAAAACATACTTGTAATAAATCTTTTCTAAATCTCATTGACCTTTGATTCTTCACTGCATCAATAAGGAAGAACCAAGGAAAAATGCTAATTACAATTCTATGCCCATTATCCCCTCAATTGCCACTATTAGGGTGACACCAAAGTTCAAGTCACCCCCAACAGTACACCTCCAAGAATATGAACCTCTTAAGAACATAGATTTTATTTCGCTTACAGCTCTACTTCCAGCGACCGGCACAGTAAATGAATAAAGGAATTGAGAAATTAAATAGTTAAGTAGATATGCCCATGAAAAAGTTGTTGATTCTTGGACTAACAGTGGAATAACAGCACTAGACCAGTAATGGTCTTATTTCTAGATTAGGTGCTAGAGAGAAATTTCACACTTGCAATGGTTTCAAGAAAGGGGAGGGAAAACAAACCTGAACTGGACTCTTATGCAGCACTAAGATCTTTGGAATTTTTATAGAGACAATAGAGGTTATTTGGAAAACTTTTTAATTTCATCACAGTGTAATACTGCCACATCAAAATCATGCTGTAAGAAGCTATCAGTGTAGCACAAAAAAGACTTCTTGTTTTGTAACCACTCCACTGGGAAGAAAGTGATGGTTTAAAATATAAGAATTTTTGCTAGCTTGGTCACAAAGAAGTTGGCAAGATGAAAACAGAATCCAGTAGGAAGGGACTATAATGAGAAAGGAGTGAGAGAGTAATATTAAAGGCCTTTCTATGTACTTTAAAAAGGTGTAAAAAACAGCAAAAATAATAATATACAAATAATAAATAATTTTAAAATAATTGCATACTCATTTAGACCCTAAATGTGTTTATATGTGGCTAAGTGTTAAGATAGATACATGGTTCTTTCTGGTAGTGGGTGTTATTTCTCATTATTCCATATATTCTGAATCTTGACAGTAGGCTCCTGTTAGAAAATCTCTGGGAAAGCAACCCAAGTGAAGACTAACTTCCTACATGAAGGAGGAACAAGATCTCAAGAATGTGATAGTTCAGATGTTAAAGGAAAATGCAAATGTATTTTCTCCCCTGGCTGGTGAGGCTAGAGTATCCAGTTATGCTTATTTAATTAAGATAAAAAGAAACATTACAGTTTAGAGTGTGTAGGAAAATTGACTAACTTCACATAAACATGCCCAAACAAAGAACACATACACCCATACAGTTATTCAATCTCCCATCTCCTTTATCTGTCACCAATTGTTTAATTTTATAAGAAATTATTTTCAGAATAAAGAGTTTAAGATTCTCTAGTATTGCTTTTATATACTACAGATATAGAATATAGGTCTTTATGCTGTAAGTTAAGTGAAACATAAATGTTAATATATATAAAAGGACATAAATATGATAATCCATTTATGGTTAATAATGAGAAATATTCCTTCTTTATTTTATTTTAATTTTAATAATTAGAATAGTTTTCTATTGATTTCTAAGCTATTAAACTAAAAGACTTGGCTTTTCTCATTAACTGTCTAATATCTGACCTAAGAGTAATATCAAGCTCTGTTTTTAGAGTTCCGGACCAGGAAAGATATCTAATAATTCTTAGATATTTTACAGTCATTACTTCTAGTATCTTATTTACTTCAGAAATGACCTACCTATTATGTTTACCAGTTATCTTTCCTCAATATTCTACTTTAGAAAAACAGATCTTTTGTGGAAATAAACAGGTTTTTGCTATTTCTGTCTGCATTTATAAAATAACAAGTAAATAGTATGTGTATCTTAAATTTGAATTCTGTGTATACACAAACATATAATTTTAATTTATGTATTTAAAATAATAAAATGTTCATACATTTATAAATATGTTGAATAAGACTACCATAAAAGTTTGGTCTATTAAAAAATACAGATATACTTAAAACTGCATGGAATGCAGTTTTGGTATGGAATGTCCAATTGCTAACAAAATTCCTGAGAAAGTCTACACAAGAATGGAGGATGGGCAGAACTCAGCCAAATGCACTGCTTATATATTTATATCTGACTGAGTGAGAGGTTATTAGACAACTAGAAATAGGTAAATAGGCAATTAAGTCACAATTTCATTTGTACATCTGGACTGAATCCAATTCTGCCAAAACATTTAAAATATATCAGAAGTCTCTGTAACTGCTCTACTCTCTTTGGGATCTTTTGGAAACGTATTACATCAACAGGTATTTGCAATTATTAATAAAGTCACATAAACATTCCTATGGGGAAAAATGCCTTTCTAAAAAATATACACCTGTTCTTTTGTGTATAGATCTACATTTAAAAAAAAATGGTATAAAGTGTTTGTTTATAAGTTGAAATTCTAACTACATTCTTCTTTCACCCCAAAAATTGATTCATATGCAAGTCAATTTATAATCAAGTCTAATCATTCTTGTCAAGAATATTTTAATAATATAAAGAAAATATAGCTCAAAAGAGTAATGGAATGTAATTTTAAATTCAATGAGAATAAATTATGCAATGCTATCTAAGTATTAAACATAACTAAGAAGACATTCATGTCAGGAAAATTAATAGAAATTTTATTTGAATATTTTGATTACTTATTGTGCAACACCACTTAAAAGTGATGGATTCCATATATAAGAATAAAGAGCTGACCTTTTCTTGTTTTGGTTTCAGTCTTAGAATTTTTTCTTCAGTGAGCTATAGAAAAAGAACATAAAACTTGTACCCCAGGCAAATGATAACTTATTTCCATTCAACAATGGAAAATAAATTTTTTTTTCTTTAACTTATACATTTTTAGGAAAAAAATCTGAATTAGAAGTTATATTCTGCTCTCCCACAGTCAAGATTTAGTATGTAAGGATTCCATTTTTTATTTCTGTCCATGTCTCTGATTAGTTAAATGTTGTTCACAGTGATTGACTCGATTCATTTCAATTTTTAAACAGCTTTGTGGAGATTTATTTGACATGCAAATGGATTTCACATAGGTAAAGTGTGTAGTTTGACAAATAAATTGAACATACACATAAATACCATAAAGCTATGATCATAGCCAAGATAATGAACATATCCAACACAGAAATTTCGTTGTTTTTGGGTAATCACTCCCTTCTCCTTCTCCTCTATGCTCTCTCCATTCCCAATCACTAATCTCCTTTCTATCACTATAGATTTGCTTGTGATTTCTAGAAATTTATATCCATGGGGCTATAGAGCATATATAATTGTTTTTTTTTTTGTTTCCTTCACTCTACCTGATTATTTCAAGACCCTCCACATTGTTGAGTATATCAATATTTCATTCTCTTTTATTGTTGAATATTCATTATACTGATATACAACTTATTTATATGTTCATATGTTGATGGTCATTTGGGTTGTTTCTGGTTTGGTGCTACTACAAATAAAAGTTCTGTGAACATTTATATAATTTTTGCATGAATATGTGATTTTATTTCTTTCAGGTAAAAATTTGAGAATAGAATAGCAGAGTGACGTGTTGAGTGTCTGCTTAATAATTTTTAAAAACTTTCAAATTGATTTCTCAAAACAGTTTGCTATTTTAATAATTTTAGACTTTCTAATAAGCGAGTAGTTGAACCTTTTTATGGTTTTAATTTGCATTTCCTTAATGATGTTAAACATTCTTTTCATGTTCTTATTTTTCATCTATATGTCTTTTTGAGTGCAGTGTTTGTTCAAATATTTGGTTTTTATTTTATTCCATTATTTTCTTTTATACAAAGACTTTTTAAGTTCTTTGTATATTCTGAATACATGTCAGATGTATTTATTAGATGTATGATTGACAAATAATTTCTCCCAAATTCTGGCTTGACTCAAATCATTTCAAATGTATTGTGAGAATATCATTAAAATATGGTCTATCTTATTAAATTTCCCATGTGGTTCACTTCACACAATGTGATGTTTCCAAAAGCCATATATATTTAATATATATTTATTAATATAACTATATCACTAAGAGAAGTCAAGTCATGTACAATACGCATCAGGGACCTGGCTCATTGTAAAACTGGTAATTCGAAATCTAAGGATTCCCATATTTTTATTACTAGTACAGATAATCATCAGCAAAGTAAAATTGGTGAGAAACAGTCCTTGATATTAGAGACCTTTGTTCTGTATAAGTTCTGACAATCATGTATAATCCTTTCTTCACATGCATAGAAGAAGAAATAATGCCTCTTATGGATTGCTAATAGAATTAAATAATGTATTCATGTGGAAGTACTTACATACTAGGTGCTTCCTTATTACTGATAGCATAATGATGATGACAATTCAACTTTGCCCCAAACATATACACACAAAAGAATAATTCACATAAGAAAGTAATCAGACAGATGTGAATTGTAAAGTGTCTTGAATAGCTAATTGTGAAGATTGACCATGCTCTGAGTATACAAAAATAGAACAGAACAGAGACTCTAATGCTCTTTTCCTCCATATGAAAGAGGAGCCTGAAAAATCACCTTGTCCTATAATATGACAACTTGGGATAATGAAAGGCTCTAAAATTTCAATGATACATTATCTGTAATGATGTAGGTCATAATAATAATCTTGATAAACTTGAGAGGCAGATAAGACACTTAGAATGTAACTATGTGTAGAAGAAAACTATTTTAAAATTCTAGTAGCTTATTTTATTGTAATGTCAAACATGTTGCCTCTCACTGTAGCATTGTGTGCCTGATCATTGCAAAAGCAACATTATAAAAACCACTTTGTCTCCTTCTCATAAGACAGTCCTTTACTAAATTATTAATTAATTTTTAAACAACTTTTGTAAAGCATATGCATCTGACATAGTCATTTTGATTATTTGGAGTCCGAAGCATTTTTTATCGTCTATCTGATCTCATAGAAACATGGCCAATCCCGCCAGAACTTGCCATCTGCTGGGGCAACAACTTTAATACAATGTAAATTCAATGCATAATAATGCACATTTTAAAGCAACATATCATTCAGTGCCATTAGTGATAAAAGATGTATAATATGTGGTTATCTATAGAGTACAGATGATAAGAATAATATTACTTTGGGTTAGCAAGGCTATAACATGTAGGGGAGAATTAGTAGGAGTCACACTTAAATGATGCCATAAGTGATAGGTAGTATAGGGACAGCAGAATCTAGAAGTCATTTTATAAACAAGACAAGCCAAACAAGCAAAGGTAATGTGGGCTAGAGATGGAGGATATAACACAGGAAAAAGGAAACAGATTAATTTAAAGCTTTAAATTAAGTTTTAAAGTCAAAACATCCTAAAGTTCAAATATCTAATAGTTGATGGTCTATGTTAAAAGTTATAGCTAGCTAGCATAAGATGAAGATGATTTTTATTTAAGTATTAAAAATCCAGTTATCACAATGGCCAATGAGAAACAAAGCTCCGTAAAGAAAACATATGACACCTGAGCGAAGGAAAGTTGTTTATAATGGAGCACTATAAAAAGTAGGAAAGATGGAATTAGCCAAAGCAGTCATCTTCTGCTTGGTTAATATCCTTTGGGCTTGAATGTAAGAAGTAGTGAATGTCAAATATTCTAAAAAGCTCTGTAAGTTTGCTGTAAGCACGAGCACTGATTAAAAGAACTGAATACCAAATGTAACTAACAGATTTCTTTTTCATTTATCTGCTTCTCTGAATACTAAGTATTTTCTTATCTCCATCACTTTCAGAAGTTCTCTTGCTATATGCCTATCTATACATATTCATCACTCTGACAGCAAAAGCAAGAATAAAAATTCAGATAAAAAAAACATGATGTGCATTGCTTTATCTTTTAAAATATGGGACATGCATAAAAATAGAAATACAAAATGCTTCTTAGAATGAACAGTAAAAATAAGCATACGCAGTGTATCTTTATTTTTATCCTGATGAGCATAGAGCAATTGTACACATTGATCATTTGGGTTGTGCATATTCTTAATTCCTTTTTTCTTCTAAGTCATGAACAAAAAGACTCATCTATAAGAACTCTTAGATTTACTGCCTAGATGATTACATTTCTACAGATTATTCCTACCCCACTGCCAGTGGGATATGGCTCTGGTAAAATTGGTGCAAACACACAGACTTCTGAAGTCACAGCAATTCTTGAGTCTGTATGAGCCTTCCTTGTACACACAGACAAATAACTCAAAGACAGGAGACAAGTTCTATATTTGAGTAAATTCTTTTACCAATACTGTACTTTTACAACTACTGTTCTCCAAACACCTTAGAGAACAGAGTTTTGCTACTTCTTACAACTTGGTGTATTTTATTTGTCAGAGACTAGTAAAATTCCTTAAATTATACCAACTAATAGAATTCCTAAAGAAGGTGAGAATTTTGTTATAGAAAACCAGTTTTTGGTTAACTTGCGATTGTTTCATTGTAAGACTTTTTCTATTTATGTCATTAATTAGGTTAGGAATTAAAGGAATAATTATTTCTTATTATTTTGAGGTATATTTCAATAGAAAAGACAAGTTGTCTAGGTTATTGTTTGATCACACATATTACTCTACTGTTATTGTTAGATTTATATCAGTGATAAATTAATTTAAAAGTATTTAAGAGCATCAAAGGGTATTTTTTAAAGAAATAAAATAGTAGAATATAAATGCAAATCAGTTATTTGTCATTTAGCTTTCAAGTTTATTTTATTGTATACAATTAGAAATAAAGCATTTACATATAATTTTTCCTCCTTCCAAAACTCGAAAAAAAAAAAAGAAGCTGGAAATATGAGGCTCAAAAAGATTCCGAATTCTTCTACTCAGCTGTTGACTTTTATGCAAGTCCTAATGAAAACCTAAGAATGAAAACATTACTAAAAAATAATGACCCTATTTGTAATTTAAACCCCAAGTCGCTCCAATCAGACCTTTCAAAAAATGTGTGTCCTGACATTCATCTTTCCTAAAAGAAAAGGCCTTGAGAATTGGCATTTACTTTTCAAATTTCCATATCTTGGCCCTTTCTACTCTCCTCCTTTCCTTTTAACAAGCACTCAGGCAAAAGTACACTCACCACAAGAGTCTCTTCAGAGAGGAACAAAACTGCAAGCAAATATATTTGCATAACAAAATGCTTTTGTTGTTACATACAAAATTTTCCCCAGAATATATCAAGGAATAAACATTTCTACCATTAATTTATAGGTTTAGATAATATATAAATTCAATTTAATATTAGTTGTTTTTTAATGCCTGAGATAATCCATTACATATTATGAATAAAAATATATACATATTTATTCTTAATAAATATTGTTTTAATGAAATCCTTCAGTCTCTTAATAGCACTCCACACTTAGATTTTCAGTTTTATGTTTTTCCTGACATTGATCAATTTGTACTTCTCCTGGCTGTTGGATTTGAACAAATGGTTCTACATGAAGTCCTTTCAGTGGATCAATTGCTGTATCACAACAGCCTTTTGATATTTGCCAAATAAGTCTTTGTTGGATGGCAGAGAAACTAAGTCAATTTAACATTTTTATTTTTCTGCAAACAACTGAATCAAGAAAAATAGCAAGCGGTAGACACATCCGTATGAGTGGATTTTCAATAAAACAAAAGGGCAATCATACAGTAATTGCCAACATATAGATGATAGTTGTAACTTGGATAACAAAATCAACAACTTATAATTTTCTTTACGAAATATAACTCTCAGTTACTAAGCTATTGACGTGAGGCCTTAAATATAAATTTCAATGTAAAATAAAATATACTATACCTTATTTGTAGGTCTTGTGCATAGTATTCAGAAACATGACATTGAAAATTCCTGTAAATAGAAAGCACTAATGAGTCAAATGCATTTTCAAATTTTAATTTGAACAGTTATGTAATCAAAGAAAAATTATTGTTAACTATCAAATATTTCCTTACAACTTCTGGTACCAATGGAATTTTTTAATATATATATATATATAAACATACTTTATATCTGTAAATATATATATATATAAAGTATATAAAGTATATTTATACCATTATGTATATGGTATAAAAGTATGTTTATACCATTAAAAGTGTTATTTTTATATTTTTATAAAATTTTATTGGAGTGACTGGTTAATAAAATTATATACGTTGCAAGTATATAAATCTGAATATGTCATATATATATTGCACTGTGTGTTCACCATTCAAAATCAAACCTCCTTCAGTCGCCGTGCATTTGACCGCCTTTACCCTGATCTACCTCCTGTCTTCCCTCCTTTACCTCTGGCAACCACTACACTTGTCTGTGTCTGTGAGTTTTTATTTGTCTTGTTTGTTGCTTTCAGTTTTATATCATACATATGAGTAAAATCATATGGTTCTCAATCTTTTCTGACTGACTTATTTCACTTAGCATGATTACTCAAGATCCATCCATGCTTTCATAAAGGACAGTATTTCATCTTTTCTTATGGCTGAATAATAGTCCATCGTGCATATGTATCACATCTTCTTTATCCAATCATCTATCAAAGAACACTTCAGTTATTCCCATGTCTTGGCCACTGTGAATAATGAACTTTGGGGTGCATATATCTTTACAGATAAATATTTTCAAATTTGGGGAGCAGATACTCAGAAGAAAGATTATTGAGTCAAATGATAATTTGAGGAGACTCAATACTGTTTTTCATAGTCACCATACCAATTTACATTTCCATAAGCAGCGTACGAGAGTTCCTTTCCCCCCAAAACCTTTCCAACACTTGTTAATACTTGTATTATTGATAATAGCTATTTTAAAGAGTGTGAGGTGATATCTCATTGTGGTTTTGATTTGCACTTCCCTAATAGCTAGTGAAGCTGAGCATCTTTTCATATGTCTGTTGGCCATTTGTATGTCTTCTTAAAAGAAGTATTTCTTCAGGCCCTCTGCCCATTTTTTAATTGGATCGTTCAGGTTTTTTTTGTTGTTGAGTTGTATGAGTTCCTTACATATTTTGGATATTAGCCCCTTACTGGAGGCGTTGTTTACAATATTTTTTCTCATTTAGTTGGTTGCCTCTTTGCTTTGTGGATAGTTTCCTTGTTGTGTAGAGCTTTTTTAGTTTGAAATAGTCCCACTCATTTCTTTTAGTCTTTGAGGTCAAATTCATAAAATGTTCTCTAAAACATAGGTCCAGGAGTTTAGTATCTATGTTTTCTTCTATGCAATTTATTGTTTCAGGTCTTATATTTAGGTCTCTGATCCATTTTGAGTTAATATGTATTAACAAGTGCTTTTATGTCCAGGTATTAAATCATTTTGTAAGCTAATTCTTCAAATTTTACCAGGAATATGGATATAATGCCTAAGGGATATTGTGGTTAGATTTGATAAACAAAATGTTTTAACTAAACTGGGCAATGAATATAGTTAATATACATAATATATATAAACTGGTGTATATATAAATGCACACATCTTACAGAAAAATTTCTATGCAAAAATTCAATGTTTATTTTTTTAAAGAATGCAAGGATAGTTAGTACATGTCACATTGCAATAATTTTTGCTTTTGAAGAAGACTAAAATTAAGCTTTGGGCAAAATAATTGACACAATAATTTATTTAGCATTATATGTTACATCTTGAAAAAATAAAATTTAGGTGCTGGCTTCAAGACAAGAAATATGAGTTAATACAAGATCATATTAACAATATATTGTCTTTAAATTTGTCAAGTTTTCTTTGGCAACTCTAACTTCTCTTAGCAAATAAGATAGTGGAAGTAAAATACCTAATTCAGTACTTAGAATAAGGCAAGCTCCTAATAAATATAAGTATTTTTTTTAAATTATAGTTCCAAGAAGAATACCGTATAAACCTTTTCTACCTTTAATATATATAAAAATATATTTATAAATGGATTTTATAAAAATCTTTAGTATATAATACAGTACAGTATAATATACAATACATGGTATATCTTTAATACATAGATAATATGTAGTGTAAGAGTCTGTCTAATTCAAAAACCAATCATTGCTTCAATATAACAAGTCTGATTTTTTAAAATATAGATATAGAAAATAAAAAGTGGATAGATATATGTGTTAATATTAATTGTTTTAACATAAAATCAAAATCGCATATAGTGAAGTAAGAATTGTAGAAGTGGAAGACACACAGGCACATAATTTAGAAGCAGAAAGAAACTTTGAGGTCATGGAAATTGAATTCCACATTTTTGGGGATGTAAAATGATGTTTTGAAAGACTGTACTGTTAAAAGTCATGTATCACATTTTTAACAGGACTAGATTTAGAACCTATCAATATGAACTACTGTCACTTTAAAAAAAAATTACATGAAAAGAAATTCAACTGTATGACGCTCCTATAAATAATTCACTTATTGGACTTAGAATATTTATCTGTGGCGATCGGATGAATATAAAGTGAATCTTAGTTATGTCTTTATGTTAAGATGATGCAAAGATCTGATGCTGAAATTGTTTCCCCTTAAAACATTTTAAAAATCTCTAATTTTTGAGCTTAATCTTTTTAATTTTATTGTTTACCACAAGGATATAAAAATAAAAGTTTATCTATGGTTCAATAGTGCCATTTTTGTTCTTCAGCTGCAACTAAAAGTGAGCAAAACAGACTTAAAAGTTTTGAAAGTCTGTTACTGGAATTGTTTTAGTTCATGATTGAAGACAAATTGATATATATTTGTGTTCTTGTACCTTTTTATCAAATGAGTGACATATTCAAATATGTGTTCCTATAGAAAATACTCAAATTTCACAATTACTTAAGATTTGCTGTGTTGTTGCTGTTGATTGTTTAAGTATTTTATTTATTCATTTAATACATTGTATTGATCACTCTGCAGTTTATATAACAGGTATTTCTCTAGGTACCTGGAATATATCAGTAAACAAATTTTTCAAAACCTTATATAATAAAAATTATCATAAAACAGATAAATTATATATAATGTTAGAAGTGATGAGTTTTAAGAATGAAAAATGGTTAAGGTAGGAAAAGTTGTGAGTGAATAGGGTAGCAGCAGTTTGCAATATTGAATAGGGTAGACCAAGGGGAGATTTGAGCAAACTTACAAATCTTTTGTCTAATTTATCTAAAGTCTATGATGAAATTTTTAAGCTTTTAGTTAAAGCATTATTTAAATTATTTTTTTTTAAAAGTTAATTTTTTTTTTTTTTTTGAGTTTCAAAAGGATAAAATTAACTTTGTTTTATTTCTTTTGCCTGGAGAAATATCTGGGTACTTCACATTCTGCAGACTTCTTCAGGATTGCCTTTGACATTAAAAGTATTTCTCTCACTTTGTTTAAACACAAACACATTACCAACATATATCCCCATCTGCTCTAATAAAAAGAACACCTGTGGAAATGGACAGAAAGGCAACAATATGTTGCTCTAGTAGGTGTCAGGCGCACTGCTCTAGGAACATGGAGAAGTTAACTTTGAGTGTCTCAGTTCACCTCTCAGTCCCAATGTAGAAAAGTCCTCTCACAAAACATTTGCTTTCAGAATAACCAATCTAAACTCCTTAAAAGCACTTCCCTTTAGCTTGTAATGAGATCATTAGAATGACATCAGTCACAATGTAACATTCTGATTGCTTTAGGATTAATTATTAAAAGACAGCACTAGATTTTGGCATCCATTGAAATGCCATTTGTGCTTTAGGCCTTGTGATTACAAACATCAGGTAGATATTAAAATAGAACAAAGCAAGTGCATCAAAGTTGATGTTCTCTTAAATTATTTGGTAAATATTTTATTGCAGAGCCTCATCAATCAGCCTCAAGTTTATATGAAATACCTAGCACTGATTTCAAGTCCAGATTTTGGTGTTTATAAGGGATCTAATGTCATCACCTAATGGTAATATACATGTCAATAATCTGATTTATTCAAGAATGTAGATTATAACAGTATTATACCTTCTCTTTTTAGCAATTAACACACATATGCACAGGTAGTAGGTATTTTGTGAATACATAACTGTAGAGATTTCATTCTACCTTAAATCTCATATTTTTCAATATCTAGTCATCACAATTGATCTGGCAGCTACTTTTTAAATACTTAACTGACTGATATTATAATACATTACTTCTGCATGAAAATCCCACTGAAAATTACTTGAATTAATGCTTGTCAAATACATAGTTAAGATCCTTATCATCTCTTCTAATAAACTTGTTTGAGCAAGTATAAGTGAAATACATATAATCTTTTCTTTTACATTTAACGTATGTATTACTAAAAGTCCTAGTAATAAATTATAAGAAGATTGTTTTTTATATTTTTAAATAATAAATATATATTTAGGAAACATTTAATTTCCCAGAGAAGAAATTACTTCTCAGCAACAATTTATAATTTTATAATTATGTGTCTATTTTATAATTATGTATCTTCAAGATAATTACTTGTTAATAAAAATTACCAGATATCTGTATCGATAAAATCTAGACAAATCTTTTTGACAATAAAAAATTATACGTTCTTCAAAAAGCTGATAAAATCCCAGTCACAAATTCACCAACAATGTGACTTAAAGAAACAAACACAAAATGCCTTTGCCATTTTTTTTCTGAGTAATAGATTATATTTTATATTTGCTGGGTTTAATCAATAAACTTCAAACCTGCTTTCACTTACCATTACATAGGGTAAGAAAAACAAATGTAGATGCCGACTCATTATCATATTTGAAGGAGCTGGTAACATCATAGACCAGAAGATATAGCATTTCCATAATGAAGTATCAAGGATCATTACTGAGGAAGCATAGTTCCCCATCTCCCCAAACTGGTTGTAATCTGTTCTTGATATATAATATTAAATTTATTTCATTCATGAGCTCTGTTTTCACTTTATCATTGGCCATTTGTTTCCATAAATGGAAGAGAGGGTGGGAAAGAGTATGGGCTTTAAAGGCAGCCATAGATATGCTAGACTGTGTATACTTGGGTATGCTGTTTCACCTCCTTGAGTGGCAGGTTTCTCTTAACATATTAGGGGGATTATTTCTTTGCAACACATAATGCAGAGCTTTATCTTTCAAATAATACTTTGTTCTCTTGTTGAAAAAATATAAGTATTTTTATTGCCATCTCCTTATACAAATGAAGAAAAAGGTGTCCTTTCTAAAGATGTGGGTGGGTGGTACAAAGGAAGGGGGAGTGAGTGTGAAAGAAGGAATATTATAGCAACAAAATTAACACTACAATGTATCTTGGGTGGGAAGTCGTCAACAACATTAAACGACTGAACACGTGACCCTTCTGAAAGTAAAATGTCAAATTTTATAATTTGCCAAATGGTTAACTGTGTTGGCAAATTATATATTCTTTACCTCTGTGTAAGTTAAAACTAGTTTGTTTAATCATTGGTTAAGAAAAATATATCAAATTCATGACCATTCAGACTTCCAAATAGAATAACTAAGTACATAATGATCACTTTCTTTACCCCTTAGAGTGCTTCTCTGTATACTGTTACAGTAGTTCTTCTTTATCCAAGGAGCCTATGTTTCAAGACACCCCCCAGTGGATGCTTGAAACCACGGATGGTATTGATCACTATACATACTGTTCTTTCCTATGTATACATACTCTTATGATAAAGTTTAATCTATAAATCAGGCAAATTCATGGATAGAAGATTTGTTCATACTATAGATTTTATTGAGAACTCTCACCTTTTCACTTAAAGGAAGCACTTTATGGCTTCTCTTTGGCAAATGGCAATTGCAAGGATCTCTACTCTTGCATACTGGGGCATTAAGTAAAATAAGGGTTACTTAAGCACTGTAATACCTGATAACCATGTTGGCTACTAAGTGACTAACAGGCGGATACAGTATAAAGCATGGATACACTGGACAAAGGGACAAGTCACGTCCTGGGCAGGACTGAGACACTGTGAGATTTTATCACACTATTCGAAATGGAGCGTGATTTAAAACTTATGAATTGTTTATTTCTGAAATTTTCCATCTAATATTTTTGGACAGTGATTGACCATAAATAACTAAAACCTCATAAATAAGGGGGACTACTGTAATGCGAAACACTAAAAGGAAATAAAAAAATTAAAACAAAAAATGTTTTGTACAAAGTCATTTTTGCATAAATACAACATTCTATACCTCTTCATTTTATGGCAGCATGTCAGCAGTCATGTAAATGATATGATTCATTCATCAGGACAATATGAAGAGCTCGGTCTCTCCCTCAATGCCAATAAAATTACAAGCTGCCAAGCCAAGGTGTATAATTGACAACATCAGAGCCATTTGTTCTCAGTGCACTCTAGCCAAACAATATTACATTACATTACGGCACAAATAGTAAGTGCTTTTTTGGATATATGTTATGCCTAGTTTTAATTACGATGTTATTCTATTTCTTTCAACAGGATATTGATGCCTCAGTTTATCACTTTTACTGAATGGGATATATGTTAAGGAAGTAATTTTATACTCTGATATTAAACAAAGATAAAAGCAAAGCAAAACTAGAAATCCTTGCCCTTTGAGGCTTTTATCGTTTTTAACTTGGGCTTTGTAAAATTATTAGATGATGTGCAGTAAAAGTTTACTTAATATTATTTTCTTAATATTATTATGTTTAAAATTTAAATCACAAGTTTAAATTATAAGTTGGAAAGAAACTCTAAAATAATTGATTTGGGTTCATTTGCATAAGGTTGTATTTTAAATAATGCAACCAATAGAATTATATATTCTATCTAAATATAACCAGAGAAGGGGATATTTAATTACAACTTGTATCTTTGATTGTAGCAGCCAGAAGTTTATTTTTATGTATATTCTAAATATTTTTTCTCCCTAAGTTAACTTGGTTTAGGTTTAATAATACAATGATTTTTTTTTTTTTAATTTTAGGTTGAATCAAAATCTACATAAGGTGGCAAAAAGTTTCAAAATTATTCCAACTACAGCTTCTTTTAAGCAATATTTACAATGATATATTTACATAACAAAATAATGGATAAGTCATAAAGGAAGGTTTCTATCTTGCCCTACCATCAAAATTGAGCATGGCACTTAGGTGCCTTAAAATAAGGAAAAAATAAAAATAAACTACCTGTTAGGCAAATGAACAAAAACTAAGTAATTTTCTAGCAATCCTCAAATTTTATCACACAACTAATGCCATGCCCCGCTTCGTTAGCTCTGATAAATTTCTATGTGCCATGAATTTATAAATTCTTCCACATCATCCTTCATTTCTAATACAACAAGTTAATTAATTGACTTTTGGATTATTTCTAAAATTTTCCAATGGTTCAGACAATGCCAGATTATTTGCAAACATAAGAAATGCCATGTCCTATAGCAGTTACAGTAAGTCTGAGAAGGCAAGGCTTTTCAAGGAACTAGGTCATGAAAGAGAGTATTGCTATAATCCTTACAAAGCTAAATAGAGTTTTCTTTCTGATATTAATATGTGATTCAGTTTTCGCCTGTGGGAAGGAACAGGGGTGAAGGGCTCCGGTCATGCAAAGATATTCTGTCAAAACTGTGCTGCATGTATATCATGAATACAGAATTTATTCCCTCTTAACATTTTATTTTGAAAAAATAAGCCATGTTTAATGCAGCAGATTAACAGATTTACTTTCTAAATATGCTTAGATTTACTTTCTAAATATATTCAGATTAAGCTAATTTGGATAATCCCATTCAGCCTCACATGTGGTAACAATGCACAATCCAAAGGTTTACACAGAGGGAAGTCTCTAATAAAGACAGAAGAATAAGAGACAAAATACTTCCTTTCCTTCACCCTAAGGTCAAAGTAAACTTCCTACCAACATTAAACTGCCAAAGAACTAAACCTGATATTCCCATAGCAACAGGGCAGAGAAATCAACAGCTAGTGATTCAGAAATTTCTCATGTAGCAAAGAGAATCCAATGCCTCATTTGTATTTAAATAGTGCCAGAACATTATCCACATCCTTGAAAGTCTGCACCAGTATTACAAACAGTGGAAGACCTAGGTGTCTATTCTCTGGAAGTGTTCTTTAAAACACAGCCCTGTCTAGTGGGGTGGGAGAGGGGAAGAAATTGATTACATTATTTTAGTTTCCTTTCCACTTTAATTTCAACTGCAGCAATTAAAATATACATCCATTCCAAAAATAGCTAGTAATTTTACCAAGCTCAAGTTAAGACAAATAAGCAAATATATGCCTATATAAGTGCATACATATTTCAGATTTCAAGTTTTATTTCGTTTTTTTTTTTTTCCTTTTTAATTTAAGAATTAAGACTCCTGGATTTGTGTGAAAATTGTGAAAGATAATGTATGTAAAATACTTAGCACAATGCTAGGCCCTTAACTACTCCTTAGATATGGTCTTCCTCCATCATCCTAATGTTGCTTTGTTTGGATATAACCTGAAGGGGAGTTAAGGAGGGCACGAAATATTTATGGAAATATAAAAGAAAAGGGACATTGATTTATAAAGGCACTCTGGTATAATCTACTACCAGAAAACATGTGTGTAGTAATTGACAATTTTACATTGAATATTATATTATTAGATATTTTTCCCTTCTGTCATAAGAACATTCTCCTTGTCATACACATAGGGCAAAATGTCTTTTTCTTTTTTTTTGAAAAATGTCAAAATGACACCATCAGTCTCTGTATGTCTGAATGTCTGAAGCAGCACAGGCTCTATCTTATACTGCCAGTAAAGTGGGCCATAAGCTACAAAAATGTCTATTTCCTCATGAGATTCTTAGGCCCTATCATGCAGGGAGCATGCCCTAATAACTGTTGTCTTTTCAGAACCTGGCATATTATCTGGAAAATAGCATGTATTCTATAAATGTGACTACATTTGCACTATATAAGCTACAAACCTAATGCATCCACAGGGGACCATGTAGCCTTTTACATTCTGCTTTTTATAGGTACACCATCACTCTGCATTCTCTCTTCAGGACAAAAGTCACGGGGGAAAGAGAAGAGATGACTCCTTTCCTGAGTGTACATTGGTATATCATTGCCTACTCATTTACATTCAAATGCATATTTTTCTCTGTGGGGAACAGAATATAATTACCAAACAGAAAAGCCAAAATTGATTAGAATAATTATTAATAACATGCTAAGTATATTCCAAATATATTCTAGGTGTGTCTCCAAAATAGTAATTCTGGAAAACTCTGGTTTTCACTAAGTATAGTTATACATCTTTCCTCCTTTGCTTTTATTCTCCAAAATATACTGATAAGAAAATGAATAAGAAAGCAACCCTTCCTCCACATACACTGTGCCCCCTTCATTTTTCAGTATTTTCACTTTTGACAATTACTTTCACAATACATTGTCATGTGATAAAGACTTCAGATACAGAACTCGATCTTTATTTAAAGTTTTATCTATGTTTGCAGTACCTTGTCTGTTGGCATCTGCCTTTTGGTCCACATGAACTCTCACCATTGTTTTGGTGGCTACTATTTATTAGTGTTAAGTTCCCTTGAGAACATTTGCTTCTATGTAATTGGTGCTCTCCAAGAAAATATGAAATTTACTCTTTGCTCCCCACATATGTCTATAAGCACAGTAATAAATCAAATGATGTATATTTGCAATTTTGCAGTAGTATTATTTAGGCACAATTGCTTTTTGTACTTTAAACACTTTTGAATTCATAATGACATAATTTTCAAGAATTGGTGAGGACTTTGTATAGCTATATCATATCGTATGAGAGTTTGACCTTGTCAATGGAAGGCAGGACAACCCCAATTTAGTCCTATAAATTGAAGGACCTTGGACCTCTTTCTAAAGAAGCCTGTTGGGCTTCTTGCATTGCTGGGACCCTCTGACAGAATTATCCTTCTCCCCACCTACAAGAGGCAGATCTAGGATTCTTTAGGGATCCAAAGGCTGTAGAGATATCCTACCTCTGTCATCAGCAGAGTCTTCCCTGCACCAAATGGGGACATTGTACCTTCCTGAGCAAAGGCCTCAATTTACTTTTTATTTACTCTAGTTATGAAGATCAGAAGAAGAGCATATTCTAAGTATTTTTGGGTGTCCAGGTTCTCCTCTAATGACTTGTTTGGTTAGGGGGAAACAAAGTGAAATTGTTCTTCATTTCACCACTGAATGTAATAAATTACTCTAAGACAAAAACAGATGTCACATTTGAGAATCCAATCCTGACCCTCAGGATTGAAATTGGCATTCTATATGCTTTCCGTGGTACCATATATTTATCTCGATCAGAGCACCTAACCATAATGAAAATTTAGCTATTTTACTAAAAACATTTTTGTATTAAAAATCCCTTGATTTTTAGTACAAAAATCATTTTTCACTGATTTTATTCTGAATATTCAGCATAGGGCGTGCAAAAAAATAGGTCTTTATTAATTTATTGAATAAATAAATAAGCTATTAACTACCTATTAAATAAATAAGTGAATGAATAAACAAGTAAAAATATGATAACAGGAGAAATGGGATTCTTGGAGGTCAGTTCTCAATAATAAATGAGACTATATTATGTGATCAGGGTTCATCAGACTTCGTAGAGCATGGGCATCTGGGACTGGTCAGCAGACAGAATAATTATTACAGAGATAATGAGACTAGTCAGAAAGAAGGGAACACAAAGACATGTCAGATGTGGGAAAGAGTGCTCAGGTAATGGAGCAGAACTGATCTAGAGACATGGAATAATAATAAATAATAATAATAATAAATAATAATAACAACAACAATAATGACGGAAGAATGAAGTACGTGCTTTTGTGCCTAGTTACTGAACCTTCCAGTTTTTTTGTTGTTTGGTTGTCATTCAGGTTTTGAGGAACCATTCCACTCCACGATCACAGATTTCATATAAGGATTTCATATCTCACCATGGTTACTTTTAGAGAAAGAGACATGTTCTCTTACAAAGCTAAACTTCACCACATTGTATCAGGTCTAATTTTGGTTGTGACAGAAATTCTAAAATCAAGCTTATTTAAGAAGGGTATCAATTGGTAAATATAAATAATACAAACTTGAGACATGGCTAGATATACATGTTCACAAGATGATAAAAGGACTTGATCACTCTTCTCTCCTTAGAGAAAATATTAACTGTGAAAAGAGAGCCAGAAGAGAGAAAAATGTTGGTGTTTTCAGACATAAACTTTAAAATCATCTCCACAAAACTATGGGATTGCAATAATTTATATTCCCATTTATCAGGTAAAGAAAAATTAGGTAGAGATAGGTTCACTTTGCTAGCATTACACAGCTTGAAAATAGTAGAGACAAGATTCAAACCAGAGCATGGTCTCTTAACCACCCCACTGCCCTGACTCATACAAATAGATGAACCAAAAGTGAAACGTAGAGCTTACTATAAATCTCTCCTCATTCTTTACACTATTATCACCTTAAGTTTACTAAGTGATTAGAGAATGGACAAAAAAAAAAAAAAAAAAAGAAAGAAAGAATTATAGAAACAAGAACGCAGAGAAAACGTGGGTACAGGAAAAACAAACCACCACCAACACCATCACCACCACCACCACCAACAACAACAACAAAACAGTCATGATTTCTCCACTGCAGGAGAAACATTTACCTTCAGACGTTGTCCTTACCTCTACTGGTATAGCCGTACCTCCCAGTTATTCTGTACTTAACTTTAGGTATTTTCTTGTGGGAAAAAGGGAGGCTCACAGCACAAAAATAATCCAGTTCACCATTTTCATTTCACTTCATTTCATTTCATTTCATTTCATTTCATTTCATTTCATTTCATTATTTTATTTTTTTTGTTTTGTTTTGTTTTAAGTATACAGTATGTTAGTTAGACATTTACATAGTTTATAGAACCAACCCCCTAATTGCTCCTTATCAACTCTGGTTTTTCATCTAGCCAATATATTAATGCTAGCTGCATTCCCTGTGCTGTCCTCCCTATCCCCATGACCATCTATCAACTTCTTTAACCCTTCACTCCTTTCTTTCCAGTCTCCACTACCCTCTCCTCTCTGACCATCATATATTGTCCTCTATATTTGTAAATCTGTTTTTGTTTAATTTGTTCTTTTTGTTCCTTAGATTCCATATGTAAGTGAAATCATATGGTATTTATCTTTGTCTGACTTATTTCACTCAGCATAATAACCTCTAGGTCCATCCGTGTTATTGAAAATAGGAGGATTTCATTTTATTAATGACTGAGTAATGTTCCATTGTACATATGAACCATAACTTTTTTATCCGGTCATCTCTTCATGGGCATTTAGGTTGCTTCCATATCTTGGTTATTGTAAATTGTGTGGCCATGAATATCAGGGTGCATAGATCTTTATGGATTACTGTCTTGGTTTTCTTTGGATAAATACCCAGAAGTTCAATTGCTGGGTCAAAAGGTATATCCATTTTTAATTATCTGAGAAATCTCCAGACTGTTTTCCATAGTGGCTGTACCAATTTGCAATCCCACCAACAATGTATGAGAGTTCTCTTTTCTCCACACCCTTGCCAACACTTGTTCTTTGATTTATTGATGATAGCCACTCTGACAGGTATGAGGTGATATCTCATTATGGTTTCGATTTGCATATCTCTGATGATTAGTGACCTTGAACATCTCTTCATATGTCTATTGTCCATCTGTATTTCCTCTTTGGAGAAGTATATGTTCAAGTCTTCTCCCCATTTTTTAATTGGATTATTTTTTGTTGGTGAGTTATATGAGTTCTTTATATATTTTGGATATTAACCTCTTATCAGATGTATCATTAGTGAATATCTTCTCCCAATTTGACGGTCGTTGTTTTGTTTTGTTGATGGTTTCCTTTGCTGTACAAAACTTTTTAGTTTGATGTCATACTATTTGTTTATTTTTTCTTTTTTTCTCTTGCCTAGAGAGATATATCCCCGAATAAATTACTATTAGCAATATCAGAGAGTTTACTGCCTATTTTTTCTTCTAGTTTTATGATTTGGGGTCTTACATTTATGTCTTTAATCCATTTTGAGGCTATTCTTGTATAGTCTACCATATCTTGAGGAATTAAAAATAAACACCTATCAAAGAGGAAACAAGAGAGAACAGATGAATTTTCTAGTCAGAAAGAAGGAAACACTGTGAAGAATGACCAGAGAGAAGTAAGATAAAGCAAGACTATGTCCCAGTAGCCAAAGCCCAAAGATGTGTTCAATGTATTTAGTATGCGAGGTCTCAATAAAGATTAGGAAAACTGTCTTGAATAAAGAATATCCATAAGCCAATAAACTACAAAAGGTAAATATATACAATGACTATAAAGAATATAATTCATATAAGTAAAAGATAGAGATAGCGCAACAGCTAGAGGGAAACAGTAAAATTTCTCAATATCATAATTAACTATAATAGTTAAAAACAATGATAAAAATTTAACCAAAACATACTTTTAACTTTTTGCCAAATTTTGCTAGACTTTGTTAATCATACATTGGTCTTTAACTATAGTAAACTTTGTTTATAATAATAAAAAAAATACTATTGATTCTATCAGTGTAGGATGTGAAAAGAGCACATGATGTATTAACTCTAAGTTTTAATAACATTAATTTCTTTTTATTTTTATCCAGAACTTTTTGCTATCCTGTTTGTCTGTCATGATATCATGAGTACCATTGCACAGTACCAAAATATTAAAGGTTTTCATCCTAATATGTTTAAACATTATACAGAAATGTTATATTAGTTATATTTACCAATGATATGAAAAGTTATGTTGTTCATCTTAAGCTTACACAATGTTATATGTCTATTACATCTCAATGAAGCTGGAAAAAAAGATAAAGAAAAAAAAATCTAATAGGCCATCAAAAAAAAAAAAAAAAAAAAGGTTCGATGCCAAGATTAGAGCCTGACACAAAAGAACAAATAAGTAATATGGTTCTGTTTTTATTTAAAGTTGTTTTTTTTTTTTAACACTTGTGAGCATTTAATGAACTTCCCTCCATGTGGTTTTAAGATACCAGGATGCAGGCTCCCCAAACACCCTCAATCTTCTCCTCCACTCTTTTGCTGAAGAATTTGGCCTTCACCTTAACAGGCTGCTTTGGGAGCTTTCCCTTCCCAGAACTTTGTAGTAGCCCGATCACACCACATTAATGATAGGAGCAGTTCCTATCTTGTTTTTGGCAGCATTTACTCAAGTCTGTTCACTGACCAAGGCCCACAGTTATAAAGGTTGACAGTTGGGTAGAAGCTCTGGTTCCCCTTTAAGTGGTAATTCCTCATACCAACTTTCCCAGTGTAACCTGGGTGATATTTGCCAAAGTTGATCCTGTGGTGATACCAGCACCGCATTACCTCAGCCTCCAGGGTGCTTCCAGTACTGCTGATGTCGCAGTGGCCATGGCTTGCGTGGCTCTGAAGTTTCCAAGTCTTCCTCCGTCTGAATAGCATGTCCACCACCAAGATGTAAGAGAGCTTTATTTAAAGTTTTGATATTTTGCTCTTTGTGCACATTTGCATTAATTTTGATTTTTAAAATACTGCATTAAAATGCTATTTGGGAAAAAAAGCTAAGAGTTTATATAGTTTTATAAGGAGAGTTTTCTATATTATCAATAGAGAATAGCTGCTTACAAAAGCCAACACACACAATTCAATAAGTTTAGAGATGCTGAAAAACGTTTGCCCACTCTTAACCATAATAAAAAACTGTCCCCTTTAAGGAGATTAAGGCTTTTAGACGGTTCTCTAATTCACGAAGAACAGAGTCAGGAGAACTCCAATGTGTATAAACTTATTCTACCTATCTTCACATTATTTTCCTTCCCATTCTTTGAATAAATTGAGCTCTTAACTTCCTAACTGACATTAGGCAACATTTGAAATTGAATTCTGCTATGTGTTGTGAGTTTCATTTGGTGAGTTTGCTTTGGTTTGGTGATGGTGGTGGTGGTGGTGATGGTGGTGGTACGTGTGTCTGTGAAAGAGAGAGAGAGAGAGAGAGAGAGAGAGAGAGAGAGAGAGAGAGAGAGAGAGAAATGTATGTACCTAAATAATGCAGGAAAACTGAGTAAAGACATTGAAGAAATAGACATCCTAGCTTTGACAGGCTTCCTAATCTAAAGAACATTTATCAGCTTACTTTTGAACGATCTTAGTTGTAACCATCAGAAAGTCCTATTATCTAATTGAGCATTTGGAAGACAATATATGGCAATTAAAGATCCACATAAGTAGAAAGTCAAATAAGGGGGGATGAGATTTATTATAGACCCTGCCTTAATTTTGTCTAATAAATCCTCTTTATAATTATTACCCTGCATTTCATCATCCATAAATAGACTGTCTTAAAAAGACAACTCTATAATCATATCACTCTGGGGTAGAATCAGTTTGGGAGAACTGCAAGTCAAGGAAAACAGAGGATGAATATCCCCATCAATTGTAATGGTTTTATATTCAATTACCAGAAATTAATGGAGAAAACTGAGAAGGGGAAGCTCCATGTTATTTACAGCAGCCTTAAATTAGGCAGTGAAAATAAAATGTATTAAATAGCACATGATCAATGTTAGCTCTCTAAAGCACTTTCATCACTTTTTTTTTTTAACTAATCACAGTTAAGAGTATATTCAGAAATTTTGGAATATTCCACCTAAGAAGCCTTCCAAAATACTAAGTATACATGTGATTTACATAAAAGCATGTTCAAATATGAATTCATACTATAGTGATAGGCCACTTAAAAGACACGATCTGGTTTCCAATCTCAACTCTTTTACTACCTGGATATATAAATATTGGCAAATTGCTGTTTATCTTCTCTGAGACTAGTCACTTATAAAACTAAATAGTCTTTAGGCTTCTTGATTTGCTAATGTAACTGATGGTTAAAGCATTAGAAATACTTAGGTTGTTAGAGAGAATAATAATGTGAAAACTTCTGACAGGTGTTTCCAAATATTCGCAATGCTGTCAAGAATGAAGACTTACTTAGGGTCACTCTACAGAAAAAAAAAAATGAGATACTATTTAGTAAATTTAAGCTAACTGTAAAGAAGAAAAAAGCCAGCAGACATACCCTACAATAAAATTGTCTGCCTTGTGAAGCTGTAAGTTATTTATCTACACCGTTTCAGATGTTAATGATGTAAATGTGTGTAAGAAAAAACCCTTCAAAATTGTATGGAATAAAGGACTCCATGAGATAAAAGAGGGCTTTCACAGATATGGATTTTATGTGAATCTTTAAAGTTTTCCTTCTGAGGAAGTTGGGGAAATCATGTACTCATTAACTAGTCACAGATTACATGTAAAATAAGAATTCATTGTGTGAAGCAGAGGACTCTGGAAAAATGCACATTTTGTTGGGATGTTGGTAGGTGATATGGTTGCAGTTGGTCTGAGAGTCTCATTTTGAGAAATGCTGGCTTGTATTAAATAGTTATCTAGCGATTTATGTAGACCCTGGTCTACATAAAGTGTAAACACTGATAGGAAATTTTATAAGAAAATATGTAATTTGATCAATTTTTTAAAATCATGTATATTTCAAGGACAAACTACTTCAAAAACCAGATGAAATTATTTCTATTCCATCCTGAAACACTCTAAGTCATTATTCAAGGTGCCAGAACATGTATACATTCAATATCTTGAGACTCCCAATTTTCCATTCATTTTATTTATCAAAAAACATGTTTTCTCTACCCCTAAGTGCACTTAACATGATCACTAAACAATTTTGCCTCTATATGTTTCATTTTTTAATACATTTTAGTATATAAGTGACCATAGCAAAAATAGAGTTCTAGTTCAAATATGGGTGGAGTGCAATAACATTCCCCAGCTGATATCTATGTAAACATCCATATCTACCTTATATATTGTTAGCCTTAAGTGAATAACAAGTTTAATCGGGTAATTTAGTATTAAAAAGAAAGTTGAAAATAAACACATTTATTTTTTTAGCTGAGGCACGGATCATGAGGGAAGAATAAATCATACATTTTCCCATCGTTTTCCATTCTGAGGAACAGAAGCCATCATTGTATATCTTAAAATCTGAGATCACCTTACATATCATTTATATGCCATATCTTTTCCAACCATGTAATTGATTTTTTTTGAAGCCCATTGACAGGTTTTTGCCAAGTGCAAAGAAGATGAAAATTTGCCATTTGAGTTGAAGAGTGTCACAACCCCTGATTTATGCTATTTCATAAAACTGAGAAGGAAGCGATTCTTAGAATTTTTCTCAAGTGTTGAGACTGGTAAATGGCTTGCATTCTGGCAAATAAAGCTTGCTACCACAAGTGAGCACCAAGTGGAAGATGACTGTGTATGACAGAAAGTAATAACCAGAAAAGTAGAGAGAAGATAAGTATAGAGTTAGTTTCTTTTCATCAGGAGATAATTTAGAAGATCCATTTGGCAGATGGAAGAGTGATGAATAGAACCGATCAGAAAGAAGCCTTTTATGCTGAACCAGGTTAATGCTTAGGTGACAATCAGTATATAACATACATTTGGCTAAGATATATGAAAAGTATAATCAAGAAGTAGCATATATATGGCAAGAAATATTTCATAATATATAAACTAAGATTTTCTTCCAATTAAACATGCAGGGTTACAAATTTTGTACATCTGGGGATACCACTGAAATGCTCATAAACTACAAATTTCAGAAGGAAAATAAAATTCTTGAAAAATTTTTTAGTTCATTCTGTTTGTTATCACTAGGACTATTTTCCCCATTGTGTTTCTTAAAGGGGAAAAAAGTAGCCCTAATTCTCCAAAAGTATACAAAGGATAAAATGTAAATATTCTGCCATTTAATATGATTAGCAAACATCCATGCTCCTCTCGTTTTTGAAATGAATAATCTAATTATCTTTTTCTCATCTGCTCTATCATTTTTTCATTTTTCAAAGTCATTCATTATTTCAGACTGACATGAAAAAGAAAAATAAAGTAAAAATCCCTTCAGTGTGTATATGCAGTAGATGATACACTAGGGGCATCCAGATATTTATAGACACCAAAAATAAGAATGTGTGACTTTGGTATTACTAAAAAGGGCTTTATGCAAATTAGTATCATTCTTGGTCTTCCCAAGGAATTTCACCCCAGAAACTTTATTTTTTTCAATATGGAAACCAAGTACAAAATTTGCAGAGTCCATTAGACAAGTTTTCACTAACTCATTGTGTGAATTGACAATTTATATTTTGGAAATAAGATTTATGAGTAAGAATCTCAGAGTAATCCAGTGGATCCATCATCTTTTAGAAGTATACACTTTTATCAGAATGGAACATAGAGAATTGTTCTCCAAACAAAAGCAGATTTGAAGCTCTGTCTGGGCATTGTAATTTCAGTGGTGAATTATTTTGGATTAAAGTGGTCCACAGTCAATTGACTTATGGCTATCATATCATCAGTAATAATAATATAAATGCTTTGAAACACAGTGCCTGCCAGTAAAGCTTCATTCTTCTCATGAATGGATCTGTGATTTTTCCTCTTCTGCTGTGTCTTTTACTTAATATGTCTATGTGTAATTTAAACCTTCTATTGAGATTCATGTTGCAAGGGATGCCTCTTCTATATATTTCTGAGATATAGTAAAGGACTTCTAACTATAACCTAGAGGAATTAAATATTTGTATCTAGTCCTCTCAATTTTCTTTACTGTTTAGAGGACTGAGGTTTTCAAATTCATGCAGAAAATTGTCCAAATTCATATTATCTTATTTAACATTTATCTTTTTGCTCCAGTTCTATATGCCAAACGTATACACATATATTTTTTTCTTACATACATACTTTTGGTTTTCTGAAGTTGGAGACAGATTTTAGTGTAGATATGAGTGTTCATAGTTACATAATCATTTTAGAAGTCCTGATGGATCTTATATTCCAAATTATTTTATACCTTCTTTGATTTATCATGGTTTCTGACTATAGCAGAGATTGAACAGTATGGCCTATTGGGCCGAATTTGGTCAGCAGGAACAAAATCATTTGATTAGTTGCCAAAATTGTAAATGAAAATGTCACACAAAATGTCACACAAAAGTCTAGATACATGTTTTTTGAAAAATATTAGAATATACGATGTCAGTGGGTTCACAAGTTTGCATGGCAAGAATCACCTGGAACCATGTGGGGAATTCAATTCACCACAGTTTGTAATACTTCTCTTTTCTAATATCTGGCCTGTTCCACTTTTTTTGTTTTTAATTTCTGGCTTCCTCTACACTTTGTCTACTCTTGCTTTTCCTTTCACTGTACTTTCTGAGTTCAACACAAGTCTAAACTCTTTGGCAAGTCTCCCTTGACCCCTCTCATTTGGTTCCGATGATCTCTTAATGAATCTCTAGCTAGTACTTTGTCATTCTCATAGAGACTACTATCCTTGTACTTATCATATTATTTATATTATGTTTTCATATTAATATGTTAATCTTGCATCAATAGTGCAGGCTTTCTAAGGTCTGAGCCTGAGTTTCTCTTTAAACTCCAAATACCTGATAAAAGATAAGAATTTAAATAATTTGTTGTTTGACTGAATGAACAAATCTTCGAATAAGATGCAACATTTAAAAGGCAGATGTAATCAATTGTATATAGACTCTTTAATTGAGTAATAGAAAGATTTGGCAATTTTTGTCCCTTATGAATAACTTGCAATGTGTTGCTGTCCGAATTATGAATTAGTAACACTACTGAAAAGATTGATAGATTACACATTTACTCACTTTTCTTTGGAACTGAATTCTATTTATCTGCAGTATTTTATTTTCAAACTATAGGCCCACTTTATCAAGTCACAATTAAATGTTAATTTTAGGTACATAAAATTATTTTGAAATCTTATTTATGAGCATTTGAAAAGTGTTATGAAGTTACAGTGATGAGCTATATTATTCTCTGATTTTAATCTTTTTGATAAATTTCTGCTTGTCATTTTGCAAATGTTTTTCTGAAAGATATTCTGTTGAGCACAAACAAATCATTTATTTCAAATGAATGATTGTATGACTTTGCAGTTGCTTTTAAAATAATCACCAACATTCAAATAAGAAATTAACCTCTACCTTCCAAAGTAAATGGAATAATAATAATAATCAATAATAATAATTAATAATAATACAGTTTCTGACAAATGTAAGGCATTGAGAATGTGTTTGCATAAATATTCTCTCTCGATCTTCACTAACACCCTTTGAAGGGTTTCAATTATCCCCCCAAAAAACAAAGGCAAAGACAGGTTAATTGATATTGCTAGAATCACAGTAATTTTCACAACTGAAAGGTAAACCAGATCTTCTGATCTTAATGCTATTTGTTTTGCCGTGCTACTATAACTTGATATTGGCAAATTACTCTTCTTAACCATGTTAGTCCGGAATGACTTTCTCAACTGGATTCTAAAAAGAACTCTATTACTTGTCCATTCAATTGTATAGCAATAATTAATTCAGCACGTACATCCCTCCAAGTGTGGTGTTAAACCCCATGGCATAATGCTTAGAAATGCAGATTTCTGGGCCTTACACCAAACCTTTGAAATCAGGATCCACAAGATATTTTTATACACAGGGAAAAGTTGCCACCTCATGCTAGTGGGCCACAAATAAATTCTGGCTGCGCTAAATTATTGATCCGCTCAATTCTGCAGAGCAGATGGTCAACTTGAGTGTAAGCACCCTTGCCCATTTACTTCAAATGTGCCTTACAAATAATATTATTTCAACTTGACCACAATCTATAAGTGGCTAGGAATCACCGTAGTCCACCAGAAATTTTGAGATGTATTGATATTGAGAGAGAGAAATAAAGATACAACTCTTAGGATAGTCCCTTTGGAGTTCCAGCAGCACAATTGCTTAGCACATGGTACTTATACAGGATAGTACCCATTTTTTGTTACTATACAGCCTTTTGCATTTTTTGCAAGTTTTAAAATAATCCATAAACATGTATCATGCTTTGTAGTTTCAGAAAGCATTTAATGTATCCTGTCTCATTTGTTTTCCTTAGTTCATTAGGACATTGTCCAGAATCAGTCAGCAAATGGAATATCAGGAATTGCAATCCAAGTTTTGGAACAAGGAATACAGTGGCATCTTAAAAACCAGTCTGCCTTCACATTAAACTTAAACTGTATATAATTAATAGATCACAAAAAGCTGACTAGTTACAAATAGTTATAAACTGAAGATTTTGATAAATTTGATGATGGTGGAAATTTTTATGTATTTAAATAAGTGTTTTATATGTTGCTTCCAGGTCCCGACCTCTCTTCTTATCAATTGCTAAAAGCAGCAGGTGTAAAATAGAAAAACTTGATTCTTGAAGGGTAAATTATAAAATTCAAGTTCACCTGCTACTATCTGACACATACTCACAGAGACACAAAGTAAAAGAGAAGAGAAGGTAATCCACTGATCAATCCTTGAAAATTTTTTTGATATAGGAATTCTGCATCAAGCCAATTGCCTGCTTTAGACTTAACAAATCTGCTTGTTTCCCTTAATTTGCAACCTATACCTGCTAAGGCAATCTTGGTAAAATCCCTTACAAAACCAGATTCTTTTAAAGTCACGTACCATAGGTGAGCGATATTAATTGGATATTTTAATTATAGATTCTATGTGCAAGCTTCACCAGTGAACAACTATTATACCTCAACAGTGAACAACTATTATATTGTTGCGATGTTACTTTTAAATTGACTATGTAACAATTCTGAAAGCTGTGTAAAGTAAAATCAAATCCTTATCCACAGACAAATGCTTTAGCGCTTGCTCCTGTGTTTAGGAAGTACCAAGGTTAGGTTGATACTACTCACAAATGTAAATTTATTAAAATTCTTATTGCAACACACCATGAACACAAAGAATAAAGATATAGAAAGACAATCAAAATATAGCTGTAGTGGCAAATAATGATAACTATAAAAATATTTTTTTTACGTTAACTGCAAATATGATTTTTAGATAATCAATTTGCCATTAGGAAGTAAATATGTGATTTGATATTGATAATATTTAACAATCTATGAGCTATTTTTTATTCTGTTATGTTTCTTCCTCAAAGGTCTGTTATAAGGGCACAGATTAAATCTTTGTATTAACCTAAACTTATCTCCAAATTTAAAAATAATTTTTAAAATGCATAATATGAAAGAGGATTATAAAATAGTGGTGTGGCTATAGGATGAGATTATATTAATATGTTATTAATATATATGTGTTATATTTTCTACATTTCTGGACTTTATAGCTACCCTATTGATAACACATTAATATAATGTATTTGAACTGTTCTCATTATTTTTTCCTGACATATGCTAAGAATGCAGTACATTCAGTAAAAATGAGATACAAAAATCATCTTAAGCAACACGGCACAGAAGTTTAGGCAGAGATACATGAAAATTCTTCATTAATGTCCTATGTTCAATGTAACTTTTGAGAGTACCCTAAACTATACATTGGTGTGTCAAGAGACAACACATCAACCAAATCTTCTAATGAAACTATTCAATAGATATATTCATCCATGTTACAAGACATTGAGGCCACACTGTATAATGGATTTTGGTTGCTTAAAATATACCCTTCATGTTTCGCAAATTGCAGCATTTCATCTTCTCTTACGGCTCAGTAATATTCCATTGTATATATGTACCACATCTTTATCTAGTCATCTATTGAAGGGCACTTTGGTTGTTTCTTGAGATTATCATGCTAAGCAAAACAAGTCAGACAGAAAAAGTTGAAAACCATATGATTTCAATTATATACGGGTTATAAAGCTGAAAGCAACAAGCAAACACAACAAATAAAAACTCATAGACACAGTGAACAATTTAGTGGTTACCAGAGGGAAAGGAGGGAGTGTGGGGAGGTAGATAAGAGTAAAAGGGGTCAAATATATGGTGACAGAAGGAGATTTAACTTTGGGTGGTAAACACAATGCAATGTAAACATGATGTGTTATTGAATTGTACACTTGAAATTTATGTAATTTTATTAACCAATGTTACCCAAATAAATTGAATACATACATACATACATACATACATTCTTCAAATGCATTAGCATTATTAAAATTTAGTTGGCCTAAAAATCACTGCCATGTTCAGCTCTACTACTACCATTTTTCTCTCCTCAAAAAACTTTTGCTTGTTCTGAATTATACAAAAAATAAAATATAAACTCTTTTACTACAAATTCTACTAACATAGTAACATCCTGACCTAATATTTCATGATTTTTCATCACGTCTCCTACACTCCCTCTTCAGGATTACGCACATATTTGCCACATAATTCCTATTCATTATCACTCTGCATTTTTGCTCGCATTGTTTAACTTATATACCCTACATTTCACCAATTTACAATGCATAATTCAATGTTTTTTTAACATATTTATAGAGGATGGCATCCATTTATACAGTTGATTTTACAATATTTTCTTCATTCCAAAAAAAAAAAAAATTCTGTACTCATTAGCAATTATTCCTTATTTCTCCTCAACTCCTTCAGTTCCAGGCAACCACAAATCTACTTTCTGTCTCTACATTTACCTCTTCAAGACATGACATATATTTTGACTCATAATATATGGTCTTTCATGATTAGCTTTTTTTACATAGCATAATGTTTTCAAGATTTATTCATTTTGTAGCCTGCACATTCTTTCATTTTATCACTATATTATATTCCCTTGTGTTGATATACCACATTACATTTATCCATTTATCAGTAGATGGACGTTTGACTTATTTCCATTTTGATTTACTATGCGTAATAATAATATGTACAAGTTTTTGTGCAGTCACATGGTTTCCTTTTTCCTGAGTATCCTATTTTACTATAAAAATATCACAAATTTAGTGATTTAAACCATTACATACTGACATCTTACAATTTTGTTGGTTAAAAATCAAACGCTGGCCTCACTAGACTCAAGTTATCAGCAAGGAAAGCTTTGTTCCTTTCTAGAAACTGAAGGAGAAAATCTGTTCATTACTACCCTTTTATAAGTTTCCTGGATTTCTGGGCTCATAGAATTCATCAAAAATCAGCAACATCAGGTAAAATCGTTTTCATATCATATTACTCTAACATTCTCCTCTCTCACTCTTCTACCTTTAAGTCCCCTGTTATTACATTGGGCCCATCTGAATATTCTAGGACAATCTTATTTTGAGGTCATCTAATTAGCAACCTTAATTCTATCTGCAAGATTAATGCCTATTTGCTATATAAGATAACATATTCAAAGATTCCTGGGATTAGGGCATGGATAGCTTTTGGAGACCTTTACTCTGCCTACTAAAGACACTATAGAAATTATATTATATTTCTATGTTGAACTTGTTGTTCCATCAATATTCTGTTAAAAATGAAGAAAATAGTAATTTCCCCTGGATGCTAGATTTCACCTACAAATTTGATAGTACTATAATTAAATTATTCTTGGCTTCACAGTTTTGTAAGTAGATATAAATATCATAAATAAGGTTTTCCCAAGTTTGTCAATATTTTTTCAAGTGTACAGTTTTTATTGTATTTTAATTTCTGAATTTTAAGCTTGTTTTAGTAAACATTCTTGGATGAATAATTATTTGAAATATTTTTCCTTTCCTATGTTAAATGAGAATTACTTGGCTATGACTCCATTTGCCATTTTACAGAATCTTGTACAAACTGGTGCATGTATACACTTTTCTCCATGATTTAATTAAGTCACTCTGTTGAAAGCCATTTGCGATTTTTTTTTGTCTCTTCATTAAATTCCATCATCTTGACAAATACAATACATAATGAATCAGGGTTTATGTTACATCATCACCATCATTATCATCATCATCATCATCTCCATTAACCACTTTTTATTGAGGAATATGTAACATAAAATACAGTAAGTTCTTTGCACAAATTATACCATTTAATATTACAAAAGTCATAGGAAATGGGTGTTATTTTTATAGCCATTTAACTCATAACAAAATTTTAGCTTAAAGATGTTTAATGATTTGCCCCTGGTATGGTATAACTTGAACAAATGTACTTTCTATCCAATCACAAATCACATATCAAGTGCTACTGGAAAAAGTGTCAGCATATGACTAGAGTATGTGAAAGAGCATGGTAATGAATACCATGCATCTGAAGTAGAAAGCAAATACAGTTTTCATATTCTGCAAATCTTATCTTTCTATGTCGCAACACCCTCTGTCTCAGTGAAATCTGCTGTTTTATGGGCAGAGCAAGTACAATTTAGCATAAAGGTGTCAGTGCTCAGGTTGAGATTCTAATCAAAGTTTTGAATCTTAAGCAAGAGCGTAATCTTGAGAAGGAGGCTTTTCTGAGAATAAAAGAATTTCTCTAAATTCCAAAGATGGGACAAAACCAGGGTTAAAATTGTACCTATGTTTCTGAAAAGAATCTATGGCCTATTCAACTGGGTAAAAGTACCTAGAGTGAGCCTTTGGATAATGAGGATTAAGATCCCACATAAGTGAAAGGGATGATTAACAACAAAATATTTAAAACTCTGATCTTCTAGAATATTCTATAACCATAGCTGATTACGACAGATTCAAAATGTGGAATCATGTGTTTAGACTGAGAAAGGGCTTGATAAAATGTTAGCTCTATTTCCCTGCAGACTGCATCTGGCATTGATAAAAATCTGTATGTCCCTATACACATTGTGGGATTCAAAGGTTTCTGTGAATTGCAAGTCAGCAGATTTGCTAGAGATATCTTTTGTTAAGAGATAAACTGATAGCAAGCCCATAGTAAGTCCAGGGTGTATGAAATGTTTAAGCACTGGACCAGCAGCATCAACTAAAGGCCACTCAGAGAAACTGTCCAAGTTTATAGGTCCAATCACCAGACATAATATAAGCAGAGACTATACAGTTCATGCCAGCTGCGCCCTTTTAGTGACTAATCCATAAGCACAGAAGCTGTTTATTAAAGACCAGCTGAGTCTACATTTCAGTCAGAGGTCAAAGAAGCCAACAAAAACACCAACAGAAGTCTCTGTTTTCCCAGCTCAGCTTGTAATATGAGCTTCCCTCTGCTCCATATACTACCAGGTGAGGTCAAAATTTTATCGATGTGATGTGTATGGGGCTAGGATGTGTACATGTGGATATATGTGTGTGGAGCTGGTGGGGGGTGGTGGGGGGCGGTAAGTTATGGTGGAGGGACTGAATAGAGAAAACTTGAAAGCCTGTTCATTTATCTAAGCAAAACCAAGTTTACCTTTAAATGATCATGTCAAACTAGAAAAGACTGAGATAACTTGAATGGATAAATTTTGGATAAATTTACTTTGTAAATTTATTTTTGTTTATTTTCATACCGTTTAGCCTATCCGAGGGCACCAGAGGATGAATATGTTCAGTCATGGAAAACAGAAAAGATTATTTTTTTTCGCATCTGTATTGTAGTGAAGTTTGACTCCCTGCTGCATAAGACACAATCCTTCTAATACACTGTGCATCAGTGGAATCTTCCTCAGAGTACTTTTCAGTTGTACTGCAGCACCAAGTTTTAATGCATTTTTGTTGAAAAGCATATAGAAAAGACATATTTGACCATATTTCTTCACTTCGAGAGAAGTGTGACAATAACAATAAAAGGTTTCAAAAGGAGTAACCAGCAACAAAATATTGAGTTAAAAGGATGAAGGCAGCTATCTTATCTTTGTTTTTAGAAATCTAACAGATAAATATTTAAATATAAGACAGAGCAGGATGGGTCAAAGTCAAACAGATGAGCAGGGTCTTCTCGACTTGTAAAAAACTGGAGAAATTTACTGTGTAACTTTTTAATGTGCTTCAGTTTTTCTCTACCTGAGAAATTACTTTGATAAATTCTATTTGACAAAGTTATATATATATATATAGTCTTGCCGATTAAATAGTTCTAAGTTGAGTACTATGCTATTAAACAGAACTTGGTTATTTTATTGTTAAGGATATTTTTTTTCCTACTCTAAGCACTAGATTTTCTAAAAATGGCCATGCAAGCAGTAATTGAAGTCTGTGAGACCTGCTCTTAATGTAGGTGGCCATGCCCCATATTCAATGTAAATTATAATTACAATAGTAAAACTCACTAAAAATTGTTTCGTAAATGAGGGCTTGCCTATTTCACACCTGTTTGCCGAAATCATATCACAAACATGGATTATTTTCTATGGCAAGCAATGGGCTTTATATACCAATGATTTTTCTCTATGAGTTGGAGATTCATTTACATTAATGATTAATCCAAGAAGTAGCACTGACTTTCAAATTGACAAACTCATAACAACTCAAAACGCTTTTAAATACACTTAAAATTAAATATCTTTTAAAGCATTAGTAATATTCATAATTGTCACAAGGTCATTTTCCATTGTAAAGATAAAAGCTAGAGAAGATACTATCTTAAATAAAAAGCAAAGAATGAAGTATATTTAATAATAAGTAAAAACTAATGCTATTTTATAACACTTTGTCCTATTTCTTTATCTAAGAAATGGAAATCTTAATAGGTGTTAGCATTAGCACACTCTTACTCAGCAATGACTGGAGACCATTTGGTGATATCATTTGATGATAATTGAATCTAACGCATATTGAATATTTAGTAAACACCATACTTGCCATTAGGGTAAAAACAGTTGAATTTCAGGAATTTTCCATGGCTCAACTAATAAGAGTTCAATTAAAATTTATTAGAAAATGTTATTATAGGTTTAAAAAACTGAGACATCATTGAGCATGTAATATTCTCAAGGTCAACTAGAGAATGGTAGGGTCAGGAAGAGCACCTAGGTCTATGTAATGTTTAACCATTATACATACTGTCACTAATTAAATGAAGCAGATTGGTATAGTAGAAAAAGTCCACAGTGAGAATCATAAGATCTGAATTTTTCTTACAATTCTGAACCCTGGACAAATGATCATTAACAAGTTATAAACCTGTGTAACTTTCAGTTCCTTAACTACTAAGAGGGAATAATTACACCTGTGTTCTCCACTTCACAGACATGTGAAGGAAGATACAGTGGAAACTTCAAAGTAAAGCACATGCCTTGTGTACACAGAGTAGATGAACTGACAGGCAGGCAGATTTGGCAGAAGGAGAATCGGTACTTGAGGATAACATTTGAAGGTTAGCAGAATGCCTCTGAGAAAATTGCAAGCAGAAATAGAAAGAGTGGTATTCATAAAACAGTCATTTTATTTGAGATTTGGAGAGCATGAGGCTCGAACTCCTCCATGAGTTCAATATGAAGGAGTATTTCAAAGAAATGTGTTTAGTAGGATAAAAGATTTTCTCCTCTACTATAACAGAGCAGCTTTAGAGCGGTGAAGTGGCTGAGTAGCATTTCAGAGGGAAATAAACAAGAAAAAAGACCTGAAAGTAGGATTAGCAGTTGCAATATCGAAGTCTCAAGGAGGACATCATTAAAACATAGGAGCAGGAAAGAAATATTACAGCTGTCACACAGAGGTCGAGCAGAATAGTAATGGATTAGGAATTCTCTCCATAGCAAAAAGGGGAAGACCAGAAAACACAAAGATCAAAATGAGGAAATGCATTTGAATTAGTCAGATCTCCTATAAATTAGATCAAACTATCAGGAGACACTTTAAGCATGTGTAAGCAAGAAAGGAGAAATGCATAATAAATATAAAAGGGCGGATAGTGGAATTCAAAGAAAAAACTGAACCAAACATAACCTGGTAAAATAAATACATATAAAGTTACCTTAAAAAGAAAGAACATAAAAATTAAACTTCTAGCAAAAAAAAATCCAACTCTCCCTCCCCCACAAAAGAAACAGAAAAAAACTCTCAGTTCTCTCTCACAAATTAATATAATTAAAAAGGCATTTGCACTTTTAAACCAAACATTTAAATATTATAAATACAAATAGAAAAACAATAGGAAATTTAGAGCTAAGCAAACTTTGAGGACAATAAAAGAAAAGATAATCAACTCGGAATTTATGGCAAAACGATAAAGTTGTCAAAAATAGTACAACCAGATGTACAAAAAAAAAAAAAAATAGAGCCAAGTCCATAAAAATGAAGCAAAGAATGAAATAAAATGAATCAGAGTAAAAAAAAAAAATTTCCTTACCCTCTAAAGGAATAGAACTTAAAACTAAAATTCAAGAAAAATGTTCATGGCGTAAGAGATGTTCTGGATGTGTATATTAAAATGGTATATTGTGTTCTGGGTAATATCAACCCTAGAATAGTTCATACTAGACATGTCCCCTCTGAGGTAGAGAAAAAGTTATAAATAAACTATCAATGGGAAAATACTATACGCACAAGTCCTCTTAAGGAGTCAACTAAAGGACATTTTATTCAATGAAGAGTTAATTCAAAAAACAAAAAAATAATAAAACTTGAAATGAGTGTAAAGCACTGGATAAATATATATATATATATCCATGAGTTCATAGTGATAATATAAAAACATGAGAAAGGGTGGAGGAGAATAAAAGGAGGAGGAGGAGGACACAAACTCGATTAGCGACCACTGGAGATGACTATTATTCTATTTAACAGAAAAATGGATAATGAATAAAAAAGTAATTATTTACTATCCCTTTTTAGGAGGAACTGTGTTTTATCCCTAGTTAATAATAGAAGATACTTCTCAGAAGAATATCGACTAACATATTTAGAAGGAATGATAGAATTAGTAAAATCACTATTTTGTAACCACTAATCAAGTAATTCATTCAAATAAAAATTGTTAATGGTCATCACATTTATTAAGTTGTGGAACAGGATAATTTTAAGGTGACAAAGTAAAACAGGTTACTTGCTAATATCTAAGGAAAACATATTTAAATTGGACATATCTCATAATATTATTTTATACAAGTAATAAAATTTAGCATCACTGATAGTGGGACAACATATACAGCCATTAGTGAAATGAATTATGAAGTGCATGATATGATCTATGCAATTGACTTGCCAAAAAGTTTAATATGAGTCTAAACTAACCTGTAGATCTTCCTTCCAATTTATATGAAATACAGGAAATAAAGAAACAGGCTAAAAGTTATCACAGGAAAATAATCAGACGAATCAAAAATATCCTACAAGAAAAAATGCCTGGTTATCTTGTGAAAGTGTCATGGGGGAAAAAAAAAAAGTAAAGACATTGCTTTAGAAAAAAAGAAATTAAAAAAAAAACATTCATTTTCATCCTGATATAAATCAATTTGTTGATTTTCATCCTGTTATGTATTAGGTCAGAACAAGAAGTAAGGCAATGATATATTTGGAGAGAATGCATACAAAAAGCTGGGATGATTATGGTATTGGTAAGTCTTTTTGTCTTTGAAAATTGGTTATTTATTTCTTTTGACCTAAATTTCACAGTGCCAGCCTTATGACCTTTGGTCTTCTTTTATACCACTTCCTCCTGAAAATGTTCTATTATTACATTTAATTGATTACATGAATATTAGTGACTCTACATACTGTATGTATATATTTGACCACTCACCTGAATAACATTAAATTCTAATATCATCTCTGTCTATGACTAGCTAGGCTAACTCTGCCCAATAATTTAGTTTGTGCCTTAGTTCTATTACCTCTAATATAGGAATAAAAAATATTAGACCAATAAACTGATAAGGAAATATATGAAAGATTCTGACATCTGTGAAATAATGCACTTAAGATAATTTACTCAATGATCCTTTAGGTATATGGATATGTAAATTTCCCTCACTGAGGTAGACACTATTTCACAACAGTGCCAATAACTACTTCCTTGGAAGGCCAATAAGCAAAATTAATACTGTTGAACTTGCAACTCATGCTATTTTCTTGAGTTCCATTGTAATTTGTGGTTCTGGTTTGAGTCAATACATGAATACTCAAGGAAGATAAGTAATATCTCTCTTTTTTCCCATAAGTAAATAATAAAAAGCAATGTCTTTTGGCAACCCACTATCAGGAAGACTTTATTGGCGACGGGAAAATATCTTCAGAAAAAAGCACTATGCAATTAAACCTTGTACCTATAGTAGAAATATATAACTGAATGTTTTTCTTTTACCACTTTGCTGATTTATAGTAAATTCACTTATAAAAATTGAAAAAAAGAATATGGAGCCTATTTACCTAGGTATGTACAGAAAAGAGGGCAATATATCTTTGAGACTGTATATCTACAAACTGGTACATTCCAGAATAACAGATCACAGAGCATCTTACAAAACAGTAACACATATTTCAGGCTAGTCACCTGGAAAATAAAACAGCCCTGATTCTGATGTTGTATTTGTACTTAAACCAAACCAACAATGAAAAACAATAACAAAGAATGTAATTTTTTTTTTCAAAATTACAGGAAAAAATAACAAACTGATCTTTGTCCGTGAAAAATGAACACTTGAACATCTGAAGGGGATCAGGGCTTTGGATAGGAAATTCCAGGTCAAATACTTCTGAATATAGATTTTCACCCTAAGATGACAACTCTAATTTTATGTCACAAATCTATGGGTGGGAGGTTGTTAAATACTATCTCCCCCGCCCCATAGTGACTACCATGTAATTTATGAAATAAAGTCTCTGAATTTTATGGTAAAAAAAATGGCTCCCAGGACCCAGCAAATTTAAGTAGTGATTTTCAGTGGAGGTTTTGGTTTGTTCTGAATCAAAATAATGTCTGAGGACTAGAATTTTAAGGGTATTTTGAGAAATTGTTTTTTCATCCTTGGTAGGTGGGGATTCTTTCTTTAGCTGTCACCATAATTCCAGTGACCATTTACAATGGTTCTAGGGTAGAGAAGCAATTCTTCCTGGAAAGTTCCAGGGGCAAAAAGAAAAGGATGTAATATTGGCATAATTATCCTGATACTGAGTTGGAAAGGAATAAGAACTGCCTCTGACCCAAGATGTTTGTAATGGATGGGAAAGAAGTAAGTTGTTACTTCTGTTTTATGAGGAGAGATTATATGATCTTGATGATATTTTCTCATTTGGGATTTGCTATTTTGGCAAGTCATATATAGGTATTGATGTGTAAATCATTAGTGAAATTCATATATACTAATCCAGATATAAAATAGTTTTTCTCTGACCCTTTTAACTGGAATGGATTGGGCTTAGCCTGTGATTCCACATTCCACATTGGGTAAAGAGACAATGCAGCAGGCTAAAAAAAATACATAGAAAGAACAAAGCTTTTGTTGTTTGTCTAGTTTTTACTTTTTGCTTTCTATAGCTTTATTGAGACCTAATTGACGTACATTAGCCTGCACATACTTTAAAGTTACCACACAATAGAAAATTGACGTATGTATAAAAACCTCTGAAATCATCAGCACAATGAAGATAATAATTACATTCATCACCTTCAAAGTTATAATAATTGTTTAGTGTCCTTATCTACTACTTCTATTGTATTTGTAATCCAGACATCTGTTTCTATTTTTTCTTTTTTTATGGGTAACAATTTCTTATTTCTTTAAAAATCAAGTAATATCTCATTGGATGTCAGACATTATGAATTTTACCTGACTACACCATGGATGGTTTTGTATTCTCTTTAATAATCTTGAATATTGTTCAAGAAAGCAGGCACAATACTATTGTGATTCTTTCCAAAACGGCTTTTTGATTTGTTAGCTGTGTCCACAGCATTATTCAGTCTAGGACTAATAATCCTCTACTACGAAGATAGTATTCTTCTGAGTACTCTAATCAATGTAGAGTTTTTCACTCTGGAAATTAAGAGTTTTCCACTCTGGTTAGATAGAACACGAATTATTCTTGGCCCTCTGTGAGCTCTGAGGAGTATTCCTCTGTTCTTTTCAGGTTCTTTACACAGCCTCAGATTTTTCCTTTACATGCTTGTGCCAGTCAATATTCAACTTAAGACTTGGCGAGGACTCTCAAAATATCAGGAGCTGTTTCTTTGGGAAGCTCTTTTCTCTCCAGTACTCTGTCCTATGAACTCTAGTTGCCTTAGCTTTTGTTACTTACTTCTGTTTCCTAAACTCTGAGAGATTAACAGGCATTACCTGGGTAATCCCTGAACAGTATAAATTGAAAAATCTCTTCAGACCATTACTTGAGGCAATCATAGTGCTTACCTAATCTGTTTCCCCTCTCACAGAAATCACTGTCTTAACATCTAAGTTATGAAAAGTGTTGTGTTATATATTTTATTTCATTTACTAGTTGTTTCATGTAGGAAGGCAAATATGAATCTACTATACTCTATTGGTTGGAGGTAGAAATCCCCCCAGGAATGTTTTAATTTTTCAGAGACTTTTATTGTTTTTCTATAGTAGTGCAATGCAAAACCTTTTGTATCTTTCTATGAAATCTTTAGTGAAATAATCACTTAGCAATAACTTGTGGATAGTAAATGCATTTTGACAATGTACAGAAAGTCTTAGACCTTCTTCAGTAATTAGGATGAGCATACAAACTTCAAGTGGGCGAGAACTTTGCCTGTATTTACACATAATAAGCACTTAAAAATAATTGCTGAATAATGTAATTATGATTATAGCTAAGAACTAAACACACCCATGCAGAATAGATAACTTTTCAGCTTGGTATCGATTTCTAAGTATAACTTGTCATTAAGATCTCTAATTTAGAGCAATTAGGAAATGCTATAACTCTTCATGCCTATATTTGTGTGGTTGTGAAGCTAACAATCATACCCCACGCCCCATTCCAAACACTGCTAGATTTTGATGTCACTAACCCCAGGTACAAACATAAGAGGGAAAACTTAATAGGATTCTGAGGAAGTTCTTTAGTTTCAAACTCTTGGAACAACTCTGAAAACTACTGCCTGTGGGGCTTCAGTCATGGAAAAAAACTAGCAACGTTATTTTAAGTTACACAGAGGCAGTAATTAAAAAATTTAAAAAATACATCAAATTACAAAATTTCATGACGTCTGACATCTTAAATCATAATATTGCTACTTATGAAGCCCTTTTAAAACTGTATGATATAGGTTATAAAATACACATTTCTACCTGGTAAATACAGTCTCTAGAATTATTTTAGAAGAAAAAGATGAGGTAGTACCATGGAATATTTAATAACAGTGATAAATTAAAAATGATATAAATTATGATAGAAGAATATTATAATTAAAAATATAATTGTGAATGCTTTATAGTTGTGTACAGAAAGGTTATGATTAATAAATTAAATAAAATATACGGAACATGAAAAGGAATTTAAGATGCTATGTTAAAATATGTCTGCACATGAATAAGAATTAGAAAGGAATTCAGAATAATAAAACAACTGATTTGTCAAGGCACATAGATAGTGAGCAATTCTTCATACACAAATACATATTTAGAGATTTAATTGCTATAAAAAAAGGCTGTTGACACATTAGATATATATTTTAGAACTGGGTTTAATTTGGGTCATATTTCCAGATTTGGGAAATTAGTTTTCACTCTAAAATTTCTCTCAAATCCTTTGCTTATGTATGAAATTAAATATTATTTCTTTCTCAGTTAACTGAAACTATTCCCATTTGTAACCTTAGAATGTTTTAATTTGCATCTATGCTTGTGGCATAAGCTTCATTCTAATAAATTGCAACTATTTTGTATGGTTAGCTTTTGAGGGCTTTGAAATTCTTATTTTCTGCTCCTATTTCCTAGTCCTGACTACTGACAGTAGTTTCAGAATTCCTCAGTGTAAGTGTAGAAAACAAGGGAGAATAGCCAAGCTTAATTATTACTTATACTAGTGGACTGCTGAAATGACAGAATTAGGACAAATTTAAATAAAATGTGCACCTGTTTCATGTGAAGAAAGTATAAGCCTTACTGACTTCACGACAGTTACAATTATCTAAGGGAAGGATTAGCTTTAGATCATTAAGTTAGATCTTGAAGATAGAAGCGCACTTTATCAAGGAACTGATAGCCCAAACAGACAGATGCATACACACATTTGCACACACTATTCCAGCTTGAAGTGTACACACACAGGCAACACATATGTATTTGTAAGAGCAAAATAAACACCTCTAATTACTAAACTAATATCTCTAAGAATATAAAATAAAAATCAATTCCTAAATGACCAACTTATGAGATAAATATGCTACTTTTTCATTTATCTTCTAAACCAGAAAACAGAGCAAGTGATAATATACTGAAGAAATTCCTAAATCAATCAATTTCTCTCTCTCTCTTCTCTCTCTCTCTCTCTCTCTCTCTCTCTCTCTCTCTCTCTCTCTCTCATACACACACACACACACACACACACACACACATACACAACAAAGGGGCCATAGCATAGACTAAAAAATTAAAACAAATCCATTTTCAATTAAAATCATACATTCTAATTTAAAAATCTTTGGTAAAATTCAGTGAACACAATTCATCTAAAGAAGTATTACACAATTCATACTAGCATACCTGACTAGAAAAACTCCATTTATATTGGAGTCTTCAAAAATTATAAATATCTTAATGTGAAATATATTTTCTATGCTTTCTTCAAAAACTATAAATATCTTAATGGGAATATATGTATTCTATGCTTTCTTTTACATATACATATATGTATATATAACTTGAAAAAGGGTTTTATACTCAAACAGTGCATACATAAATAATTTCCTCATCACCTTTTTTTTTTTATAACAATGAATTACCCTGGCCTTCTATTCCCAATAAAATGCTTCTTTTGAACTCACTCAGTAATATAAACATATATTTCTGACAAAATCCTTCAGAGTCGAGTAAGTTCAGAGTTCTGAGCAGGCACCAAAGGCATACTCTTTAATAGTTTTTAATAGTTTTACTGTTATACTGTAAAATGTTCTAGTAATACTACAGTTAGTGTTGAACTCAATGCATATAGAAAGGACATATGAATTTGAGAGATAGTTTCATGCATATTTATTTTGTTTTCATGTGAATTCTAATTCTTGCTTAAGGACTGATAATATTACATAACACAAATAGCGGTATACAGTGCCATAAATGGCTAAGTGAGACCTCAAGTCAAATTTCACAAGGCAAAGAAAGCACAGAGCTCTTTAAGTGCAAGTTCTTCTATAGGATGTCCCCTTAAAAATAACTAAATTCCATCAACAAATATTTTGAAAATCCACTACATGCTGAGAATTTCCCTGTGCACATACAATGATGACTGTCCAGTGTGAAAACTAGGAATGTCTCTAGTATGTTATCATTGGGTCTATTTGCTTCTTGTTCAGAAAATACATGCGAAAGGAGGCATTGTTATTTCATATACTGATCACTTGGATAGTGCTTTTAATTTTAGATTTTTAAAGGTATTAATTTAGTTATAAGGTGTATACCACAAGAAATTCTGAGTTTATTAATTGATAGCCGTGTGATCATGCAGAAGTTGCTTAAATATTCTGTTTCTATTATTTTTATATAACTTCTTCATAGAATATTAAGAAAAGCACACCTATATCTATATATCTATACATAAATATACATTTACATATATTTAAAAATATGTGTATATATTTACATTAGTATATGTAAGTAAATATATGTATATGCATACATTTAAAGCACCTAATAAATCATAGTTGTTATTTTTTTCTTATTGTTGTTACTATCCAGTGGAGTTATAGATGTGTGCACTGTTGAAATAATATATGATAAATATTTCATATAAGTCATACAGAGAGCCATTTCATATAAGTCATACACAGAGCAATGACAACTAATAAAAACTAGGTCCGGATCGATGGATGGGAAGTGGTAGTATAAGAGACACATTCCTAGAGGAAGTGACTTAAGAGATAAACATTGAAGATAATTATAACTTAATAATTATAAGCTAATAAGGTAAATGGAAAAAGAGAGGAAGAAGGAGAAAGAAAAGGAGAGCAAAAATTTTTCCATAAAAAAGAGGAGCAAGGGACAGTGTGGATATGTCTTTATGTGAGATATGGTGTATGGTATAAGTAGAAGTGAACTGAAAGTGTAGTATGTCTGAGAAAACACTGTGAAGAGTAGATAAAAGAAAAGTGTATAGAAAAAAATATGGTATCTCACGAATTACATTAGAATTTGTAGAACTTGGAAATCAGTACACTGTGGCTACGTAAATTACTAAAATTTGTTATGTTGTCAGTTACAGGGTTTAGAATCCAAGTTTTCTTGGATAACATTTTCCTTAAGTTAAAGTGAGACATAAATGATAATTCCGTATCCTCAAAACCATTACTTCCATCTCTAACTGTACCATGGAACTCATAAAGTGTACAAAAACACCTGGTAACTGAGAATTCTCCTAGTCTAGTCATTATCTTTTCAAACCTCAGAGAAGTTTATCAAGATTTCACTAAATCAGTGATATTAATATTTGAGGAATTAGAAAAAAGTGCTAGAAGGCTGGAAAATGGTAAATATTATTACTTTCAAAGAAAGAAACCCAAATATCAGATCTAGTCTTAAAATCAATCCTAATATTGATTCTAGAACTGTTTGTTTAAGGGGTATTAGTGACTGTCTAGAAAAATATTGACTGAGAGCTTGCACAGGTGCACTAAGAATGTTACCACAGGCTGAACTTATTTATTTCCTAAATAAGGTTAAAAGGTTATAAGATAATGAGAGTACAGTGAGTCCTTGTATATATGATATTCATAATGGTGTATTTATCATAAAGGTATCTATAAATTCTTACAGAAACATGATAACTACATAGCACATGTTAGCTAATGTAAGGAAATTTAGATCAATAATTTTCAGAAGTATTTCTGAAAGTATCTATAATAAATACAATTTCAAACTGCAGAGAAGCCTTTCACAGCATTTACTTAATGTATCTCCTTACCCTAGTTCCTCTCAGCTTTTGTTATCTATGACATGAATTAAAGCCTAGACAGTATATTAATCATATAGATGAATGTATTTTAATAAAATATTCTTTTAAAAACCTAAATGCATTAAATAATAAAGTTAGGATCCAAGCAAATTTGCTAGGGTGACACAAAGGCTAAAAGGGTAAAAAACTGGAATATAGACTAATAAAAGATTCCACATTCAGCTCAATACAGTAAGTGCATAAAGGAATCAGAGGTTAAAAATCATGCATGTAAAATGGGAGTGGGAATTCAAGTTGGGATTTTAATAATAGTCAAAGAGTTGACTATGTATTAGAAAGGTAAAACTCTTGCATGCTAAGTGAGTATTTAGAATGAGGGTGGAGACAATTTTACAATAATAATGTTATAAAGCTAATAAGGACTAACATTTGCATTAAGTGCTATAGCAAAATTAACCTATGTAATTGTCACGATACTTTATGAAGTACTGATTCCCATTATACAGATGAGAAAATAGGCCCAGAGAAATTAAATGACAGCCTAGTCACATAGCTAACAATACAGCAATTTGACTCCAAGGTCACTACTCTTAAGAAGAACACTACATTTTTAAAAGATAAAAGGAACATTCAGGAATGACTTTTTATGGTGATAACAACATTGCATGAGGGAATGATACTTGAAATGGAGACGAAATCTTGTAGAAGAAATTACTAAAGTACATAACTGACTTCAAGCTCTCTTGGGAAAGAAGCTGAACTTGTTTCTGTGACTTCAAGGAGAGGCTGGGACAATCAAAAGAGGTATATTTTTTAAACAAAAAATTTAAAAAAAAAAAGATTTTATAATGTGATAGCTTCATAAAATGAGTTTTAGTTAATGATATATAAAATTGCAGAATTACAGAGTTCAAGGGATGAAGTGTAAATAAATGCACCTTCGATAACAGCTACAATATTTTGTACTATAATGTTTTGAGCATCTGTAATTGCCTTCCTTAGCCTCTAAATGGGCAATCTATTATGGATCTTAATATCAACAGGCAATCCATTTCAAAAGGGATATTTATGTGCTCAAAAAGCCAATTAGCATGCTCTAAATGTAACTTTTGTATCTATCTACATCTAATTTTACTTGATGTACTTTCAATACTGCTAATGAAGATAAAGAATCTATCTATGATATTTTTACTTTAAAAAAAAATTACCAGGCGGAACAATTTTTTATGTTACTCCGTATCTCATGCTATAGAGTTAACATTAAATCATTTCTCTTAAACAACAAAATTCTTATTTATCTTCTGTATTTTCCTGTCTCTTTAAGACTTCTGTGTTTAGAAACACATTTAGACTGCCTATTTTGCTTTAAATATTTGAACAATTAACTAAACACCTTCCATTCATTTTTTAACTATGCTTTTGACATAATATAAATATTAACAAACTCACAAGATAGTCTCAATAGGTCTTTTACATTCTGAATACTTATGTACAATTCTCTCTTTTTAGTTTGTTAGCATTTTCTATTATTTAAATATATCTTAAACTGATTTTATTTTAGCAGAATTATTCTAATATATAATTTATGTAGTTTTTTGCATATTAAATTCTATTATGGTATGTCATTAAAGCCTTGAGTCTGCTTCTTCAGAGTGAGAACGTAGTATAATCAAATAAGTGAAAATCTATCCGATTGTTCATAGAAACAATGTAAACTCTCTTCAAATATGAAATGAAGCATATCTCTTGTTATAACCCAAATCCAGTTGCATCATCTTAAAATATGTTTTTGTCCATCAAGGTTAAAACACACACACACACACACACACACACACACGCACGCACGCACACACACAATGGAATACTACTCAGCCATAAGAAAAGATGAAATACTGTATTTGCAATGACATGGATAGATCTTGAGCATATCATGCTAAATCAAATAAATGTCATGCTAGATGTCAGTTAAAAAAAATACAAGAATCATATGATTTTACTGATATGTGAGATATAAAGCAAAGCAATAAATGAACAAATAAGACAAACAAACAAACAAAAAACCTCATGGACACAGACAATAGTATGGTGGTTACCAGAGGAAAAGGGGGTGGGAGGTAGGAGAGGTAAAGGAGGTCAGATATATCATGCAAAAAGAGACTTGACTTTGGGTAGTGACTACACAATACAATATACATATAATATATTAAAGAATTGTACTCTTGAAGCATATAATTTTATTAACGAATGTCACCCTAATAAAAATAATAAAATTAAAAAAAAAGATTTACAAAAAAATAAACATTTAACACATTCAAATTGGACACCAAAAGCCTTGAAGAAAAATGTATCTATCGTACAGATCTCCTCATTGGAAAACATAGAAATTTATGCCATGCTATCAAACAAAAACTTCAAACAAAGTATATATAGTTTCTCTTCCCAAACCTTTTCATTCAAAACAGGAGTGAAAATCTCCAATTCCTCTCCTACTGTCACCAGTATAGTCCTTTTATGAACCTGTTGTTCCTCAGTTAAAATATTTTCTCTTTGCCATACTACTTACCTACACTATGATGAATATACCTCTATCCTTACCTTACCCACTACCACACTCTCTGGAAAATTCTGATAAAGTCCTTCATCTTGTAAATCTCTATAAAGATGTATTTGCAAGTTGCCTTTAGGAAACTGGCTATCTCTATATCCTAAAAACAGCTATGATACTAATATCAGTTAGTGACACACAAGTCAGTATCTGCCATACCAATTCTGGCTAATGTTTCTAAGTGGTAAGGTTGTCTATAACAAGGCAGAATATCAAAAGAATTAATAACTACGATATGAAATCATAAAGAAGGCTCTCTTTTGGAAACCTAATTTAAGTGTAAGAAATATTTATATCTCTATTTTCCCATTGATTCATGGGAAATAACATTGCAATTAGCCAGCAATTTCTAGAATTTGTTAGCTTGCTTGTTTACATGTTTATTCATTTTGCCCAGTCTTTATGATTCATGGAAGATCTTCTCCTTACCTCAATGCTGTTACAAAAATATAAGGAAGCAGAGGATATGTTTCAATAAAAAGCCACAGAATCATAATTATCTTGAACAATATTATACTCTTCCTATGTTCAAGATTATTGTTCAAACACTAGAGGGATTATACATACAATCCTAGGGTTAGAGCACTTAGAAAGCAGTGTGGAGAGAATAAACTGTATATATAAAATTATAATTAACCCACGCTTATAAGCAGTATAAATTCAAAGCAGTACAACTTCAAAAAGTAACAAAGGCTAACTGTATCAAGTTTGTGGAGTACATAAAGCATTGAAACATTTTCATTTGAGATAAACTGTAAAGAATAAATGTTAAATGCATAGGTAGGAACCAGAGAAAATATGTTTCAGAAGAGAGACACATAATTTACTAATTATATTCTATTGATAATTAGAATTCAGTGTCACTTGAAAAAATATATAGAATTTCTTATTGATTTGGCGAAATCTTAAAAAAAGTAATAATGAACACATGTGAGGAGGAAAGTCCAAAAATATGGAGTGAGAATGATGAAGAATTATGGCTTCAATAAAATTTCTAAAATGATTTTCTTAAAATTGATCAATAATAACCTATGATTATCTGCATGAATTTTGCATACAGCAATCAATTAATAATCAAGAATAGTTTATTCTTTGCTCATCCAGCAGATTTAGCTAATCAACTCAGTTTTTCTGTTTATCTTTCTTCTCAAAATTTAACCATAATGATGATACCTAACATGTATTAATAATTATGCGCTGAACACTGGCACTTTTTATCTAGCTCAATCTTTACAAAACCCCTAAAGCTAGATTTTATTATCCCCATTTACAGATAGAGAAACAAAGACTCCAACAGCTTCAGTAATTTGAACCCGAATCACATAGCTACTATGTTGTAAAGTCAAGTTACAATAGCCAGTCTGATTTCACAACTCATAATGGGAACAACTGAGCTATGAATTAAGCTCTCCCAACTAGGCATACATAAAATAAGTGACCAATAAAGAGCCTATAAGTATGTAATAAAATTAAAGTTTTATACATTTTAATGCTTGATTTATATATCAAATCTTAAAATGTTGGTCTATTATTCTTAACAATTGTAATTTTAGGTAGTTCTCACCTTATGATAATTAGACAAGAATAAAAGTATATAATCAGGCAGTTCTTAAATTGATCTTGTTATTTCTGAACAATGGTGGCTCTATGACAAGGTTGAAATAATAAAAAGATTAAATAATAATATGAAAAGCTTGTCACAAAGAAGATATTTTAAGATGATTCTGATATTAAATAGTTATTAAAGAATAAGCACTGTGCACAGTAAGTGTCTCATAATTTTATCATAAATAAATCAGGAGGGAATAGAATTTAACAAAGCATCTGTCTTAAAAACAAAGACAGTGTTCATGGAAAAACCAGGAGTGAGTATAAATTGTAAGCCGGAGTCACTCTTAATAAATTCAGGCTATAACTCTAAGTCCATCTCATTTAAAGAGTCTGAATTTATTGTTAATCTCACTAAATTCTATTACAGAATTTATTAACATCACAAGTTTATGTCAATGTAATTCTTAGCTAGAATGTAGGGGGCTGGTTGGTGTTGGCCATCTGGAGTAATTCTAGGTAAAAAGGGTATTTATTTTGGTTAGATAAAATCCCCTTGAAGAACCAGTTTGGCTATAAATTATGAAAAGGTGTGTTTCCCTCTACACTTCTCTAGCTCTCATTATGGCCTGTATAAATGAAAAGAAGAAAATTGAAAGAAAGTGCTTCAATGTATTCCCCATAAGATAGTAGCAGAAATGCCATTCGTTCATGGGTACCTGGAAGCCCAAGGGTTGAGGAGTGGAAAGGAGGTGCCTAGAAAGTGAAAGAAGAAGGGAAACATTAGAAGGGATTAAAAGGGAAGCCCTTGGAACATGCCTAGAGTCTGTTACTACAAGGGACTTTTACCAATATAGTACCCAGATATTAGGTTGAATCACAAAAAATTGCAGATATTAGACTCTATTTTGACTACATAACTGGCAATCTCATATGATACAACTAATCAATTGATGTTTATTAGATTCGTAAATAATCTCATGCCGTTGGTAAATTATGGCATCTATACACAGTTTTTAAATCTTAATAACTATTTAAAATATGAAAGGATATATGGGCTTCTAATAAGTGGAAACAGAAGCTCTATATATACATATTCATATATGTATGTGTATATATTTAATGTCAAATGGATCTCACACACATATAAATAGTATATGTACATTTTAAAACTAATAAAGTGAACACACTTTTACCACATCACAAGAAACAGAAAATGCCTATTTAAATATTAATTAAAGGTTGACTAGATGATGTTGAGCATTAAGAGCATCTGATTTAAAATGACATACAGCAAAACTCAATCTTTGGTTAGAAGTAGAGGCCGATTTTTAAAATTATCTGTGGAATTTATTTTCCTTGGAAGTTTGACAGGTGGGAAGAAGAGATTTGGAAGAATATCTTTTTGTCTTAAGCTCTCACACAATGCTCTACGTGTTCTTTCTAAAGGAGTGCAGCCTTGGAAAAATGTTTTTGTCTAGCCCTAGTTGAAGGGAGGCATGAAGGGGCAGTACTGGGGGAGAAGCTTTGCTCTCCAGGACTCTAGGGGGACACAAGGTTGCTTTCTGCCAAGCCAGATAACAGATGAAACTTGAGATATATAGGTACCATACGAAAGCAAAATACTGACAAATATCCAGCAGGCACCCACAATTGAGAAAAGCAATTTAAATTATGTTTTGAAAAGTATAATTCCAGGGGGAAAATATGAGTTTTTATATTATCTATATCTAGAATTTTCTCTTTCTCTTTTGAACTTTCTCACTAGATAAAACTAAAAAATCAAAATAAATATGAATTTCAATTATTGAGTATGAGAATCAGTGTTTCCATATTATTTGGGGGTTAATAAATTAATAATCATATTAATAGATATAAAATTGGCTAACTTTATTAAGCTATTCACATGAGATAATATTTAGGTGCACATATGAGTTTTCTTAATTGCTCTTCACAACAATCATATGAGAAAGGTGTTATGAATATGTTCATTTTATAGGTTAAGAAACAAACTCAAAAAAACTTAGACAAAGTCACATGGATAAGAAAGGGTGAAACTGAGTTTCTATCCCAAACAGTTGAACTTCAAAGTTTTACTTTGTGCCTGTGTAATAAATAATATATTTTTCTCTTACATATAGATATTAACTTCAAATAGTAAACCTTATCATCCCTAAAACTACAAAGCAACAAACTATAATTTCCCTAGAAATATTTCATACCCTTTACATATATATGCATGCTCAATTCTATATGTGCATATCTATGCATGTAAAAAGAAAAAACAACTAATTTGATATTCGCAGAAAAGTTTACCAACCTTCCAGAAATATAGAATTTGCTTCAAAATTAGTCATAGTGGTTTTTTGTGTGTGTTTGTTTTTTGCAAAGAGATCATGTTTTAATTTCCAGAATCTGTATAAGAAGGACCTGGTCTTGATTATATTACTATCTTCACATCTTCTATGTAATAACTCATATTTTTTCATTATTTTTACAAATTTACTTTTCATTGTTCTGCTTCTCCCATTTATGCGTGATTTGGAAATTTTTAAGCTGAATAAAAATTCAATGTTTGGAAGCATTAAAAATATGAAATAATTTAAAGTATGGAAATATTTTCAACTTGAGAGTAAACAAGTTGTGAGCATGTTGTCTACACTTTTTGTATCCTCAGTATCATTTCCCATTTGACTTTTTCCCCAGAACACTGATTTCTGTTTACTATCCATGAGTGCTAGGAGAAGCAGGTACCACATCTAGTTCTAGGATAAAATGATAAATAATATTCTGCTAATTAATATATGCAGTTCTCCTGTCACAGTGGGCATGTGATCTCATTCAGCCTAATTAGAGTGTATTTTAAACTCTTGTTGGAAAGTTGAAGATATATGAAGCCTTTCTTGATCCTGTACTGGAAAACCTGGTGTGCAGATGTTACTCCTGAAACTAACATTGCCATTTTTCTACATGCAAGAGGCATCTTGATGTTCCTAGAAAAGGTATAATAAACAAAACCACAGATAATTAGAGTTGGAGCCCTAATTAAGCAGTCTCTGAAATCTACCCAAATTCTGAATCTTTACAATGTGGATTAATGTATTTCTTTTATTGTTTAAATCAACTTGATGAGTCTTATATTATTTGAAACCAAAAGCATGATGTGTTAAAAGAAACATTAAGGATATTGAAGATTTAATATTCAAAAGGATACAGAAGTGAATTTTGTTTCATTTAAATATCAAGCAATTTCAATATTTATGTTCAATGCAAAAAAAAAACCTTTAGCAACACATTTAAAATTTTGTTTTATTTTTTCCAGCTTTATTATAATTGGCATATATTACTATGCAAGTTCAAGGTCTACAATATGATCATTTGTTCTACATTTATAATGTAGAATGATTACCACAATAAGGTTATTATCAATGCATTTTAAAGGGCTAATTTAATGTTTTTAACATACAAGAAACTCAGCCTTGAAACAATATCTAGAATGGAGGAAACATTAGTCAATAAAAAAAAAAAATATGGAACATACTGATATACAAAGCACTATGCTAGAATGGTAAAATAGATATGGAGATAAAACATAAAACCTCTAATTCAGTTAATTATATTATCTCTGTAACCGCAAATAATTTTTTTTAAACACTGGCATCTGTCACAAACACATAAAAATTTTGGGACTGGACCCCTTTCCCATCTTCCATTCTTCCTTCTTTCCACTGCTAAGTACTTACGAGAAAGCTGTAATAAATACGCTTACTAATTGGTAGGAAAAGGAGACAATAATTCAGCATTAGAGAAGTAAATACAGAAGAAGGAAATATGAGAAAAGATTTTTTTTAATTATGGGAAATTAAAATATAGTGTTCCCTTATATAAAGCAAATTTCCCTTTGTAAAGTAATACTGATATAAGAAGTATTTAAAGTATCATAACTTAGAAAAAAGGTAGCTTTCGAATCATCAAGATTATATTATACATATCAATTTTATTGTTATGAGATTTTGTTGTCATATTCAGTAACAAAACATTGCAGGTAGAAAGATACTAATACAGTTGAAGAAAAATATTAAACAAAACGCCCAAAATACCAAACAGGTATTCGACTGTATAAATAAAGTCGAATATATTGCAGTTGCAAAACACAAATGGGTTAACAAAAAATGTGTTCCAAGATAATCAAATGATAAAATTTAGTTCGAATGATATGGTCATGAGGTTTCAAATCTACATAATATATTTTTTAAATGGAGTGATCTACCTTGTTTGAAAATAAAATTCCCATCCAAATTTTAACTCTCCTACCACAATGAGAATATAACTCATTTGTGACTATATTTTCATGGAGAAAGAGGCTTTAAAAACTCATATACACTAGGACATATCCCTACCTTACTAAGATAATGAACATGTAACAGCCTACCTACTGATATGCAATCACCTACACCGCAGCAAGGCAAATTTAATCAGAAGCATCACACTGACCCACTGTGCTTACAGTGGAGCAAGCACAGGAGCTTGGCAAAGATTGTTTAAACATTTAAAATGTTTTATAAGTAGTCTAAACACTAAAAAAATATTGTGAAAAACAATAAAAATTTAATAATGAGCTATTCGATGATTGATAATGTAAATCATCAGGGCCTTTACATTTATAACATTGGCCAGGAAAAATGTTGAGTCATTTTGTTTTACAGCTTTATTTCTTTGAAGAGAGAGAAAGAGAGAGAGAGAGAGAGAGAGAGAGTTGTTTAAAGAAAACTCTCAATATAGTTCACAGTTGTTTATATTATTTTCTGAATTGAGAAAAATGTTTCACACAATGCAGTGCAACTCCCCTGAAATCCAATTCTAAATGATTTCCAGCACAGCACAATTAGATATATTTTTCAAAGCACCTGGTGCTTCTTAGAAAATTTGTCTAACAGTCATTTGCACTTATTTTAGATGTATTGTTTCTTTGGAGATATTATATCCATGTGAATTAAAGAACATATATATATATATGTATATATGTATATATATACACATATATATTTTATGAGTTATTTTGTCAGCATTTAATATATAGATGACGGGTTTTAAATTTTCTTTTTTAAAATTTATACTTGCCCAAGACCCTTAAAAATAAAAAATATAGTAATAATCAACTATCCTGAAGGAAAAGTGACAGAGGAAGGGAATAAATATGAATTCTATCCTTTCCACTATTTTGAGCTACCTATAGCAAATCTTAAAAGTATGAGTAATGAAAAACTGTTGATCCAGTCAAGGAAAACAATTAACATACTTCACATGTTAATATTTTCACCCTCACAAAAGCATGAGGCATCTTTTATAGTCCCAATTTAGGTAAAAAATTAAGGATATGAGAGGTTAAGGAATTTGTACATGTATGCAACAAGTAATGGAGCTGGCTAGTTGCACAGTTGTGAAAAGAATAGACACAGTATGTTTTTACTTCTAACCTCATATTGCTTAAATGTGTTTTGGAGAGTATTTTGGCACAGTCTCAGTACTCTGGTGTTTTATTACTGTTTCCAGGTAGCTAAAATATTCTTCAAATACTTAATATCCAATTTGTTTACTTTCACATTGTGATAGCAAAGACTTAAGTACAATGTTTAAAGGAGGTGATATGTGTACATATATTTGTTTTAAAAGTATGTTTTCTGATATTATATGGCTAAGCAGATTGCTTTTAGTATTTGCATACAATCTCATTGCCCATTCTATTGTTTATAATTTGTGCCCTTAGTTTTATTAAATCTTTTGAAAACATCATAAAGCAGTATTGTGGTTAATCAACTTACAATTTAATTAATTAGCTCGTTTTGTGACTTTTCCATTTCATCTGCTTTTAAAGCTTCTTTCTTCTTCCTTCCTTTGAATGTCCATTTAATCAAAATAGCTTTGAGTTTGCCTCATCATTACTTGATTATTTATGCATAATAAATATTTATCTATAAATTTCTAATTTAATAGTCATTGTTATTGATTTTTCCTTTTTTATCCATTGCCTTTTGACTTCTACCATACTGAGATGTTTAATATCAGTCTATCATCCAATAGTAGAAAAAAATATGTTTTGTTACTTTGAAATTTATTTACTTATTTTTCTAGATCACTGAAATTTGTCTGGGTTGGGAATTATTTATATATATTCTGTTTGGAACTTTTTTGTGGCTCTTGAATCTGAATATTTCTTTACAAACTTACAAATCTTCATTCATTATCCTCTTCATTTTTTGTCCCTCCTCAATTCTATTTATTCTCTACTTCTAGAACCCTGATTGAACACTGGAACCACTTTAAATCTGTTGCTCATCTTTGAGTCTCCAGAATCAGGTAGATTATATAATTTGAAACCTCAATCATGTGACGGCAGTTCTGATTAAGAGTTAAGTTTGATGCCTTTGGGAAGAAAATATGTCACTTTGGGTGAAAACAAACATCTTACTACGTATATCTAGGGGGGAGCAGACTCCAAACTGACTATTCCAAATATAGACTTTTATCTTGTTTTTCTATTTTGCAGTGCCTAGTGCCTCCAAATTCTCAGCTCCTCAATCTGTAGGTTGTCAGCCCATGTACCTGTTACAGTTTAGATTGTGACTTCATTGATCTTACTAAATTATTGACTAGCCTGCCTTCCATCTTTGAAAATTGAGTAGTTCAGTGGTTTTACTTTTATTTTTTTAATTAAAAAGGAAGTTTAAGAGGCAGCTAATATTTATGTGGAAATTTACTTATTTGAAAATAAACACACATGTGTGCATATACACACACTCTGTAGGTCAACAGAGCCTATTCAAGAATGGAGAATGTAGTTATTCAAAATAACTCTTAAAATCAAGTTGTGGAGGCTGGAATCAGAAATAGAGACAGTGTAGTGTAAATTTGGAGAAAAGTGGTAAGAAATGGATCAAGTAACAGAAGAATCTATTTTCCAAGTTGAAGCCTGGCAACATAAATTGGTAGGTATTAAGAAATTCTTTGTAAATTAAGGTATTCCAAGAGACAGTGTTAAATAAAATTCCAAGTTTGACAACAGCAATGGGTAGAGTCATCATCGGTGTTATCAAAATTCAAGATTCCATGATAATAGTAACTTAACATGAGCCAAGTTTTCTATTTATATTATGTAGAGTATGTAATTGAATACTCACTAAAATCCAAATGGACAGATATGTTTATGTCTGTTTTCTTTACAAAGTAGCTGAGTTAAAGAAGTTAACCAAGTTTTCCACAAGATAAAACTAAGAAAAGGTGACTCTCACATGCTTCTTCAAAGGTCTGTATGTGATCTTATAGGGCTCCTGAAAGTCTTAATAAATTATGAATAAAAGGTTTATAAAATGCAAATTAAAAACAGCAAAGATCTATTAGAAAGCTTTTAGAAGAAATAAATATTTGTTTAATTTGAGATGAGAGAATATGTAAGACAAATATGTAACCTATATACTTTTATTAGAGATTTATTATAAAATTAGCTTATTAAAGGTTATAATAAATTAGCAACATCTATATGTCTGTATAACTTCATTTATATCAGCACTTCTTAAACTGATTCGAGTGGAGAACACTTTTTTTTAATGACAGATCACATTTAAAAGAATAATGTTTATGAGGTGGTAAAATATAATTCTGGGCTTAGAAAATGCCCCCTACATTATTTTATTTCACCTAATAATTAGTAAGATGATTTGACATTTGGACAACAAATTAGGAATTAAGTTTATCTGTCTATATCTGATTTTCCGCTTCCTTTTAATTTCCACCTAGCATTTTTGTGCAAAGGTGTTTTAAAAATTAGGTAACATATAATACATATTTACATAAACTGTCACTGCTAATTAGAAATTTTGAGATGATAAGTAATACATTACTGTTCCAATCTGGTATTGTTTGAGTCAGTTGTTCAAGGTTCCTGGCAAAATATAAATTTCTCCTCACCCTCTAGTGTTACACAGGATTGCTCTACAGTTAGGTTAATGACAAAGGATTAGAGCTCAATGTTAAATAGAAAGAAAAAAAATTCCCCTAGAGATAACAATATTGTTTTAGTTCTTTTGTGGTAATTTAAGAAAGAACATTAGGTAGTTCCAGTTGCCTGCCCTAAACTATTATGGCAATTCAAAGCTTCCTGAATAAAATTTCAAAAGAAAAAAACTCCTCCAATCCCAGCAATAATCATTTGTGAAATAAAGCTTTACAATATTCTTCATAAGTTTCTATTTCTTTCTTTGAAGCCCCAATTTATTTTCACTTATCTTGCATTATAAATACTATTGAACATGATTTGGAAAGATACTTTGTATTGAACTCATACTCAGCATGGATGATTATTTGTAAATTATTTGTATAATCAAAGTATTATCAATTCTCTTTCTAAAAGTGCTAATTCATTGCAAAAGAAAATGTTATTAACAAATGGCTGTAATTTGCCTTTAACATTAATGTAATAATAATAACTGATTTCATATAAACATAAAATTACACTCTAGGTAGATAGATGTAATTACCTGAGAAAAAAATTATTTTCTCCCCTTCATAATTGGAGGTCATTGCAAAAAAAAAAAAAAAAAAAAAAAAAAAAAAAAAAAAGCAGCATATCGATTACTATATATGACCAAAATATTTTAGTTTAATGTGTCATAAATAGTAAACAAATATAAAAATTGAAATTGAAGGCTATCTTAACCTTGCAACCAATTACTAATTTCATGTGTACAGGGTCACAGGCCTAATTAAATGATGTTAGATCAGAAGATGGGTTTTCTAGTTTCCTGTTCTGTGTTTTTCATCACAATGACATATATCTTAGGCATTTTTCATTTAAAAAAGAGTAGTTGTGATATATATGTTGACCTTCCCAACATAGCTATTAGGGATAAATGAGAGGTGCTGTATAAGATAGATAAGGAGGCTTGCCTAAAGTTAAAGGACTTGTTTAGCAGCAGAACTGAAATAAAACTGCTGTCTTTTAACAACCTTATAAGAGAGTTGGAACTGAATTTTCTTGATAGAAGTCATAAGGGGTTGCTGTTCTGTTCCCTGTTAAGTAAGTCTTGAAACATGGTGCCCACTACCTCAGGAAAGCATGAGGGAGTCATATAAGAACAGAGGGATTCTTCTCTGCAGAGGAATTCCATGCTTGTTTCACTACTGGGAATAAAGTATAAATCTAGGGACCCAAAATTAAGAAAAATATACAAAACGTCTTGGAATTCCTGCTGTGTCCTGCTGAGACAAATGCAAAACTACTTCAAAAAGAATTTGCCCATAATCTAAGAACCAGAAGATTGTCATGGAAAATGGCCTCACTGTATAGAAGATATTATAACCACATAAAGAAATAGTTCTCAACGGGAAGCATTTATTCTCTGAGAATTGGAAATGAAATAGTTGATCAATCAATTCATAGAAAGGTAGCTAGCTCTGCTTGTGTGAATTTCTATGTCTCAGAGGGAACACTAGAATGAAAAGGCAATACAAAAGAAAAGAGAGTATAGTAGAGAACCTAGATGAATTCCAGTATTTAAAGTAGTGTAGGAGATTAATTTTTATCAGCAAGAGAGAAAGAAAACGAAAAATACATGGTGTTATGGGAACCACTATAGGACAGTGTTTAAAGAAAGAAAAGTTTGACCAATTCTATCAAATTCTTCTGTGAGTTCCAATAAGAAGTCATAGAAGTTTCTTTAGTGTTTGACAATATGGATACATTTGGAATAGTGACATTGACCTCAGATCTGAATGACTGAAGGATGAACTAGAAGTAATGTCATGAAACTATCAACCACCCTCTACTCAACAAAATTAAAAATTCCGAACTTATAACTTACAGTTAAAAGATGTTTCTTATTTATAGCTATTCAAAAAATAACTTTTTTCCCTGACAATTTTTGTCTGAAATCAAACTGGCTTCTTGCATATAATTTTGCTGTTTTTTAAATTCATATTCACTTGAAAGGAGCAAAGCTATAAAACAAAATGTCGAAAACATGATACTAAATCCTAAAGAGAATCCTCTGATGTGGAGTCTTTTTAAAATTTAAAAATACATAGCTTTAAAAAATGTTTTCTCTTTATTCATAAGAATATTTTATTACCTCATTCTGGCTTCACCCAGCCCATCACACATCGTTATTCCTAATTAATGAGGAAATATGCACAACACATTTCTTTTTAACAAAGGTGAATCCATAAAAGCAAGTACAGGTCTTTAAATTGTGAATTCAGGTCATTAACTTCTGATGTAGAAAACAGTATCCAAGCATCTACAAAGCAGTTGCCTGATACAAACAATCCTTAAAAAGAAAGAGTTTTTTCCTATAATGTAAAAATATTCAGAGAAATTTACATAGACAATATAAAGTATAACATTCTTTACAGTTTATAAATACAGTGAAATTAGTGGAGATCTCAATGAGTTCTTGGAAATTTATTCGTTTCTTTATTTTCTAATTGTGAAAAATCTATAATAGAATGTATTTAAACCCAAATATCATTAAAACTGGCATTTAAAAGATTAGTATTTTTATCAGACAATACTAAAATAAACAATGTATAAAATGTGCATGTGTATTTAGTTATATGTGTGTAAATATACATATATACAAATAACTGTATATGTGTGTGTATGTGTATCTATCTATATTTTTATTTCTATATCTATGTGTGTGTATATGTATATGTGTATATACATAGATTTCACACAAATCTTCCAGCATGTATATGTGTATATACATAGATTTCACACAAACCTTCAAGCATACATTATTCTTCTTGGAGGTAGCCATTATCACTATAAGTATAAATAGAATATAATAGCCATTTACTTGGTGTGTGTGTGTGTGCGTGTGTGCATTTTTTTTTAAGGAGAAAAAAATCTAAGCTATAACCACTATATTTTTTTTGCTATCTGATATGTTATTACACAAATGTTATGGTATAGTAGGAATCATTCGATCCATAAAATCTAATACTCTGCTAGCTAAATGGTTTCAGCCATAATTTTCATTATTCCTATATGCTTCAAACAAAAGCTTTAAAATTATATGGAAATAGGTCCAGGTCTTTATAACAAAATGAGGCAATATTTTTATGTCAAGTTGGATGGAAAAGTTTAAATTTCTTATCCCATGCAATGAACATATCAGTGTTTCCACACTATAAAATTTTTTGGAATTATAGAAATACTTAAATACTGTATTTCATAACAGGGCAGTGAGGAAGATAATGTTGAAACCAGTTTTTGGCTTCATCAATAAAAATGAATGGGGTTTCCTGGTAGTACTGTGTTTCTATGCCACACACCAAACTACTCATATTTATATGACCACCACTCTCTGATGCAAAGAGAATTATATTTTTACAGAATTCTCTTCCATAGTAGATTATCACCTATTTAAAAATTAGTCAATTATTTTAACCCAGAAAAAGATAAATTTAAATTATTTTGGAAGGAGATGAAAGTTCTAGTAACTTTTGAATCCTTAAATTTGTGTTTACTAAGATATCTGTTCTGAGTTTCATTTAGTAGCTACTTGGATACACCTCCCTTGTCAATTGATCCTTAAACACAGCTGTTTTCTGGAGCCTTTTTTCTACTTAGTTCATGGATTTAATCTTCCCAGTTACCCTGCTAATCCAACTGCATTTTAATTCTCTCCTCTGACTCTCAAATTTTTGTCTTTTTTTTCCTCTAGCCTCAGTTCTTCTCAGATCACTCATTATTAACACCCAGTGTTACTAATGCCAGTTTAATTATCTTCTTCCCTACTGAATAATCATAACAGCATTTCTAAAGTCATATTATATGTGATACCTCAACCAGAAAACAGATTACAATTCAGAAGTAAAGAGAATGATTTTTACCACAACTTTAAGATCAAGCTCAATTAATCACATGGTAAAGATACTTGATAACTAGAGTAGAACTACTTTGCTCTTTTCGTATTTCAATAACCTCCTCTTCCAAAATTATTTGTTATCAATATCTATTTTAATTAATGCTTTATGATGAATTTATAGACATTAAATAATCTCTTCAGTGTCATAAAGTTGTTTATAATAGCAACTAATTGAGATTAAATTCCAGTGTTCTTTCCAGTAAAAGTCTGCAGAGGATATTTTGAAAAGCAAAATCAGAGAAGGATTAGAAACCTCTATTTTTACTGTAGAGGATTTATTGGTGAAAAATATATGAATTTAAACTTCCCTAGATATAATTTTAAGTTATCCATTTCAACCACCAAAAGGCTTCTTAATTCAAAGAAGATAAATCTTTTAATTATTTAATGCTCATTATAGCGATTAGGCATGTTTCAATTTGGACAAATTTAAGAAAAGCAAGGTGTACTTACAGGCAAAAAGGTAAATGAGCACACACTGCATTAAGAGTCAGAAGTAGACGTTAGTAGTAGGGTGGGGAGGATCCATTAACCCTCACTAATGGAGACTCTAACATTAATTCCTTATTCTGAAAATTAACGATTAAGTACAAAACTAAACCATTTGCCACCATTCCTCTTTATGAGACATGTCTTACTACAAAAGAATGCCATCCAGTAAAAGTAGGAATAATAACAGAATTGAAAAGTCACATTTTGAATCCCGTAATGGAATATTTGATTCAGGCAAGGATAATCAGTGGACACTAAAACCAATTTGTGAAAGACAGAAAGGAAATAAGATATTTCCCAAGGACTCATGCAAGGAACCACCTGCATTATACGCTAATTGTAAAGGAGAAACACACTTTTTGTAAGGAGTTACCTGACCGTTATCATTTCAATAAAATTTTCAAAAATAGCATATTTCATAGTGGAACACTTTTGATCTCTGAAGTAATATAATGTGCAGTGCCCATTAAACTGATAAACTAATCTTATTAAAATGTTTTACATGAATTCAATAGTATAAATAAAGGTCAGAAAAATTTTGACCTAAACAGTTGATAGTAAATATTTTAGGCTTTTGAGACACAAACTATTTATATTGCATATTCTTTATATTATGTATTTGTTTATTTTAAAAAATAACCTTTAAAATATAAACTAATTCTTACCTAGAATAATATATAAAAACAAGTGGGAGGTGGGATTCAACACAAAAGTCATAGTTTACTGATCTTGAGTCTAAAGGAACAAGTTGAAAATCCTACAAGAAATTGATCACAAAAATCTAAAATATAAGCTATACTAAATGACAATTGGGTTTCTCTCTTCAAAAAGCAAATGCCATAAAAATATAAATGGAGGATCATCTAAACATAAATGGAACTAAATAGATAAATTTATATATCAAACTTAAACCTGGATTATATACATGAGGTTAGATCATGATTCAAAAACATTTTTGTAAAACTATGAGACATTTTAGAATGCTTTTACTGATTCTAAAATAAATATCCCCCATTTCCAAAAATGTTAGTTTTTAACATTATGGTTACTTTCCAAGTTTCCTTAATATTAGCAAAATACTGTATTACCTCAAGCAATATTTGACATAAAAGTCTGAGTCTGCTGGTTTTAAATAACTGTAAACATTTAAACACTAAAGTTGTAAATTATACTACTTAGATTAGTATTCTACTTGAGGAACTAGATAATTTAGGCATGAATATTCCGCTGGTATATTCTGAATTGCCTTGTAAATAAATGTCTACCTTAGAAAAATATCTGCAGTCTTCTTTTGATGTTTAACTCTATGGGCACAAGTCAGTGGTAGATTTAGTTACAGAACTACATCGAGGTAGGATTTGGGGGCTGCATTTCAGATCAATTGAATCATTTCCAGTGGAGACTCACAGGGATATACTGGTTCTCTCTTCTCTTCAACTGTTTGTTACTGACTTGATATAGTTTTGGATAAAATGGACATTTGCTCAATTCTCTGCTCTCCTTTGTTCTCCAAATATAACAAAAAGAAGTATTGATCTTGGTCTTGATAAAATGACATGATTTAATTATTATGAGTCAGGCTTGCTAGCTGCAGTAACTGCAATGTGAATGAGTAACTATTCCAAACTCAAGTCACTGTAAAATGCCATCTGATATCTGGCTTATACATAATATCCCTAATAACAAGTAACAAAGGCAACAAAGGCACATAGGCCTCCAGTGAACCTTCCCCAGCTATTAAAGCTGAGGAATTACCCTCCATTTGGTCATTGTGCTTGTGATGAGTCATCAAATTTCTGAAAATGTACATTGTTAGTTGGAATTAATGAATACTGAAATTATTAAATATCACCAATTATAATGTTTACTGACGCCCTTTCCTTGAGCTTGGTAAAAATTTATAATTCATACTAAGAAGAGAAAGGGCATCTGTGAAAAACGTTGACCTTAGCTTCTTCATATAAGTCTTTCCCTCCGAAAGAAAAATAACAATGGCCTTCCAACAACAAAAGAATTCTATACAATCTAGTGTCATATAAATCCACAGAGGACCACTTGTGCGACAAAACCCTCCTTCAATCTAAGACACAATTTTGCAAATTTCAAGTTATCCCCTAGCACTTTTAACATGAAATAGACTTTCACAAAACATGCCACATATTGTAAAGACAATAATGGTTTTTGAAATTTTGTTTAGTTGCACACACAAATCTCTGTGTGTGTAGGCATATGTGTGTGTCTATGTGCACCTATGTGTGTACTGGGTGGCAATGGAAAATTTATTGTCACATTAGGATACTCAAAAAGGTTTGATGGTTCTAATACTTAATAAAACTAATTTATTTTTCTGCTTTTTTTTTCTACCCTAAAAAGAGGAGGAGATTTAGTAAAACTTATCTGTCAATAAAAGTTAAGGTTTATGAAATCTTTTACTCTCAACAGTTGTGAAATTAGAGAAGATTCACAAGCCAGATTCTCTTTCATTTATTGGAATGATAAACAAAATTAATAATCATTTTTAACAAAGTTGATTATGGTATATAATTTATATTTTGTATTATTAGTTATTTTATGTTGTATCATTCTTCATATTATATGATCCTTGTTATATGTATATCACTGATTCTAAGACTAAGAGAAATATCTATAGTACTACTTAACAGGGAGAAAAAATCTGGTTTAGCCTTGCAATCTAAATTTGAAGAGTGAAACAAAACTGTTGATTAACAAGCAATGTTTCTCAGCTGTTTACAACAAAAATGATTAATTACTTTCTAATGGGTAAATCAATACTTTGCCTAATTGTATCTGTTTTTCCGAAATACATACCTCTAGTTCATTAACTCTTCTAAATAACAGCCTGCCTTGGACAATTTGCCCCAAACTTCTGTTGTTTGTATCTTACTCAGCCCTTCCCTAAGTATGAATTAACAACAATAAAAATATAGAGTGACATATTTTATATCAATAATAGGAGAAAAAATACCAGAAGAATTTATTCCCCTTCAAAACCTTATAATAGTGATAAGGTTAGGAAGTAGAGCACTCAGTGATTATGGAAACCCATCATGCACTATGGAGTCTAAAATTTTGTATAACCTGAAGTAAAAAATCATAAAGTGTGAAATTATAAATGAATACACCCACAAAGTCTGCCAGTGTGCAAATAGACTAGAAAGCTAGTTTTCATTCATTTAAGAAATATTAATCAGGAAGCCTAACTATGTGACTCACTTACATAAGTAGGAAAGACAAGCAGAGCCCCTGGGCTCATGGGAATTACTTTCTAGTGGGTGATTTAAACAATATTAAGATAATTTCATTTAGAGTAAATGCTATAAAGTTAAAGAATGACACTGGGTAGAAGGCCTAATATAAATTCGGCTTTCAGTCATGGTCTCACTAAAGAGGTGGTGTGTTAACTGAGTCAGACTTGAAGAACAAGGAGTCTACTACCTCATTCAGACTGAGGGGACAGCAAGCACAAAGTCCTAACAGAAACAATCTTAGTGCAATAAGAACAGAAAGAAGGTAATTTTGCTGGTATCTGGCAAAAAGGGGGGAAGGACTCATAATTATCTCATCAATATTATAATATCAAACCTTTAAAAAACTTTAAGTGTAGCTAAAACTTCACATTTTTTTTTTATTAAGTGAAATTAAATGTGGCTTCATGTCCTCCATTTCAGTTGGCTTGTAGGAAATTCAGTGTCATTACTGAGGTTCCAAATATATTCGGTGAGATTCCTGAAGCTGTATTCTCAGAGGTTCACACTGTGTTGCCCATGGTTCAAGTTGCACATGGTCCTTTAAGGTCTAGTGGCTAGATTCCTTGTCATATATAAGATATAGGTATCTGTCAAGAACTGGTACCCAGTGCCAGGTTACAAGCTCCTCAGATAATTTGCAGTTATTTTTGTTGACCCCAGCCCTAGATGCCTTAAACTTTGTGGAACTCAGAAGAATGAGGTCTATATCACCATCCAAATATCAGATCTCAAAATATCAGATCTTAGTCTCCTCTCTAGGTTTTGGAGCTCTTCCTCTTTTTCAGGATGTTCCCTACAGGGCTTTCCTTGATCTTCTATTTCATAGAAAACCATACAAAATACGTAGGTTTTAAAAGAAACAAAAGTAGGGAATGTAAAGTTAATATCTTCAACCCTAAAGAATATTCTATTCCTGAAGCAAAAGGGGCAAAAAGTCTACATTATTTTAAAGAGAGAATTAAGAGAAAGAGGGGGGAAATACATAAGATAACAAATACAAATATCTCAACGTATTTTCTTTACAAACATGCACACACACAACATGCATATATATACATTTTAAAGAACTAAAATATGATTAATTTAGAGGTAGAAAAAGATGTAAGATCAAACATATGGCAAAAATGTTCAATTTATTAAGAATTTGAAAAGTAGAAAAGAAACTGTCTGAAAATGTGGAATTAATATCTCAGATATGAAGAGATATTATACAAATGATCAATGTTTCTATTTCTGAATTTGAGATAGTATATAATCTTAAAACAAAACTGCTTAAGAAATTATTAAATTCAAATATGGAAGAATTTTCTAATGGTGAATATAATTAAACATAGAGATAATTACAGCTATGAATGGTTTTTCTTCACATATAGAAGACTAGGAGTTCTAACTGCGATGATTTTGGTATTCTCGATCCCTGATATGAAGATTTATATGAAGAGCCTTCAAATGTGTTTATCTTAATATTCTAAATAATGCATGCTTCTAAACTGAAGAATTCCTTGAAACTTAAGAAATAATGAGAGGGTATCCTTTCTTTTCCTTCAAAGTTTAAAACAAAACAAACACAATATTTGGAAAGTAAAAAGAAAGAATTAGAGCTGTATTAGTAGAGACAGATCATGATCTCAAGGAGAGAGGATGTGGAAGGAGGAGAGAATATAATCTGAAATAAAATAAAAGACAATAAAGATCAAGAAAATAATAGTGTGGAATGTAGAATCACATTATAGATTAACTCAAAGGAGTGTCATGATTAAAGTCTTAGCAACTGTGTATAAAAGACATACAAAAACAGACATGGCATTCGAAACAAAGGTGAGAAATTGATGTTAGACACTTCCAGAATATCCAAATAATATTAAATCTTTTGGTCCATTACTGACAGCAGAAAAAGCCAATTATAAATTGTCTCTTGAAAAACCATTTCTCTTTTGGTACAAAGTATATTTTGGAAACTAGTTTTTAAACACTCCCATTTTCCATGTATAGGTCTTAGTTTTAACGAAAGTTACTTTGTATTGTACCAATTACTCCTTTATCTAAAAAATAATCAGCTTGATATTGCTAACTGTTCTTTCCATTGCACCATAACTCATACCTATAAGTTATGATTATGGTTGAAAAAGCTCTGAGATCAAAAAAATTATGTAGGATCATTTAATAATTCTGTCACCCATATTTTGAAAATATGGTATTACAATATATACATTTTTTAAATGTTCAAAATTAGCAAAATTGGCTATAACTGAATTTAAAAAACTATTCATTTTTTTAAATGATAAAGGCTTGTTTTTTGAGGTACTGTAAAAAATAATTTAGCTATCCAAGTATCTGTTAACATATATCTTTCCTCCATAGAGCTGAACATTAAAATATTATTTCTATTTAATGATTCTGTTTCCTCAATTCCAATGTAATTGGTAGTCTATAAAACTCAATGGAAACATTTCTTGCCAAGGTCATTAATGACCTCTGTATTTCTAAATTCAGTGGTGTTTTAAACTATTTTCATCTTCAGCTTTATTCAACATTTGTCAAAGCCCAGAAACTATTCCTCTCTGAAGTACTTCTCTTTGCTTCCATTAAATCATTCTTTTTATTATTATTATTCCTCTCAAATTTCTGGCTACTTCGAAGACTATGAAATGCTGTTAAATATTGACATACCTCAAGAAATAGTGCAAGACCTACTCCATAGAAGAATTTATCCATAATGGTAATATTTACATGGATATCTCTTCAATAAATGGATCTAGTCCAGACATAGACCAATATAACCACCTACTTAGGAAATATCTCTTTGCATATGTCAAAATTTCTTCAAACTCGATATATCCTAAATTAAACACATAATTTATCCCTTTACAAGAATTTAATCATGTCCAAGTGTTCTCTAATTTGATATATAGGGGCACTATGAATTTATTTTTCCTGAAATGAAAATATAGAAAGTATATTTGATGACATTCCCATTTTTTCTCAATTAATCACTAGATCCTTTTGATTTAACTTTCAAACTTTATCTCACAAGTCCATCTACATATTCTGTGCCTAGATTTCCCTTCTGCATGTAGCCTTTCACACAGCATTGAAACTGTACCCTAATGGTCTGTCCTCTACTGAACAGTTCAAACAGTTCTGCATATGGCACCTAGAAAAATATTTTTGAAAACATAAATTTGGACTTGTCATGACAAATTGTCTTAAAATAAAGAACATGATTCTCATCAGAATCTTAAGTTTCTACAAGAATTAGTACTTGGTTACCACTCCAGACATTTTGAACCTCTTTCTCTATTAATTTATGTGTTCCTGCCACTGCCACCATGCTTCTTTTCACATCTTTCATAAATCTTTCCCTTAACTCAGAATGTGTTAGTTTTTTTTGCCCTCACTCCCTTTGCTTAATCAATTGGAGTGCTGCTCACCTGACTTCATCACTGTGATCTCATTGATAATATCAACTCTCCTTATAGCATGCTTTTATATACTTGCATTTTAAACTTAAAAGAATTATTAATACGTAATGAAATAACTGATGATTACCTAACTATCATCAATCTTCTTCACTTAACTGCGAAGTCCATGAGGTCAGGTTCATGATGTTTGCTGAATTTTGTATCCATAGCAAATAGCAAGTATCAGAGTGATTGGCTCAAAGTAGGTGCTCAAACATTTAGAATCAATAAATACGTGAAGACATGAAAGAGTAAATGAAAGAATGCCAAATTCCAACCCTAGAACGTTCGAATTATTCATTATATTCCTAAAATTGTAATGATTTTAATCTTATTAAATTTTCTATCCTCTATAAATTTGATCTCACACCTTTATTTTCTTTCAGATTTTAGTACTCATTAAGATATTATGATATGGAAATAAGCTGAACACTTTAGAATGTCAAAATGCTTAAAGCAAAATACAAAAGTAGAAAGGAATTGGATATCGTACATTAAAATATATTTACCATGTCTGTATAAATGAGAAAGTAAGTCTGTGTGTTAAAAGTTGATGGAAAACTTGCAATAAATATTAAATAAGCCATAGAAATCTAATGCATAGTATAATGAACATACACAATAATATTGTACTATAACGATGTAATTTGATAAATATTACTTCAATGGCAATCACATTACAATATATAAATGTATCAAAGAAATACTGTACACTTTAAATTTATAAAATGTAACATGTCAATTTTATTTTTTTTAAGCTGATTGAATACTACTAGCCCTTCCAAAGGAGAAAAAAAACACCTTGGGGTAATATTTCATCCTATTATAAAGTATAACTTAAGCAACCACTGAGCTACAACTTGCTTAAACAAATAATAAACACTTGCTTATAATACAGAAAACAGTAAGTAAAGTGAATCACTTAAACTTATTTCCTTGACTTTTGGTAATTGTGTTCCCATCCTTAGAATATTTACAGTTGTTGTCGATGGGCCTCTCGTTCCAACTCTATGGGAAAAAAATCATATTTCAAATGACAAGTTTTATGCTTATTTGCAAAATATATTAAAAAATTATGCTTATAAACCAAAACATGTATTTACACTTTAATAAATTACTCTATTAGTCAGCAACACTTTTCTGAAGTGACAAAAATAAAAATATCAGAAAAAGAATTCATTTTTGATATGTTATATTTCCTTTGTGACAAACTATACTATAAATTTGTAGCCCTGTCCTTTGCAATTCATTCAATAACAAAGGAATCCTCATGTCCATTATAATGAAAAAGAAAATATTTCTTCAAAACATTCTAATCAGATACCTTACCAAAGACATATGGTACTTTACTGTGTTTAATAAGTATATAACTTTAGAAATACTTTTATAATTGAAATGAGACTTCCAAAAACCATACTATATGAAAGTTTTTCTATTATAAAACATATTTAATACTGTTATGTCTCCATGTTCTCAGTTGTACATTGTCAGAGCTAAATTTTATCAAGTTGAAATTGTCCATCTATCCTTTATTGGTCATTGGCCTCCATAGAAAATACATTTTTGTCTCTCTTCTGTCATGGGGCTTACTCTACTTCACTACCCCACTTGACATGTTTATGTTATTTATTCATTATAGAGACACAAAATCTGGCAAATACAGACGCACTTTAATGAAATATAATCAACCCGTTTCTCTCAGTAGAGAGAGTAGTGCATGCATACTGACTGTTGATTGATATTCTTAGGAAGTCTGGTCAAAGATGAGGAAAGATAGAGCCATATGTTGGATATTTGGCAACATTTTGTCATATGGATAGCCATTACTAACAAAGAAAGTATTCATCAGGGTTCTGGAAGAAAAACAGTACTCGAATTGGGTAACTTGAGAAAAGTTTGCTAAGGATACTATTTAAAAGCTGTGAGCAGAGAATAAAAAAAAAAAAAAAAAAAAAAAACACAGGAGAAGGTGCCTTGAGCTAATAACGGTGGCTTAGTTCTTATCACCCTGCAACACATGTGCTTGGTGCCTTATTTTATGTCTCCTTAGCCCATCTTTGATTTCAATCCAGGTATGATGAACAATTTGAGCACATTGCCATCCATGATTATTTTGTGCTTTGAGATTTTTTTCACGAATCTACACGAGGCCTACATGGGTAGAAACAGCATGGAAAGAGTTAACACTCCAGGAGAAATAGACTTGGGGTAGGAATTACAAGTATCCAAGCTGTCTGTCCTTCAGAATCCTGAGGAATGTTCTACATAGTTTCTTAGGGGATCTCCAGAGGGCTTCAACCCCAGTTGCTTGAAGTTTTAACAAGCCGAATAACATTTTTTATGAACTTTTCTTCTTGTCTGGTCCTGATGATCTGGGGATAACTCCTGATTAAACTACTTATACCCAAGTTCTTAACTCAGATCTTTGTGAGAGAAATCAAATTAAGATACACCCTGGGCCCGAAAGGATAAGAAGAGAGACCAGTTAAAAGAACTCACTGAGAGATAACTAGGTACAAAAAGCTATTAGATAGAAGCTTTAACATTTAATCAAAGAAGGCCTATGCCTGTGTCCATGAAATAGAGCAAAACAGGTAATAGACACCTCAATTTCACTTTCTTCCTTCTCTCAAGACTGCTGGTGTTCTCTATTAGCTGACTCAATTAAATTCCGAAAGTCATTTATGCAGTTTCTGTAAGTCAGACACAGAGCAAAGGGGTAAACAGAATATCTTCCACACAAAAGGGAACCTATGTTCTAGACCAGAATCATTGACATCTCATTCTAGTCCTTCACATAGTTCCATTTTCCCTCTAGTCCTCCTAACGCAGTTTAACTTAAATGATGATACTATCAGAAATGCAATTTTGAAAAATAATCAAGAATCCTCATGCCTATGTACATTTAACATCTTTTTCCTATGTTTTATGGATAGACTTAAATTCAATATTCTCTCGAGACTGCAGAAGAGAAGATTATTAACATAATAACTGGAAGCTTTTCTACTATAAAGAACACATTTTGTTACTAACAATAGAATATGTGAGTGTTTAAATACATATATGGAAATCATAAGCATGTTCATAGCAGACTATTCTCTATCATGGCCAAGATTAGTTGTCTAATAATATGTTTCTGGAGTATTCAATAATCAACAAAAGATTACTCAGTAGCTTCAACATGTAGCTTGGCATTGGAAAAGATTATAAAAATATAACACATAGAAATCATTAAGAGCAAAGTTAGAACAGAACAGTGTACCTCAAAGGCTTATTTGAGGTATATCAGAACTCAGTGGTCTATACACCAATAGTTCGGTGATTTGATAGAGGAAGAAGAAAATGGTATAACAACTCTCAAACTTTAATTGTACATCGGTGGTCAGCTGACACTCTTCATTTTGAACTAGCTGGTATTTATTGTAATCTCTAATATAACTTGCAATGACCAAAAAATGTCTACGAAATAAAAATAAATAAGTGTCAAAGGAAATATCTTTGTAGTAATTATGTTTGTACTCTAAAAATAGCAGTACGAGTAGAAACTGGAAAACTTGTAACTTATCTTGAAGTATCCCTGAGGTGAAAAGAAATTTATTTGAAATAAGAAAGGATAAAATCTTAAGTGATTGGGTTCCAAAACACACCAAGAAAAGACAGATGAGAGGGGAAGTTGTGCTATAGAGCACTTCATAGAAAAATGGAAAATTTACAGGTTTTCACTGATCCATTAGCCATTGAAGTTTGAAAACCAGGGATATTTTAAAATTTCTTTGGCAGTATATTGTAAGCTGAAAAAAATCCATGCAAAAATAGCTTATCTGTGAAGAACAGTTACTGGAAACTTTTCCAAGAATCTAAGGGCAAGTAAATAAATGTGTCTGAACGAGGATGAGATGAGAGAAAGAGAAGGTATAGCACAATTTCAAAGCAATCTTTAAAAAAGTGAAACAAGTTTAAAGTTGGGAGTTAAGTCCTTTTTCAAAACGCAATTAGAAATGATAATTATAATTTGTTTTTCAAGAGCACTTAAGACATTTTTTTGGATAGTGATGCTAGACTTTGTGGAATTTCCAACTTATTTTACATCAGTGATAAAATATAGACTAAATATTGAAAACACTATGGATTTATCTAGTGTGTTTTAAAAAATAAAAGGATAGCATAATTTAATAGTTTTCTTTACTAAGGAAAAATAGTTACCGAGTATCATATCAAAAACCACAATATTATCAATTGCCAATAGGTAATTTTATTCTCTTAATCAAAAAAAAAATATTTCAAAAATCTCCATTACTTTTAAATAAATGTTCCAAACCTTCCTTTTATATTAAGATTGTATTATCTGCCACTGACACAGAATCATGACATTTTAAAGTTAGATATTATCTAAGGATCAATTTCTTCTTCTTAAAGACTAATAAATCAATTTCCACTGAAGTTAAATTACATAAATAAGTCAATGCAATAAACTCTAATCCCAAAATTTCAAAGTTTTACACAGAATTTACATCTAGATATTTAACTACCAATTCAAATGAACACAAAAATGTAACTCACATTTTTGTTACAAATCATCTTTATCTTTTAGGAGCAAATTCTCCATAGCCCTGTTCCAGTTTGCATGACTTGTAAATGAGACACTGACTGCCCATTTCTATTTTTTATTTTCAGGTTAGTTTGCATAGCAAATAGCTCTGTGACAATAGGGAGAAATGCTTGCTTTCCATTAGAGTAATAATAATATCTCCCTCTGGAACAAAGGACAGTCTTGCCTTCTGCCAGTTGTAAAAGATTTGGCTTTCCTTAACTCAGTGTTTCTCTCTAGTAATATAATCCACTATGCAAGCAAGTGTCATCTGGTTCTCTTCATGATGCCCTTTGGAAACTGGGGCTTGGGAGACTAGCACAAAAGTTCTGATGCTATTACTGTTGCTACAGTGAGCGTTAAACCAGCCATAGTCTCTGACCTAGAAATATTGCATCTGTTACCAGCATTCAGGAAACTATGGCTGGCTAACTTGTTAGCTTAAAGCAGGGTTACACCTCAAATTCTATAATTCTTGGCACATCTCCTCATTTCTCTAAATTAATCTGTTTTATACTCTTAGAATAAAAATATCTGTAATATGTTGGAGTAGATTAATTCTTACTCTGAGATTCAATATAATGCTAATAAAAGATATTAAGAACAAAAATAACTGCAAGATAAACATCAAATGCATGAGTAGAAGTCAGAGAACCTCCTCCACTATTCTTGGACGCCCAGACAATTCAAAGTTATATAGAGGTGACAAGAAAGTGATGTGGAAATTTGTGGACGATTTCCTTAGAGAAAGTCATGCTACTCAACCAAAGGGTAGCAGATTGTTGCCTTGTAATTCAAGTCTAGTGTAAACATGAGTTTTTGCACTTTTCTTGGGAACATTTTCAAAATTGGACCTTTCAAAAGAAAAAGTAGGACTGAATTTCTTTTAATTAAATATTTCCAAACAAAACTTTCTGGGTAGATAAAAGACTGCAACAATGAGAGTCTGTGTGGGATTGATCGTTAATGAACCAAATGCGAGGGTGAAAATCCAGTAAGGAAAGAGAATGCAACACTGGCATCATGATAGTTATAGCTGTAGAAGTCCATGTGATGAGAATCTCCAAATAATTCACAAAAATGTCCCACAAAGAGAAAGAATTAATACAAACCTTTTTGAGACCCAGAGATCTTAAAGCTTTCAGCAAAGAAGAAATATTCCTGATTCATTTTTCCCTTGTTTTTCCCTTGATTCATACCCAAAAGGGATGAAGTTTCAGTTATTTTGGATAGAAGCAAGCAAGAAAGGCAAAAATAAGGACTAAATGTTAACTTCACATCTCTGAGATAGCTTCCAATTTGGTAGTGGAGGAGGTATAAGGAGAGCTATTTAATGTTGTTAGATTTGATTATTTAAAGTTAGGACACAGTACTGAACATTCTTATTTTCAAATAAAATCATGTTCATTACTAAAAAGAACACAAGAAGGTTATTATTTGATGGCTTAAAGCAAATTAATAAGTTTGCCAGTATTATTTAAGGATATCAAATGGTCATATCCTAATGAACAAATTTTAAAGAATTGCTGAGAGTAAAATAAAAATGTATTTTGATATGTCACCAGTCTTGTTCATTGGTTTGTACCTTAATCCAATCAGGCTCTTCCCACCTTCTTTCCTTCCTTTTTTCCCCTTCCTTTCTCCTTTTCTTTCTTTCTTCTCTTCTTACTTTCATAATCTTACTCCATTCTATCTTATGTTATAGTATTTAATTAAGTAATATGAGTAAGTAATATGTTGAACTCTTATCATATCAAATATACCATGCAAATGGCCTAGGAGAACAAAGATAACAAATAATCCCTGTCTTCAAACAGCTGATAAGGGGATCTGGGCATGTAACAAAGATTAATTAAAATATACAGTACAGTAAGTGCAAAAATGAGACATAAATATTAGGTAATGAAGGAAAACTTAATTTTGACTGTAATATAGATGGTAATTTTTCGGGGGAGCTTTGAAAGCATTGGTTAGACTTCAAATAAGATTGGTTAGACTTCAAATAAGATTGGTATAGGAGAGAAAGAGACAAGGAAGAAAAAGAGAAGCACAGATCTCAAGCCAGAGGATTTATTTGCCTCTCTTATTCACATTTTTTTTTCATTTGATCCTTAGATTATTTCAAAAGTTTTTAAATTGGCATTTTTTATATCTAATCTCATTTGTTCAGCTTAATCCGTTTTATACTATTCTACTAAATTCATCTTTCTGAACTCTTTCTGAATTTTTCTTCTCCTCAAAACCTTGAAATGGTGCACCTGGAATGTTAGGCATTTTATGCTATTTATAGGGACACTTGGAATCCCACAAAATTGCTTCTCTCCCTATCTTTTTAACATTCCTATTATTTTCCGTCACAACATCACTGAACATGATGAATAAATTTCAAAGGTGAAGTGGAGATAAGAAGAGATTGAGAGAAGCAAACCACAGCGATAAAATATAGGATATATTCCGGAGATTTCTCTCCAACACCATCTTTTAGAATTTGACCTATTTCCAGGTTTTATTCAGGGGAAATTTCCTTGATTATCCCTGAAAGAAGTATTATTTCCTTTAAAAATAGTGGCAGAATATGTAAAAATTAAAAAATATATATATCAAATTTAACTATCATATTTTTTCCAAAATAACATAAATGTTTTGTTTATTGATATGTGTGTTGGGTCATGTTCAATTTCTGAAAATACAATAATCTATGTAAATCTGCATAATTTTTATAAGTATATCAAACATCTGTAATGCTTTTGAAAACTACCAATTGTTAATAAAAGTACATTTATATGTAATAAAAATATGTGCAGATATAATTATTCTTGTATTACAGTAAAGTATTTTAAATCAAGTACATTTAGGGCATATTTTAAAATCATTAACCAAGAAAAAAGGACACCTTAAGATTTTTTTTTTTATTTGGTAAATTACTAAATTGTGAATTTTAATATTCTTTGAAGCTTAGAAAAAATTATCTACACTTTTAACAATAAATTTTTCACCTTAAAGTGAGAATTGATTGTGAATAATGGTTATAATTTTGATCGATTTCTAACAGATAGCTAAGTATACCATAGTAATTTTGTGAAGGAAACTGGTATCCAAATCAAATAAAAGCATGTATAAAATTCCAATAGGAATTTAAGAATACTTTAAAGTTATTCTTTATTTTATTTTAACACAAACACATTTATGTTAAATACTACATTTTTACATGTAAAGATAAATAAATTTCATAATGACAACAAAATAAGCATGTAGCCATGAAAGATATTCTCAGAAAAATATATTTGTAATGTGAACATCTAAGACTAAAACAATTAGGTAAACTATTATCTACTTCCTTCCCTTTGGACACACACACACAATCAAATGCTAAGATGATAGGTTCTCCTACTATTTAGATCTCATTATTTCAAATGGAAGATTTTATTTGTTTCCAGGAAATAAGGCAATTACTTAGATATTTTTACAAGAAAAAAAATATTATATGGTTAGTTGCATTCATGAACATAGTCTAAAATATTCTCTGTATGTATGTGTGTATACGTGTATATGTAGTTTTTTTCTATGATTCAGACATAAACTACAGGCCCATCTATCCAACTCTGTATTGGATATTATTACTTATAATATCTCTCACAGACACATCAAATTCAACAGGTTTAGAAATGAACTCATCTTCCTCTTTCTTCCTCTAGGTAGTCTGTCTTAAGAAATGGCATAATCATCTATTTGGTCAACTAATCCCAGAAATTTGGTAACTATACTTTCTTCCTTATGTTCCTTACAAATCACATCTAATTGGCACCTAATCCTATCAGGTCTAACTTTTTAAATTTACAAATTTGATTCCCTCCTGCCATCCTCGTTGCTACAGAGTACTTTGTTCCGAGCTTTCATTATTTCTATTTGAGATTGCAGTGACAACCTCTTGCTTTGGCTGCCTGCCAAGAGCCACAGCTGTTCCTCTTCAATTCCTTCCCCAGGCTGTGGCAAATCTTTTTTTTTTTTTTCTTTTTCAAAAATCGAAATGGGATTTTTTAAACACCTCTTTGACAGTAAAATCAAATTATATCATCCTTTACTTAAATCTCCAGTGTCCATGGAATAAAACTAAACTCTTTAGGAGGCATAAAAGCCTCACTCCCAAATTCTCTTGACATGCCACTTTTCACATGATACGCTGTAGTCATACTCCAACTTTAATAGTTCCATAGTTCCATGTCCGGGTATATCTGTGTGTGTGTGTGTTTGTGTGTGTGTGTGTGGGGGGGGTGTTTCAAGAAAGTAACATCAAAAGAGAAAGAGAGATGGAAAGATGAAGAAATAAAGAAAGATATGGACAATCACAAAAACTTAAATGTCACTGTAGTTTTATATGGCTCATGAAATTTCTGGTGACTTTTGCTTTCTTCTTTGGGGTGCCTTCTATTTACTAAATTTTCTACAAAGGCCATGCTAGTTTTACAATCTGAAAATAAATAAATATATAGAAAGAAATTATTTATTTACTTACGCAGTTCAGGGACCATTTTAAAACAACCTTATTTTTTCATTGCACATTTCATCTCATATATTTAGAGCCCTCCTTTAAAATTGTATAAAAAAAATCAATCTTTATGCCTTTTAAAATTATTATAGTCAGCAACTTATAGAACTTAGAGTTTCTAATTTTATAATCAAACATAATTCCTAGGGGAATAAATATTGATTATGAAAAAATGTATAGATTATAGTTTAGTATCACCTATTTATACATTTTAGAAGATATATATTTTATCAAATATTATATGATTAGAATTTAATAGCAGCCTATTGTGACTTATTTATGCTTTTATTAAAGAATTTCAAGAATATAATAGTTTATCCAATAAACGATTAAAATTTAAAATTCATGTTTCTGATGTTTAAAATATCCCCTATAAGGGCTCTACAAAATAACATAGAAAGATTCAGACAATAAAGGTGCAAATCAAATATAATGGGAATTCAGGGTCAATAAAGATTACATTTAATTTTTTACTTTTTCTTTCTTTCTTTCTAGAGGACTTCAGTACGGAAAGAAGAAAGTATTAGTAGAGAAGGATTCTAGAAGATGGTAAATGAGATTAAGAACAGAGTCATTGCACCTTGATTTGAACAGAGTCATTGTGTCTTGATTTAAATAGAGCATCTATTTCATTTTCCAAGATAAAGAGCATAACTAAAGATATGTCAGGGCAAGAAAGAAATACAGAGGCTTCTATCATGACATCACCAACTTAGATAGATAGAAATTCTTGACATATGAAGAGAAGATGGAGTAGGGTAGTCATTAAGAGCTTATGAAAAGTAGAAAAGATATGTAAGATTCATAATGAGAAATGTGGATAGGAGACTTCAGAGATGAATTAAGAAATGTTACATAGTAGAGTTTCATGATTTCTCTCCCAGGTCATTATATATATTCAACATACATAGATCATGGTTATGATAAAATGATAGGACTCTATTTTAAGAAAGTATGTTTTAACTATCACTAGAATATATATTCATCGTGTTTATAACTCTTGATTAAATAAATTTAATTTGCCATTTACCATAATACCTTTATCATCCAAGAAGCTGAGATAGGATAGTATTTTATTCAATATTTTCATCTATAATTTCAATTTACTGGTTCTTTCAACAAATAATTATTGAATACATTTATGTTTGATGCTTCGTTAGGTGTCAATGATGAAAAAGCAGGATGTCTGACACTTCACAATGATTATAAAAACTGGCTACACACTCAACCTCAAAAAAACTCAATCTGTAAAGGACTTTACTTTAAATCTATAAGAAAAGGCCAATATTTACAAAAATAATTGACTTCATTTATTAATCACTTACTTGGTGACATACTTTTGGCTCATCATTCCCATTTATTCTTTCATTAGTCCTCAGGCTAAACTTAGGAGGTAGTACTATTATTTTCCTCATTTTATAGATGAGGAAGCCAACTGAAAGAGGTTAATTGCTCAAAAGATACAGCTAAAAATGTTAAACCAAACTTGGACCAAAGTCTTTATGATTCTAAAAATGGTATATTCCACTAGATAGATACTAAAGAAAATAAAAAGTAAGGAAAGGTAAGGAGAGAGAACAAAAATGAATGCCTTAGAAGAAAGGTAATATCTAAATCCAATTACATTTCCGAAGCTCAAAACAAATGAAGCAAAATGCACTTAGATACACAAACCACCTGAAAAAGCATTTTTACTTATAGCAAAGACAAATGTTAAGCATTTGAAAGTTTAACTACCTATTGTGACTTTATTAAAATCACTATATTTAATTTGAAATAGAAAAACAAAAAGCATTAAACATATAGGCTAATTAAGTTCTGGGTCAGCATGCTTACTCTCCAATAGTCCTTTAAATAAGAATTCCAACTAAAATTTCTGTCCCTGTCCCTATCCCTAGAAAAAAATATCAAGAGGATAAAGATATTGGGCTTCCTTTATATACTTCAATTACTACAATAGTGTCTATATATTATATATAATTTTTTTGCCCTATTCACTGAAAAATTTTGCTTCAGCAAATCTAGAGTGGTGCTGGAAATCAGGTTTAATAAATAGTGCACAGTATTCTGCAGGCAAGCATATTTGAATAACTAACTGTTCTGTATGTATACTAGACTCAAAAATAATACTTCTGTGCTGAGCTGAAGTAAATAGAGATAAAATAATAGAGGAGTAACTGGAGATATGGGGGAAACTTTGTTAAAAAATATCAAGGAGAGAAATCTAATAACCTAGTAAGCACCATAACATAACGTTCTTCAATCATAAGTGGTAATTGCCTTTTACTCCTACTCCTATTGCCCATTCTTTTTGTGTATGTATAATTCAGATAAGTGCTGCACCAGCATTTCCCTTTATTTGTGCCACCTTTCTTGAGATGACAGTGGTTAAGGTAATGTGTTTGAGGAAAGATGAGGGACTAGCCAAAGAATGACAATAGCTGAAACAGCTGTCACCCCTGGGGACGTCTAAAAGAATTTAGCTCTGGGATAGAGAAGATCGCTAATAATGATTAACACTAAAGAAAATTGAATTTTTGTAATGCTAGAACAGGAGAATGATGACCTAACTACATACAAGATTTCAAACAAGCGAATAAAAGTCCATATCTAAAGTAAAATTTTATTCTTTTCTGCACAATTATTATTTTAAGATGATTGAGAAATTGTGAGCTTAAAATATTTTGTCTTACAGAAGTTAGGCTGACAAGCTAGTTAAGATTTTATAATGTTTTGGCCACAAAGGAATTAAGTTTCCTTCCAAAAATATAAACTGAATATGTAGGCAGCTGGTGCAAACTGGCAGACGGGTGCCAACATGTGTCTCTTTTTATTTTGCAGTGCTGTACTTAATGCGAAGGGGAACCACAGAGCAGTCATTCTCACCATGTGCAGGATTGCAAATGGTACCAGAGGGCTGAGGGCTGATACAGAGAGCAGGACTTTCGAGTTCCTCAAATCGTCTGTCTGTTTCATTTCCTCTCTGAGAGATTTCTATAGTTAAACCACTGTGTTGAGGAATATCTTGAAGAATAATCCCAGAATTCAAAACTTTTCAATTAAAATGAGCCACAAAGGATATAAAGAACATAGCAAATTGAGTTATGATTTAAGACATGGACTCTGAGCTCAGGAAAAAACACACACACACACATTAAGAAAAACAGAAAAAAAGTCATTTGAATGAAAGAAACTCTTAAGAAAAAAAGGCCAGTCACCTAAGAAACATAGCATAGTATTCAAATTTATATTTTAAAATGAACCATCATATTAGAAATCTAGGGTTTTTTTTATATGTATATATATAAATAATGTTTGAAATAAATCACAAATTGCCAAAGGCTGCAATGAAGAAAATTCTTTTTCAAAAAAGATAGAATAGTATCTCCATTAGAAGTAATAGAACCAAATCATATGGATACATTAGAATCGTAATGATTGCAGAATTTGAAAAAGACAAAATTATATAAATGTGTATGGAAAAATAATGTTAAAATGAGGTAAATTATAAATTTAAACTTCCAAAATAATGCAAAAATATGCTAATTGGTACAAGTTAGGATAAGGCCAGGGAGAATTAGAGGAGTATCTAACTTACATCGTACCTTTAAAAGAAAGGTAGATTCTTTTTCAACAGCATAAAATAACTCAAAGTAGGCACATAAGAATGCTCAGCAGAGGTTCTGCACCTTAAACAAATTGATGAAGTTTTAAGAATTGTTTATATTTGTGTATTTTTTTTAGTTTGTATTTTATTTAAATACTGAATTCTGAATTGGTACATATAGCACAATCTTCCTTATTAGAAAAAAAAAAAAAAGTTTAAAGATTTGTCCAAAAATACACTGGTATGCATTTTGCAACCTCAATAGGAACTCATGATTTGAATAAACTGAATTTAATAGATGTTATATAAGCTAAAATACTCCAGGAGGAAAAGAGAATCACTGACAAAATTAGTGTAAAATGTAGAGATTTCATTATTTCATATAACTGGAAGCAGAGTGAGCTTTGGTACAAAAATTGGTTGTTTCAAAGACCTCACTGAAAGTCAAAATCTTTTAACTTAGATTGGCACTAAAATGGCAACACTAGGACTTGGGGTCAAACTCAGAAAAGACGTTTTACAGAGAAATTATTCATTTTTAAACTTTTTTTTCTTTTTTGCAAGAGACATGCCCAATGACCAAAAATGAAGGGTTGTAATACATACAAATGATCTGTCTTTGTTTTGGTTTGGGTTTGGTTTGTTTGTTTTTCGGGCGGGGGAGGGACAGAGATGGGAGACAGAGATTAGTTTTGCTGAGTGAGAAAGCATTTTTAACAGAAAGATTTGAATGCTATTTCATAAAATAGTGAGGTAGTACATCCCTGCCACTGCCAGTATTAAAGTTACCAACTGCAGATTCTGTAGCTGATTTAAGGATTTGAGAAATGTTTGGTAATCTCTTTAGATTACTTTGGCATATTTTTTTATTTCCTCCATAATCTACTATTTATCAAGCAAATATTTACTGACTACTCATTATATACCAACCATTAGGAAGACATTTATCTTTAGGCATAATTCATGTAGGCACTGGAGATACAGACTGAACATATCAATTCCTATTTGCAATGATTAGAAGTTGAGGAGACTGTAAAATCAACTAATTAAAATGGCATATTTACATTTTATTTCTAAAAGGAAACATTAGAAATAAGTTCTACAGAAAATTCAAAATGATATTTTCTGAAACCTGTAATATGTCACTTCAGTAAACACACTTTTTAATTAAATCTCATACTATACCTATTATGTTTGTTCATATTTATTAGTGCATTTAGTACATGTGTGAATTTTGTACTACTAAAACAATCTGACATTTAAATTCTTAATTAAACTCACAATGACTTGTGGCAAGCTTTTTTTTTTTTTTTTTTAAAGGAAATGTCTTTATATATCTTTACATGGAATATATAGGGACTATCTATTATAAATTATAAATTAATTCTAACAAAGAGAATCTTAATATAATGATCAAGATATGTTATAAGATTATTTTTGAAACTCAGAGGTCTTGATTTAAACCTAGTTTCAACCATGCTTAGTTGATATGAAAGAAAAATAATTGAATTAAGTGCATATAGAATTCTTCCTGCACACAATTAGCATTTTATTCTCTAATTTTAGTATACTACATGCTACTTTCCCAACCACCACTCCTCACTCCAATAAAAACTTGCTAGATATATACTTTTGTATCTTTACTTACAATGATCCATTTTCTGGAACGTCTCTCTGGCTCTTCCCTATCTTTGGAATTTTCATTGATTAAAGGCCCAGCTCATATTATTCCTTCTGTAAAGACTTCCCTTGCAATATAAATAAAGATCATTGTCCCCTCCAACATGTTCATGATACTACTATACTAGGCATCACATGTGATAGAATAGCTATCCATGGTCTGTTTTCTTTTCTACATTACAAGCTCTTTGGGACAAAATCCAGGAGCAAAAGTCTACATACTTTAGCATTCTTTTTATCTAATAGAATACTTGAAAAAGAGCAGATATTCAATAAGTGCTTATTCAGTAAAAGAGGCATGAATAATTATGCAAATAGTCAAAGGCATTACTTAAATTATAGTTGAACAGAAAAACACATCGCAGACAAAATTTTTAATGTACTTTTGGCCATGTATGGCAATAAAATCAAATAGAAGAAAAAACCCTTTACCTACTGAACACAGGTAGTAGTTAGTGTTTTTATGTCCAATATATTTAATATGGTTATTTGGCTATAATCTATCATTTAATAGATGTATCAACAAATGTATGGAATAAATATAATGGTCATATTCATTCTCTTAATAATTATTTTTTTGTTGTTTTTACATCTCTATACTTACCATGAAAAAATTACCTAAAATGTATGGTAGATCTTATTAGAATGCAAAACTTCCTCTAGGGATGTCAAGAGTTATGGTTTGGATGGGATATAATGTTCTACTCTGTGATACAGAAATTTAATCCACTTCAGATATAAGAATAGGTGAACTCCGAGCCTCTGGTCCAATCCTACTTTCATCCTGGACCAGAATATGGAAGATTTGTAATAGTATTTATCTCCTCAGCCACTTCTTCTCAAGCCTTGCATTCTGGAAATAACTAAAACACCCTTGACCTGCTTTGCACCCAGTTAAAAAGAAATCTTTGTTCTTGGATGATCTATTAATCAGTAGTTAATTCTAACTTTCCATGTGCTTCTCAAATAATATGTTTTAGAGCTATAAACTGCAAACAATGAAGTCGAACAGCAAAAGCATTGTTTCTGACTTTAGGTGAAATATTATTGTCTACTATTTTAAGTGAATTGTATAAAACTCATGTTGCATATAATATTTAAAAAGTGCTTATTTGTGTTTATCGATGTTAATCTACACAGGAACTAAAGTTAGAGGAAGTTGCTTTTCAATTGACTATGCACCAAAATAATTCTATATCTTATGGATCAGATGTCTGATTTTCAGAAACATGTAAAGAATCAACATTCACCTTTCACTGTTGGAGAGGAATAATTGGTTAGACTTTTTTCACCTTTATAGAACAAGTGGACTTAATGTTTTTCCTCACAGAATTGTAAGGTGAAATTCAAGCTGGTTGAAAATAATTATTCCTTCCTTGTAGAAAGAAGAAAAATAGTATAAAGGACCTAATCTTTTCACTTCATATAAGTCTGTGAACTGTTAATTATCTCCTAATTAATTTTAAAAATTAATCATAAATGTCTTTGAAAGTTATAGAAAAATGGCTTTAAAATGGAGTTTTGAGGACATGAATCTGAAATTAAAAGACAACTACTAAAGTTTTAAATCATGTGAAATGTCTAAAGGACTTATGGAGTTTTCATCTTTATTCCTGACTTTTATGAGTTACATTGTTTGTCCTAGCCATTTGTTTTATAATTACAGTTTAGCTCAATATCCAATAGTTATTTAGAATAAAGATAATTTTCTGTTATCTTGAACTTAAGATCCTTCTCCTTGTCATAGTGATTATCTTGAATATATGATGAAATTGACTTTCTCAGATATTTAATAAATATAGTTTCCAGAATTTCATTCCCCTATTATTTTATCTGCTTAAATTAAAAAGTAAAACCCATAAATAAATATTAAATTAATTATGATGTGACTTTGTAAATATACAAAAATAACCCAGATGAAATATATTTTAACATTTGACTGGTTGTCAATAACCTAATATTTATTCTGAATTTACTGATTATCTGTGGCCCCTGAGCTAGCCATTGACACACACACACACACACACACACACACACACACACACACAAATTACAAATGTGCACACTATTTGCTTTTCCAAAAAAGGAAAAAATAACTACAAATATATACCTATATACTTATTCATCATTTTTTGAATTTGATCAATAATTGCATAATAAAAAGCTTCCTGTTTCTCAAAGGTGAATTTTTTTGTAGATATTTTATATATATATTTCCAATATATTCATTGGAAGTCCATCATCCTCATAAGAAAACTGAAATCATAGTAACTATTTTTATTCAGAATGTAATGTTTTGAACATACGAGGAACAGTGAATATTTTGTATAGGTCAAGGAGAATCAAGAATTACTAACATGTTTGTGCTAACCAAATGGTTTTGAGCTACTCTCAATAAGTGTGACTTGGGTGGAAAACACTCAGTAAGCCAAAACTTTTCTCTTCTGATACAAGAGAAACTGATAGAATATGGATTCTCAAGGCATTCCTATCCTAAGGGATAGTTGTGACAGGTGGACTCTAAAACATAAACCCTATTGATGAGTGGCACATCTATCTGCTTTGGCTGATACAATCTATAATTTTTTAAGGTAGAGTTTTAGAAGAAAGTCAATGCAATCATATTTCCAGACCAGGAGTGGAGATTACTAAAATCTTATTTCAGGAAACCATATCTACCTAAAGAAGAGAATTTCACAAATGTGAAAATCCTCTGATCCTAAATCAAGAATGGAAATAAATGAATAGAAAAGTCATTTTTGCCAGGTTCTCTATGTTTACTTTATCAGCTATATAGGCTTCTATATTACTGTTATTATCGGTATGATATTTTACATAAAATCTTTACAATATCTGAGTTGTGAATGGTGGTGTCCTTTCTCTGTTTCAGCGATGATGAAGACATTCCCCTATTTTCATATTTTTGTGGCGATTTCAACTGGCTCCTGAAAAAATGCCTCTTCTCAAACTATTTTAGCTGCTAGTCACAACCATTTATTTTTGTTGGATTGAATTTTAAGAAAATTAACTAGAGGATCAATTTTTATTTGATAAAAGAAAATAACCAAATGAAGAATTACTTTTTTTTTTTTAATTAAATATCTTAATCCTTGAAAGAGAGGCTTCTCTCTGGAAATTCAACCGCAACTAAAAAAGAAAAGACCATTATAAATTAGTAGGTTTATAATGTCAAATTTAATTTTATACCTATTGTGAAGTAATTTTTTAACTTTTAGCCTATTAGAGACTGAAAAGTGTCAGTTAATGACTTTTCAAAAATCTATATAACAGCTATTTTTAAGCTCTTTCTATAGGTCAGGTAAATTTCTACAAGATGATTAAGACTATAAGATCGCTAATATCAAGTTGTACTCTAATTAAGGAGGTTAGCCAGTAATTAGATAGTGGTAAGTGCTATTATACATGAAGTAAAATGGAGCTCTGCAGAAACATTTGGTTCAAACCAAAAGGTTTTGGAAGTGTGAACAAGTTTTAATGAATAAGCATAACAGTACTTGCAACAATTTGATAAACTAAAACAAATCTTTAATTAGAGCGAAGTGACTCTGAACTGAATTACTGAAGAAAGAAAAAGCAGAAAGCTCTGTGTCTCTGTGTATGAGCCATACTCATCCTAGCGATTGTCCAATTTACATAAAGGTGCAAAGAATCATATCTTCACATTATAAGTACCTCATAGTAGGAAAGGTATAATGAAGAATTCACCCAGGTTATTTTAGTAGAATGAATGTAAACAAAATAAACCAAATTTAACATACTTAAGAAAAAGATGGCATCATGCAAATATGTAAATAAGTGCAAATAAATATACTCATAAAATATATAAAAATAGATAGAACAACTTAAAATTTGAAGAAGATATAATCAAAAAAAAATTCCTTTGAATACTTTGTACTATATAGAATGTAACAAAATAATGAGTTCACTAAAATTAAAGCTTAAAGAAAAGATACAGGAACAGAATTGAATACAAATTATGATCATAGAGAAAGCATTCACATTGATCAAAATGCCACCATAAAGAAATAATAAATTAGGAATAGAATGATCATGATAGAAATATAAATTATGCAACTAAAGAAAGAATTTCATAATCACATTAAATGTAAAAGCAACATGCAGAGATAAAAAAAGGAGTTAGAAGGTAAAATATAAGGACAATACAAAACAAAAATAATGGTGTTCTGAAATTAGAAAATGTAATAAATGACATATAAAACATTCAAATATATAATAAAAACAATTTTTTTCTGAAATGTTGCACAATTTCGTATAATGTTCAAAAGTTAGATGGGTCGGCAGATAGATAGGACTTTATTTTTATATAAAATAACTAAGATATGACCAGCATTTTAAACTTATGTAAACTCAAGTATAAAGAAGGCTGATTGAAAGAACAATCTTTTAAGGATACAAAAAATTCAGGCTGTTCTCAGACATCGTCACAGTAATATTCAATACGAAACATTGGAACAATGTCTACAAATTTTTATTGAATAGAAAATATAAGCTATGGTAGCCAAAATAACATCACCTCAATAATATCCATGTCCTAACACCCCCAAAATTGTGAATATACTAGATGGTAATAGGGACTTTATAGATAGGATGATATTAAGAATTTTGAGATGTGGAGATTATTTTGCATTATGCAGTTGGGCCAGATCAAATCATGAGTCTTTAAAAGTGAAAGAAAACAAGAAGAATGAGTCAGAGATTCCAGCAGAGGAAGGATTTAATTCCCCAATGCTGGTTCTGAGATGTAGGTGGCAATGTGCAAGGAGCACAAAGAGGTCTCTATGAACTAAGTTTAACCTCAACTGACAGCTATCAAGAAAACAGGAGGCCTTACTCCTACAATCTCATGGAACTGAATTCTGCCAACACCAGAATTAATAAAGACATGGAAAAGAACACAGTCCTCCCTGCCAACACCTTGATTTTTATCCCAGTGAGACCCACACTGAGTGACTGATTTACAGAACAGTAACATAATAAATCTGTGCCCTTTAAAGCCATTAAATCGGTAGTTATTTGTCATGGCAGCAATATAAATCTAATATATAACTGAAGAATATTATAAAAAGCCAAGCTGTGTACATATATAAAGAAAACAGACAAGAATCTATAAGAATAAAAGTGGTTGGTACACTCTCTTGGTGGTTCTAATGTGATTGAATTGGAAATGTAGGCCCAAGTGTTCCTCCTCCTTTTATTTTTGAATGTATAAGGAGGATTGAGACTTTACAGTGCAGTGACATATGAGACAGCTGTATCACAAAAATTTAGAAAATGATTAGGATGAAAGAAAGGATAAGAGAAATTAGAATGCTATTTTTCTATTTTTTTGTCCATTGAAAAGGAATCAAACCATACTATATACATTTGAAATTTGTGGTTTAAACATATATATGTGTACTCATGTTAAAAGAACTTTTAGACAATAATATATTAAAATAAAGAAAATATTTCAAAAATTTAACATATAGTTTCATTTTAATTTTGTTTTGTAACAGTAAAGGAAAATTAAATATAATTCTCTGTAGTGACTATGTACTTTTTATAACGAATTTGAAATTAAAAATTCAAAAGTATCGGAAAAAAAGCAGATTACCTGATCATATTAATTACTGGGTAAATATTATTTTAACAGTATTAAACTGACATTTAAACATTTGTGTTGGATATTAAAAATTTTACAATATATTTAATCATGTTTTGTTTTATTACTATTTAACCCTAACCCCAAGCCTATCATCCTATAGAAATCAATACAATTAAAGATATTTCTATTTAACATATTAACTACTTAACATAAACACAATACATTCTCACCATCTTGAACCTTACAAAAAGGTAAGTCATGCAAGCAGTCACTAGCAATTCATATTGAAAATATTACTAAATACTTATCAAGTACACTGTCAAATATTTTAGCAACAAAAAGAACATATCTACTTCTTTCTTTAAAGAAAATTTCCAGGTAGTTTTGCAGCTAAAACAAATATGTGAATTATTTAGAAAAATACAACAGTTAATTGAAATGGTTCTGACTCTCAGGGAAACTAAAATTACATTGGTTGTATTTAACACCCTACTTCCAAAATTGAAAGGAAAAAATAGAAACCCGATACTTTCTGATATTAACACCATTACAATTTTGTAAAATATACTGTTTTTTTTTAATTTTATTTTTTATTTTTTATTTGAGTGTTCCTAATCACAGATGTTTGAGAATGGCAGCAGGTAAATCTATTCTAAACACAAGAACAACATGGATTTTTATTTTTGCTCATTGTTCCTGGTGTTTTGCTTAAACAAGTCTTTGTGTAAAGACCTGCCTTCTTGTCTGAGAATACAAACAAAATTGGATTAATTCTGTATTGTTCTAACATTAATTTTGATTATGTTTAAATTCAGAAAAGAAAAGATGAAACCATATTTCATTCTTTCTCTTTTAAATTATAAACACAGGAACTGAGCAAATAGTGAGCACTCATTCCCTAGGCCCTAAATAGAATACCAAAGTATAAAAACCCTGGTCCTTATCTAAGATTGTTGCACTTAATTTAACATCTGGTGAACAAGCTAAACTAATACACCCGAAATAATATTTCATACTGTATGACCATCCATTATTAAATTTGGCCTTTGGGCTATATTTTAGCCAGATACAAACTAGAGACAAAGATATCACAACTAGTGTGGTAAGTCAAAGGCTACCCTTGAGTATTTGAGATAAAAATGAATTTATGTCTTTAAAAAAGGTAAGATTAATAAACACGAAGATGAGACCAGAGAACAAAGAAAAATATGCTTATAAATCTCTCCAGAAGGAAACGAGCATGGTGAGTTTGTGAGATGGTGACAATATTGGCTCAAATAAGCAGGGTAAAATTATATTGGAAACATATGGTCTATTTGGGGAGGGTTCTGAAAATAGAATTAGGGCAGCCCGAAATAGAAACTAGTAAATAAAAAATATTGGTAGGACATGACAACTGAAAACGTTGTTTAAGGAAAATTACTAATGAAGTGGTTTTTGGAGGACAGACTAGAATATAAGAAACAGTGAAATCATGGCCATCAAAACTGAGAGATTATGTAACAGAGGAAAAGTTAATGATACACATTTTATTTCAAGAGATTTTTTTTGTAAACACAGAGTAAAGAGATTTTGTTTGTTTACATATGAAGCATGTTTTAATCATAGGACACTAGGGCACACTGCCACATAATAATTCAAAACTCATTAGTGCTAATGATAGTTGTTTTGACACAAACAAGTAAGAAACATTGATTTCATTAATTTAAGTAATTCGAAGCCATGTATTTAAAAAAATTCATACATAAGCACTAGCTAGATGAGAAAATGAAGCATTAGGTCAAGGCAGCAACTGAGCAGAAGTCAACTATGTTTTGACATAATTTTACAAACCTTGAGTGTGGTCTACCTCCCAATGTTTCAATATGAGTTTACTAAATGCATTTGGATCCCTGAAGACTATGAGAAGCCATATTTAATTTAAATAAAAATTAAATTTGTGGTCGGTCTATATGTATAAGCTAAAAATTTGTGCTTTGTTTTGTTTTGCATTAAATGCCACTCTAAACCTTCTGTTTGTCTTGCCTGTTTTCCCCTTCGGAGCACATTCATTTTCATGGCTTTGTTTATCACCTCTTTGCTGTTGATCTGAAATATTATTTGTTGTTCTAACAAAGTTTTAGAATATATTTCGGGGGAACAGAGATTTTTAAATTTTTATTCTTTTTCTTTTGGGGTGAGAGAGGAGTAGAATTTTGCATAGAAGCAATGTAATTTCCACAGCTTTCCACAAAAATTCCTGCTCTTTCTTCATTAAAATCTTATTTAATGTTTTCACAATGCTTATATCTTGAAGTCACCTGTTTTTGTTTGTTTGTTTGTTTGTGTTTATAGATGAATTGTGGGATTATATCTGGAAGTATTAATCTCTTTGTTTTCTACTATTTCATTTTTCTGTTCTCTCACAATCCCATCGGTAACCTCTGCTAACATGAAAACAATAAAAAAAAAAAAAAATGAAAAAACCTCCAAGAAACCTCTTGCCTGAGTATAGGTCAAAGATGGTTGCTCTGCTACTAAAGATTCAATAGCACTGGGGCAGGAGGCTCTGGAGGGGAAGCAAAAAAGGGAGGCGGTAAAAGATGGTATTGCAATAAGTTAGAAAAATATGTAGAGATAAGGTACAATAATGTGGGACATCAATATCTTGTTTAGGGATAGAGACATGAAAGAAAATTTTACTCCCTAAAGAATGTGGTAATGCCCAGAAACATTTGATGATCTCCTCAGAACAACTGTAGGGATGGCATCACTGCTGTCTAGAGTTACTAGAAACACTATATTATTCCAGCCTGTTGTCTTTAATTTTCACCTAACTAGAAAAGTTTAATTTTTCTAGTCTGAAATAAGTGCACATCTTAATTTGCTATTCTTTAATTGGTCATTCTTCTTTGTTCATATGCACACGCGCACGCACGCGCACACACACGTGCACACACACTCAAGGTTTTCCAAATTGTGACTCCACTTATTTTCTAGAATTTCACAAAATGAGTTAATTTATTTTAGTCTAGCAACTTATATATAAAACATACTATCTCCAAATTATTTTTTCATATTATGTCAATTCACAGAAATGCCTAACTCCACTTTCTCTAAACTCTGAGCCATTCTGAAAGGTTAGATTCCCATGAGACCTGCACTCAAAGATCTACTTCTCTATAATTGCAGTATACAATTTAGAACATAGTTATACCTTCTCTAATGCTCACTATTTTTCACATACATAATTCTACACTTGGATCTTTCTAATTCTATGAATTGCTATTATAAATTTCTCGACATTTTATACATTTCATCATTAAGGGTGATTTCATTATCATTGATTTTGTCCTTGATTTATTTATTACATTAAACAAATAATTTCTAAGGAATGTGTCATGCATTGTTAAAAAAATCTATGCTTTTTTGCTGTCAATGTGCGTAACATGGATAAAAATAAATCAAATAAAAAATTTCATGTCCAAAGTACTATAAGAAGGCCACAGAAATATAAGGGGAAGCCTTTAATGCTTTCAGAAGGAATCTATCAGTTTCACAGTCTCCTTGTAACGAGGCATTTATGACTTATCTTTTTATTTTATTTAAATATACTCCTTGGAGGGCAAAACTGCTAACATGGCACATACAAATGAATAAATGACAAAATTAATACATGTTACTATAAAGAACAGCTAATGACAGGGCACTTTCAGATTGCAGAAAAAGTAACTTCCATTCATTTCAGTTGAAAGTGAGGAACTAGGGAAATGCTGGTATTAATTCCCCTCTGCCAGCCTTGAAGGACCTTGTCACTAACCATAAAATCATTATTTTTTCTGTTTTTTTTTTTTTGAAAAAGAAATATATAAGATTATTGTAACATATGGCACTCTGATCAGACTCATCAAAATATGCATGCACCTTTCCCATACAGGTGACTTTTACATTGTTATATCAAATGGTAAATTTAATATTTGCAAAGTATTTATATTTATATGGAATCTTTGTCCACATACTCTACCAGCTTCTTTTTAATATCACTAACCACAGAAAGGGATTTGCTTGTTGTGGTTGTAGCTACCCCAAATTAAATTGCAGACTTTCACTGTACTCATATAGATGGTCATTTTCATTTTTGCCATTAAAGGGTTTCGAAGAAGCTGTCTGCCCTCCGTTGAAGGAGTCATCTGTCTGTGAGGAACTCTGTCTAGCGGCCCAAATAAAGAACCTTCAGGGCTGCTCAGATATATGAAAAAGAAAAAAAATCTCTCAAAAATTTCACAAAATCCACGTGGAGATATATGAATGGTATGTACTATTGTTTTAAACAGAGAACAAAACAGTAATAAAAATTCAATTTAACAGGCCTCTAAAACTCTGGGTAATAGAAATTTCAACTTCATTATATATTTTATAAAATCTCACATTCGGCCTAATCTAAAAGAAGAAAGTCAACACTAATTTTGGCAAGCACTTAAAAATAAGGTTATGAAAAAGCAGGAAATAATTTATATTAAATGATCTAGATCTGAAAAAATTTCCAAACTGCTGACTGCATTGGAGTTGCAGACTCAGCAACATATTTGTAATAAGTGGATCCCATAGCTCACAAAATGAATCTTTTACAAAAGGAAGATGAGGAATTCGAAACCACTTTGGATTTGACATTTTGTTGAAATTTAATTGAAAAAGTTATAGAAGTGAAGAGAATGTGAAGAAGCAGTGCATAAAGTCATTTCTTTCATATAGTTTTATCACATGGCCTCATCACCTTCCTAAAGTACCACATTACTGTGATTTCCTGATGTCTTACATGACTAGGATAATATAGATTACATCTCAATACATTATTAATTTAAAGCAATGAGGTTGAAAGCAAAGAGAGATGGCTCTTTTAAGATTGCAATTTCATTTATATTCAATGTTGCTCTTGTTAGTAAAAACATGACAGCTTGCAACATTGTTTTCTCCCTCTACCTTCTAGACAGTCTCATGCTTCAGTTGAATATTTATGATTAATTAGAAATGGTTTAGTAAATTACATGAAGGAACAAAATGTTATATGACAAATATTCATCAAGTGTCAAGCTCCATTGTCTTTGAACTTTGTAAAGCTAGTTGCATTATTAATATAGGCGAAATGTTTTAAAATGTTATTTTCTAACAAATCCATACAAAAGATTTATATGTAGTAAAGGGAAATAGACATAAAGTCCAAATAAATTTGATTACTTAGCATTATTATCCATAGGGTGTAGTGTCACAAGTATAGCAAAAATATCCATTGTATTGATTTTTAATAATAAAATTTTGTGAATGTTTCACAAATGTTGCTTACATGTAAAAACTTTAATCATTCTGAATTAATTGCATTAGATTATATATCTTAACTGTATTATATTACATTTTAAATTAATATATTATTGATTGTATTTCAGATATTTTTTATATGAATCAGAATCATTTCTACTTTTAGAAAACTCACATTCAGGTGGGAAGAAGGACAAGTAATAACCAATGAAAATCTAGTTAGAAACTGCTATATTGGTTGCATATACAATATTCTTTGGGATTCAAAGGGGAAGAGTGACTAGCATCAAGGTTTTGAGAAAGGTAGGGATATATTGGAGGCATGATTAAGGAAATATTCATAGAAAATTAGAAAATATAAACTTCAATCACAATTTTTTTTGTATATAATTCTCCTATCCTCCAAAAAATATTCTCCTAATTTTCTAATGGAATCTCTTCTAAAGCTGCATTTTTTTTTAGTTTTTGAGTTTGCAATTTTATATTGAAAGTCCAGTATAATTTCAGTTTTCAGAGAAATTTAGTGTAAAACTTATTTTCCTTAATATCCCTAATAGGAAACATGAGTGTGGATAATATTTTAATTAGTGAACAGTATATTTATTATGTTACCAAGTTGAAAAGTGGTGACTAACGGATAAATTTTTATTTTACAAGTAATGATTTATCAGTATTGTACAATACAGAGTAATTATAAAAATACATATATTTTGCATATTAATAGAAAAAGGTATTATAAAACAAGTGGTAATTATCACTAGCCCTTTAAATGCCCTGATACTTTTTGCATATTTAAGAAAAAAAAGGTGAGAGTAATGAAAAAACATAAATCATTCCTCCAAAAGAGAGCCTTTGAAAACTATAAAAAGCTTAAAGAAGTAAACACATGGTCCACAAAAAGAGTATTAAATTAAAATATCTTTCCTATCCCTGAGTCCCAGGTACTGAGTTTTCCTCTTGAGACCTAAATAGTTTCCACTACTTTCATTTCAAAAGTGTAGGGTTATTGTCTGACCTCACCTGGAAATAAAATCATGTCATTTTAGAGCATACAGACAAGTATAACACTGACCCCAACTCCTTCTAATAAGAGAAATATTTTTCATAGGCATGTTAAATGATTTGCTCAAGTCAGCTACTGACAAAACTCAGGCTTTTCCTGACTCTATTTGGTTATTTCTTACACTTGTGTGTGATCATTTTGTTAACGAATAGAGAGAGGGGTTTATGTGTATGAACACACCCAGCATACTTAGGTTCTAGTGCTCATTTGCTTTCATATAATCTTCATGGATTTGTAGAAATAGGTTATTGCCTTAGCCAGGCTGCTTCAGAGATTTATATTGATAGGGAGGATCAAATGGAAAAATAAATGTGAGGATATTTTCCAGTGTAAGAGCAACAACAAAACACTTTTTAAAGGAAAAAGAAAAGTCACTGTAAAAATGAACGGTGATTTAAAAGAAAAAGTGTAGTATTCTCAGACTTGTCTCAACTGATAAACAATGAAATTTGATATGCAGTAGCAAAAATACTAGTTGAACATTTTAGGAAGGGGGCTGTATATACATTTTGACATTTGTTAAATGTAAACTACCAAGTTGGTGAGAGATATAAGGAATCCGAATCTCTAATGGTACATGGTGAGAACCTAGCATCCAAACAACACTCTTTAAAGGGCATCATAATCTTATTATAAATGCTGACAAAGTCCAGACTTTCCTAAACTATATAATCTACAGGACAAAAAAAAAAAATGTTTTCAATGTGATTTTTTATTCAAGCTCACATTTCACTGCCAGCCTAATTAGATACTACTATAGCAGTTCATCTGATAGAAATCTTAGTACAAAGCAGTGCTCTGATGGTCTAGAAGGTGTGCAGGTCTCAACTGCATAGCATTTCATTTTCAATTCCTCTTGTCTAAAAACATGCTAACCCAGCACTGACAGAAGTAGAGCAACATCAAGACAGTACCTGAGTAGGATTCAAATAAACCCTCTGACAAGAGAAACCACTGTCTAGTTCAATGTATTTATGGGAAGTATTTGACTTCAACATTAACATAAGGTGAGGGACAAAGATGTCTTTGTTAAGGAAGAGAACTGCTAGAACTGCTATAATCATATGCATGTGTATTAACAAAACCTACAATATAAATACCAAAAATGCTGAGTTTTCACATGATAAGCAATAGACTCTATCCCATTGGCTTTCTACTATTTGCATTTCAGTTTTCATTCTATTATTAGCTGTTTGATCAATTGACAGGGTTTTAATTACTCTTAGCCTCAGTTTCTTAATGATGATACAAGCAGATCCAGAGTTGATGAAGGCCAAATGAGAAAACACATGAAAAATGTTGGTGCCTAGTACAGGTTAGCTAGTATAAAGGTGTTCAACAGTTTCAAGTAAAAGAAGAACCATTGTTTCTATCCAGAAGTTTTTTGTATGTTGATTTACCTATGATTTATATTTTTGTCTTCCTGTTCTTTAGAGAAGAGGGGACAAAATTAAACACTATAAGCAATGAGGGGGAAAATAAAGTTTCTACTAGTTGATGAGCACTATAGTGCTCAGTTAATTGGATATGTGACTAAGAGGTAGGAAGTGAGGTGCCCAATTAAAGTGTGCCTGGGGAAGGACCAATCACTGGATAATATTCACTGGACCACAAAGCAGGGTTACGTAAGACTGACTCTTGCTGTTTGAAAAAAGAAGTTATTGTACTTTCTACAAGGTCATCGGCTTATCACAGGCACACACTATTGATTGAGTATGCTGCATAGTCTTTTTCTTCCAGAAAAAGAGGATGGCTCAGAAATAAAATATAGGCTGGTAAATATATGTTTTGTTTTAATAATGTCACTGTAGAGAAAACTATTTCTAACTCATAGGTTTCAAAACACTATGAGTATCAATTCTTTGTCACTTAGCTGATCTTAACTCACCCCACTTTCCTCTGAGTTTATTATAATCTGTGACAATCATTACAATCCAGCCAAACAGTCCTCTTTATTTCTCAGATCGGCTTCTAAGCCTTTGCATTTTTTTCTATCATCTTCCCATGAACTCCTACCCCCCATGCCAAATTTCCACAACTAACTCTTAATCATCACTTAATCCTTTAAGTAGGTGTTCACAGAAACTTTTCCTGACTTCACAATCTAATTTTACTTTCTCTGCCCAGCCCAACAAGATTCTGTTTTATTTGCTTTATTGCTTTTTATTACAATGTGAAATGATCATATTTATACAAGAACATGTTTTTCATGTTTCTTTGTATTGTTCACCATACTCTATACCTGTGCTTCATCAGTTAAGGCTAAATTAATATATTGTTGAATGAATGAAGAAACAATGGATCAGAAGGAAATGAGCAAAAAAATAACAGATTTTATATTGTGCTTTGTCCTGATATCAGACAGACCTGCCTTGTAGAGATTCTTATGGCCATCAAAGTCCCAGATCACTTTTCTTCACTCTTCTAATTTACCATTTGGTCTTTAATCTGTCAGATTTAGCTTTTAATCGTTAATTTTTGAGCTGTATCTTTTCTTTAGTGATTGCAGTTCCCTCTCCATTATTTCTGTATTCTAGCATTTCATAAAATTTTTAAGCACCGACGCCCCCCTCCAAAAAAAAAAAAAAAAAAAAAAAAAATTGATATTTTTATTTTTATAATACTGTTTGGAAATAAACCTAAATTTTTATCATTTTTATTCACATTTTTCAGGTTACTGATGCAGCCAAGATATTCTTATGCTTTGCTATAAATTTGTTTTTATCTGAAGGATAATCTGGATCCTGATGTTCTTTCACAGCTCCCTGGCAGTATACCTTAAACAGAACTGTGGAAAAACCGAAGACTGAAATATGGAAAGGAACATAGGCAGGTTCTCAGGCTAAGGCCTGCTCTTTCTCTTCCTAACAACTCCCCTGTCCCTACGTGCTCATTTCCATTTCTTCTCTCCCCTTCTCTCCCATCCAGGGCGTAATTCAAAGCTTTGTCCTGGTTCACTGGCCTAATTAACTTCAATTATCCCTTTCTTTTCCAATTCTCCTGAAATGACTCAAGCCAAAATAACTAAAATTAACTTTTTCTTAAACTCCCATTTTATTCTTATTTTTATTTCATTTTAAAATTATTTTTTCATTTTTAACATTTCTTTATTTTTATAACACATTGTCTATAGATTCTTGTCTTTTCAATTATCACATTATCAAGTTTTAAATGTTTTGTTTTATTGAGTTAGGTCTCATCTCTCCTTTATCTTAATTATATCTTAATTTTATATCTTCTGTGCTCTATACTTTTCAATAACAATTTATTAATCTAAATATGTTAATATTTATGAAAATCATTTAAAATGATGCCAGATATCTGTATAGCTACACATAGATATCTCCATTTGTTTAAATGTGCATGACCGTAATTTTTTCTCTTTAATAACAATTTTCTTTAATCTTATTTTTTATTTTATTTCAAACTTTAACCATCTACTTAACATTCTCTCTCTTTGTTCCAGTGAATCCTATATAAATGTATTCCAACATAAACACACATAGAACTGCATCAATATACATGCACATAACACAAATTTGTTTAGCTTCCTATTATGCTGAATCTGGCCTGAATCATCTAAATCTACAGAAAGAGGTAATTACATCTTGCCCTCTGAAATCATGTATGTGCTAGAGCCGGAGCCAATGGTTGTTTTCTGTGGCTACTGCCACAAAGCAGTCACTGGAATAAAGGAATAAAGTCAACAGTGGATTCACCCAAAGTTAAAAAGGTCTTAAGAGTTAATGTGTGGGGAGTTTGAAAGGTGTGGCTCACGGCAGCAGTGTGGCCACAATGATAAAAGGAGGCCGTAATACTTTGAAAATCTTTCCATCTATTCATATAATTGTAAAGAAACTACTATATATTTTGCAGTCATTTTTAGTGTACATATTTTTCTCAAAGATGATATTTATATTCCATTTTCGTATCTGCCACTGATCTAATTCTATGCATAGACGATAATAGGTGCTAAATTATATGACAAAAGAATGAATCATAGTATGCTATTATTTGAATTTTAATCCACTAGAGTTGCTTACTTTGCACCAATTGTGATAAATGAGATACATGATATGAAGAAGGAAGAGGTCACATGTACAATAAATGAATCAGTTAAAATCTAAATATTAAATATTACATCAAAGGCTTAGTCTAGAGTATGTCTCAATCATCTGCGTGAGTGCCTTGGGAATGATAAAAAACCTGTCTAGGTCTCAAATTTTCTGTGCTTATAGTAATATTGATGCTAATCTATATTTAACAGGACTATAATGATGATTAAGAGGATCATGCATGTAAAATGCTTAGCTATTCACACATTAGCACATAATAAATGTTGCTGGATATCCAATAAACACCTAATAAATATTATTTAATGTTTTTGTTTACACAATTATAACATTGTATATAAATTTAAAGTTACCATATTTTGCAATTGTTTCTAATAAGAAAGATAAAAGAATAGAAAAATAATATCATGAAACCATTGCTCAAATTTTATTCTTTAATGCAAATGTTTTTGAAGTGTCGTGTAATAAAATGAAAAAAGAATTGAGAAAATTAGAATTTCTTTCCTCCATAGTTCCAGTCTTTAGCTCTATTACATATTATATCACCATAGAGCTTGATGTAATAATAAAAATAATAGAATACCCATAAAGTGAAGCACTAATAGTCTCATTTGATTTCTAGAGATATCAAGATTTTGGGAAATTTTCTTTTCAATTTCTTCAACCATTACTGCAGTAAATAGTCTCAGTTAATCAATCTGTGCAAGGAGAAGTAACAGAGCACAAGGTGCATGAAAATATTTATTGACATCATTACTCAAATAGCACTTTTCCTAAACTGACTGGGTTTTTAACATTACAAAGGCTGTGGATTTGAAATCTGAAGGCCTACACATACTATTGCCCACTTATCTGCATAACCTACAGCAATGCCTTACTTAGTTTCTGTTACTGTTGGGCTGTTGTGAAATCTGGCATCATCTGAACAGCAATGGGGGAGGACAGTGGTGTTGTGTGTTGTCCCTGGGTTCTTCCCCATGGACACAGCAAAGAATTATAGGTCGGAGCAATTTAGAAGATTTATTGAAAATACATTTTAAAAGGAGACAGGCAAGCCTAAGCAAGCCTGCAGCTCTGTGGCATTTGGGAGGTGAAGAGATAAGACAGAGCATGCCCCAAGGGAGGAATGGGTTTTCAGTAAGGAGAACTGTAACCAAGCAAAAGTGGGAAGGTCTGTTTATGTTGGGGTCATAATGGGAGGTCCTAGATGATCTGTTTATGAGGTTACCTTGACTGACAGTTGGCTGCTATATACTTCGTCTATTGCACATTTGCTTACCCAGAATTCAGTTTGTTATAATTAGGTTCATGAACTTCCAGGCATAAACATAGTATTATAATGACGGCATAATGAGCATTAGATTGTGGGCAGATTAGGGTGGTACCTTCTGCACTGACTTCTGTAGCTGGTTTAGCCCACAGCTTTTATGGCCTTTGTATTCTAGGATTTGGGGTAATTTATAACCCTAAAAAGGAGGTATTTCAGGGAGGTCCTTAAGGTAAGTCTCAGGGAAGTTTCTATGGTTACAGAGCTGGGCCTTCTCTCCTGTCACTCATGCCTGACTAACTACATAACATTTACACATCCATAAAATAAAATGTAAAAAAAAAAGTAGTTCAGGTTTCTACTCAAAGTCAAATGAGCTGATACTATAAAACAGCCAACTTCGATTTTGTTTTTTTTATAATAAAAATATGCAATGTATACTATGAAAGGTTAGAAAATACCCAGAATTTAAGTATATTTGCACATAAATGCAAACAAAAATTAGTTTAATAAATAAATTTGATAAGAAAAATAGGAAATAGGGAAGTAAAATAAAATAATTAAAAAGTTATGGGCCAAAAATAGCTCACAGATATAAGATTTTGCAGGCTAAGAGCTTTCTGATGAACTAAGAATATTTAATGGCTTATTTTGCTTAATAAAAATAATAATAGAAAATATTTGTGGACACTATAATGAGACTTATGTGTATCATCTCATTTATCCTCAAAACAACCCAATGAAATACAAACTATTCTGAACCCCATGATTTGGAGTCCCATATAGGGTTTACAATATCTAAGGTTCAGAGTGTTTATTTCAGTTGCCCATATGCACACTTGGGAAATTGCTAATTTAAACCTGGGCTCTGTGATTACAAAGTCCCTGCTTGTAATAATTATGGTTTACCATGCAGGTATATGTTTTTATTAAGTGAAAAAGTATATTATTAGGTGGTCCTAATAATATTCTGAATAATACTTGCTAAAACTCAGGAGATCTAGGCATGTTTATAAATAAAGTTCTTTCCTCTAGCCAGGAAACTCATTATTCTAGTGATGCCATAGTTCATCTGAACATCCCTAATTCTTCTGTCCTTTCCTCTCACATTTCAATTCTGAAATAATATATCTGTCCCTTGCCATGTTAGTAGTGAGAATATAATTTCACAACACTAAAACCATGATACAACAAAATTTTATTGTGCTTTTTACCTCTGACTAGTTATAAGACACCAAAAAATCAAGATGGAATGGCTTTTTTTTTTTTCTGTAAAATGTGTGTATGGATGTGTGTATGTGTTTCTTTTGAAGAGGGCATATTTTTGTATTACTAAATTTAATTACCAGATTTACAGAAAAGCTGAACCAACAGATATGTATAAACACTATAAATCACATTAAAAATGTTCAAATCAACTTGTTTATTTCATTTGATAGCATTACAAGTCAAACTCCTTATAAAACTGTCCAAATTATTGCCACATTCACACATACTTCGTAATCTAACACTCAGAAAGATTCATGTTTCTAAGACTACGAAGATATTAGAAGATAAACAACTGATGAAAAAATATGACATTTTTCACAAAAGGCTGTTGGCTTGAATATTTCATGTTTTGCTGGGAATAAGTCAGGATATTAAATATTCTAAATTTCATATATTTTAGATGATGTAATCCAGAATCAAGTGATACAATATGGTGTTATGCCTTGAACAGGTAATAGTTCTTATCTTCCCAAGTTTTTACAGCTGTGAGATCAAAGTAGATGAGCACTTTGAGGAAGCACTAGGTACCATAAATACATACAGTAAGAATATTGTTATAGAAAAATTCTTGAAAGCAAAGACTCTGTCAAATTCTTTTTGACTCTTTCTAGGACATGACACACATGGTAATCATGTAGGTTTAGGTGATTGGGTTTACCCTTCAAAAGGGCTTGATGGACTGATTTCTCTTTTTACAGAGTTAGTAGATTACCTAACATCCTATAGACAAATGAATAGCCTGCCTCTACTTTATAGACATGTTACTGACACATAAATACCATGTTTAGAAGCACTCCCATGCAACATTGAAAATCACCCATATGCTCACACAAACACACACACAATATAATCTCCATTATACACTTGAGGGGAAAAAAATTAAGTTCAGTGTTACTCCATTAATAAGTGCTTAGTTTTCTAAGCACTGGGGCTCTGTTTCCTAAAATAGAGCCTTTTACACTGAGTGGACATCTAGCAATATTAAAATAAAACCTAAAGCTGCTAAGAGCATGTTTTTCTCCAAAAGTATTGTGATCCAAAAGACCTAGGATGTCAAAAGTAAATCAAGCATAATATAGTAATACGTTTTCATTCAATTTGATTCTCTTCATCAACAAAGCTTTATGATAATTCTCATAGTATCAATTTATACCTGGAAAACAAATGTAAACAAACATATTTTAACTGTGAGTGAAAATTACAAAGGTGCTAAATTATTCTCATTTGAGACTTCATAAGCATCGTGCTTATTTTTGGATGAATTTTTAACAGGCTTTCAAATCAATCTTGCAACTGACAGAAACTTACCTTTGGAGAAAAAACGACTCCAGTGCTTTTCAGTCACTCTCCATCATATCTATCTCTATGTTTTACTGTCTTCAAAAGACTATAAATGATCTTATTGATGTATTTGTTCACTTCACTTCATTAACTGTTTCACCACTGTACCAAGAGAGCAGGGGCCTTATTTTTTCCCATTCCTCTGTGCTCAGCACTTAGAAGAGGTCCTAGTTTTTATAAGACCTCAAAAATATTGGTTAAATAAGTGAAATAACAAAAATAATAAATTCTTAGACTGCTGCTAATAAAAATTATACCTCAGTTAATATATGTGAATCAGTTTCTATATTGTTTATACTATTTAGTTTTCTATTATTCTTCAGTTTTTTCCTCTCATTCCTAACCTTAAAAATTCTCTGGATTATTCTCAAGCATATATTGTTTTAGATTGGCTAAGAATAATTTGATCATAGATTTTAAAAACAATCATATTGTGCTTGTTATTTAACTTCTGTTACTGTTATTGATGGGTGTGGGAGAAAAAAAGGTCACCTTATACCTATGAGTCTTCTTACACACACAAAAAATTGTTATGATTTATCAGTTTTCACTTATGTTTGTCACATTTTTTTCAGTTTTACTTATAAACAATTTACTTGTCACATTTTTTTGCAATTTTACTTATAAGCAATTTGCTTATTATGTTTTAAATGAATTAACATATAGGACATACTCTTTTTTTTTTTTTTTTAGAAATTTTCTCCTTAAGCATGGTTCTCTCTTATTTATTCTTTAAGATCCTTTTTTGTTTAATCAGACTAGAGGTGTGCCACTTTAATTTTTAAACAAAGAATAAATTCTTAGATTAATCAGTTCTGTGTTTACCTTTTTAACTAATTGATTCACGTTTTTATTTATTATTTGTTACTAGTTTTTCTTGGTTCTTGAGATTGTTTTATTTTCTAAGCTCTTTATATGAATACAAAGATAATACATTTTATTATTCTTATAAAATTAGAAATGTGTTTCTGATTAGAGTTGTACAGTATATAAAAATGATATGCAGTGTTCTCTGTATCACATTTTACAAATATTCTGGTATTCTACTGATTTTCCTCTATTCTCAAAAGTAACTTTCATTTTATTTTTATAGATTAGTTTTATATATTAGTTTTTGTTTGTTAATGATTATAAATTTAGTTTAAGTTTTATGACATTTTCTTTGTAATAAATGTTTTAAAAATTAGTGGATAAGAATAGAATTATTTATTCTAAAAATAATAAAGGGTGGGTGTGTGTGTGTGTGTGTGTGTGTGCACGCGCGCGCACGCGCATGAACACACATTTCCTATTGTCTTAGCATTTGAGGTAAAGCCCCAATCTAAGGAAAATTGATTATAAATGCAGTTAACCTTCAAATAACATGCGAGTAAGGAATGTGGATGTGGCACAATCAAAAATCCATGTATAACTTAAATTGGACCACCACACATCTAGTTTCCCAACTGTGGATCAAAGACACAGTTGTGTAAGTGGACCTGCTCTGCTCAAACTCCTGTTGTTCAAGGGTTAGCAGTACCAATATCTAGAGAGGTGCTAAAAAATAGAGAGAGAGGGCATTAAAAGATAAGAAACCATTCCAGCAACAACTATGCCATCCTGATTAAGTGAAAATATGTTTCTATCCAATAAAACTCCTCATAGAGACTGGGTATATTAGTTTTCTATAGTTACCATAATAAATTGTCATTAGCAGGTCATCTTAAAGCAATAAAACTTTATTATGTTAAAGTTCTGTAAGTTAGAAGTCTGGCAGAGTTCTCACTGAGCTACAATCAAGGTGCTGAAAAGGCTACATTCCTTTCTGCAGGCTGTGGGAAAGAAGAATCTGCTTGCTATTCCTATGTCCCACCGGCCATGCACATTCCTTGGCTCATGGCCTCCCTTCCTCTATCTTCAGAGTCAGCAAGGGTGGGTCAAGTCCATTCTACACTTCACATATCTCCTCCTTCTTCTGTCATCTCATCTCTCTCTGATGGCAGCTAAGACAGGTTCTCTACTTTTAAGGGCTCGTGGGCCCACTTGATATTCCAGGATAAATCCCTCATCTCATTGTCTTTATCCTTAGTCACACTTGCAAAGTCCCTGACCTTGTAATGTAATATATTCAACACTTCCAGGATGAGGACAAAGAATAGAATTAATAGATGAATGCAAGATTGAACTTTTAAATTAGATTGAATTAGATTTCTGAATGCCTGAAAGTTAGTCTTAATTTTTAAAAGTGAAACTGTTGTTACAGTTAAAAATTATCAGAAATCTATGAGCTCTCCCTTACACAGTGTCAAATTATGTGGAAGAAAAATCAGTCAGAGAAAGTTTAGAAGCAGTTACAGGTGAAGAGTCTACCATTTTCCTATTTATAGATAACACAAATTCAGTTGATTGATAATGTAATAATTATACCAAATATATGAATTAAAATCAGATTATTTCAATTTTAGTGGAATTATTTATGTGACTAAAGATATGTTAATCATATATATTAATGAATACTTATATGCATATAAACAAATATTAATTCTTATATCATTTGTCAAGAAATCTATTTTTAGCCTTGTCTATTAATACTCACATACTCTTAGTTATATAAATATATAATCCATCAAACTTATAATTTAGAAGGGTATATTTAATATGTTATTCTTCTTTTTATTTTCTTAAAGAAGAAGCTGGAAGATATCTTCTCCAAGCATTACTAAAGATGATAAAAGTTCTAATTTAATTAACCTATCTAGGAGAATATCAGAGCTAAAACTCTCTAAGAAATGGTCATTCCTCTGTACTTAGTTCACTGTAATCACTGTCATATTTGGAAGTGTAATTTAACCCGTTTTTGGATAAAAAATATTTCAAAATTTAATTCTCTAAATATTTGTACAATACATATAAAATAATAGGTACATGTAAGAATGTATTAAGTTTTTGTCGATTACATAGAACTATGATCAGGAAAAAAATTATAGGTAAATAAAAGATATAAAGTTAATTCTTCATGGTCTGAAGATAGTATCATTCATTAATGTAGGTTGCTTTCCCCATCTTACTCCTAATTCTGCACATTTTGATATAATTCAATTATTTTACCTCTTTCTATGGATATAGTTGCCACTGAGTGAACCTACACTAGCCCTAAATCCATCATGTGATAGAGCAGTCAGAACCTCAAAGGCTGAAGCCAGGAGAAAGAACACTGTGAAAAGTTTTAGACCAAGATTTTTTTAAGGCCAGCTGAAAGGTCCAAGACTCAAATGGTAGTCCGTGAAGATATAGAGACCTTTCTCTAAAATGACTGACATTCAATTTCCTGTCATCCTTAGTGGATGCAAGACAAGGTCACGTTTATAAATGGCATATCTTATAAATAGAAGTTTGATGTTAAGATGGTTGTAATGTATCAGTACTCAATTTTCTGATTTTGTTGGTTGTTTATTGTTTAGAAATGTCCTTATTTATAGGAAATATCTTCTAAAATATACTAGGGTAAAGGGACATTGTGTGGCAACTTCTTAAATGGTTCAGAAGTGAAATGTTCTACTATTCTAGCTAGTTTAAGATCATTTACAAAATTGAAGGTTTTGCCAACCAAAAAGTTATTTTCTCAAGTAGTTAAAATGTTGCTTGGGGTCCTACTTAATATACATGAGTAAATTATTTGAGTTCTAATTCCATTAAAATATACTTATTGAAATAATACAAATTATTTTGGATGATGTGTATGAGGCTTTAGATAAGTGTCTTTATTTCCCTTCTCTGAGTTTTAATATCCTCATTTATAAAATAGTAGAATATTATCCGTAATTCATTTACATGTGATATAACATACTGGTTTAACATTCTGAAGCCATAGGTGAAGACAATTAAGAGAATTGTTGATCTATGCCTTTAAGGATAACTTAAGGGAAAGAATAAACATACATACAAATAAAGGTACAGAAGTAGGAAATGTCAAAAGTTTAACTGACAAGTCAGCTAGGTTATTCTGAGTTATACCAAGTTGTCAGGGGCCATTTTTAGTGAGATGCAGCAGAAGGGAGAAACGGGGAGGCATGGTTTACGCAGTTTGGAAACCACTCATAGGAAATTGTTTTACTAAGAGAATGCCATTTTTATCCTTTAGGGTGTAGACTTGTTTGAATTATTATTGACATGACTAAGTCACAGAACAGTTAGAATCTGTTATGATAAGCAGGTATCGGGGAGATGAAAGCAGGTGGCAATGTCTCTCAAAGGGAAAAGACAGAGTGCATTTTCAGTGCTGCCATGACAGATCTAGAAGATATTGATGATTGAGCTGGAAATGTAAGTAGATCACAACAGGATATGTGAAGCCCTGGAAATCAGAACACAGAGTCTATCAGTCTATTTTTTTCTGTAACCTTATAGTTGCAGAAAAAATAAGTAAATTCCAGGAGTAATTCTATTTGCCATGTCTAATTCTAAAAATCTAATAAATACATGAATTAATTATATGAAATTTAGGATTTATATGTATTTATATGTATCTACAAAAAGATTTATATGTATCTATATATGTATATGAGCTATTTTAGCTCATTGTAATGACACATTTCATTATTATTGACCAAATATGTATATACTTATATATACGAATACACATGTTTGTGATTGTATATATTTACATATCTATGATGGTATGTATTTAAGGTTATATGAGTCTAGAGTGTTAAATACATAATGACAACACACATAACTTAAAGAATACATCTATGAATGCATTCTGTATAAAACAAAGAACTCATCGAAATTTTCAAAGGAGATCACTTTCCATTTAGAAGTCAACTTGTTAATAATCATATCAGTTTGAATTTTAAATTATTAGAATCCTAAAACAAATATTTTTGAATTTACATGCAAACCTTAAAGCATTTGTTTAGTTTGTGTTTGAGAAAGACATATTTTAGGAGAATTAGAACACTTTAAATTATTTAGAACAAGATTATTCTATTCTGATTAGATATCCTGGGGAAACATGAGCAAATAGATTAAAAACCTTGAATAAGGCTATTTTACTGAAATTTCAGTTTTCCTCATATCTTTTTATGATGCCCACTAGTTTAGTTCTTCACAAAGCCAAAGAATCTCTATTTCATATGATTTGAATTTTCAAATATGAAAGCATATTATTTTGCAACTCAAATCGATTGCATAAAAACTTGAACCTAGCTCAAAAAATAATTTATAAAAGAGGAACAGATGAAGTCCTAAGAGATTTAAAACTGACTCTTTTGTCACTTTATATTATTAACAATAAGTTAAAAGACATTAATTACTTTAATAAATAAAATAAAATGAAAGATATTTTTTCTTCTTAATGCCTGAAATTATGTTGATTTTTCCAAGTGTCTAGCAAAAATTCTGATTAAAAACAAAAGCAAAAACATACTTACAATTTGCCACAGAGTTATCTTACTTTACTGCAGAGTCTGTAGAACAGAACTATAAGCTGAGCTCCGTCTATACCTGCATGGCAAAACTTTTATGTCATCAAGAAAGAATGCCCCTCATCTTTTAAGGAACCAATTTCCTGAAATCATGTTTGTTCAGAAAGTTAACGTTTCTGGCTATCTAAAAATAATAATTTTTTTTTCACACTACAACTTTGGAAGTAACTGTTTAAACTTTTAATAAACTCATTGATGGGGGAGGGGGAGTAAATCTTACATTGAATAATTTATTAGAGGGTAAAATTGTAAGAATATATTGAATTGTTACTGAAGGTATGAAAAATCATTAAATATTTTAAAGAAAGATAACTAATAATTTCTGTAAGCATAAGTAATGTTGAGGTTATTTTGAATACTTATTTTGGTTTAACTAATTTGAAAAATATTTCAAATATAAAAAATACATTCAGGAAAGGAAACTTTCAATAGTTGTCATAGAAAAGCATCAAGCTTTTAAATTTCCTACCGGTTACTAGAGTCTGGGGTATACACCTTGAAATATATATAAAAACAAGAAATGCAACATTCATTTTAGCAGAGGATAGAGGTTTAGGGAGAAGTTCTGCAATAACAAAGTCATATATTTTGGTTGCCATTTAATGAAAAGAATAATGCCTTATGCTCAAGCTAGCTCCTGATCTAGCAGAGAAGAGGGATAGGATCACATCCTCACTCAGACTTTGCCCTGGAGCTAAATCTATCTTTAACACCAGAGTAAGATTGTTGTGACTGTAGGTAGCAGCTTTAAGGGGCACATTAAAGTTATATAGATGTCCTTCCAATAAGCTGCGGGAGATGAGAATGATTCACCTTCAAGGAAAGATCTTCCCATTTCATGAGCTTGAGGGAAAAAAAAAATCTGCCTTATTCCATTACCACATTCAGCTATTTGACCGTACACACTTCTGCACATGCACATTAACAAAAACATGATGTGGAAATCAGAGAGAAGGACACATTCAGGCAAGTTGAAGAAACTTAGAGGTCAGCATTTTCCACATCATTTCGACTATATACTGTATGTAAAAATTCTGTATTAGATTAATTTGGAAAACACTGAATTCTCTATCGCTTTCTCGGAGATTAAGGCATCTATAGTACAAAAGCATTTCAAATCTAATATTTCTCTTATTTTTTGACTACAGTAGTCATAATGGAAACACCTAACAGCATCCCACAGAGGTGCTTTCCATAGAACAATCGCTGAGATCATAGTACAGAACATTTTTTATAATGTATGCCAGTAATTCTTTATACTATGGTCTCATAACTTTTAAATGCAATGGATAGTTTTTAAAAATAAAATAGTATGAAAATACTTCTTGAAAATTAGTCATAGCAGGTCAGGATTTTGTAATAGAATCATTCAAAACATAATGACCTCCAGTTATACTTCAGGTGGGGAAAAAAAACAGCCAATGAGCCTATGTTTTATTTACATGACTGTTTAAGTTGCATTTCGAATATTGAAAATAATATTCAATAATATTGAATATTAAAGTGAAAAGCAGAAAGGGGGAAAAACTATCCTTAGTTTTTCATTCTGTGTAGTTTGTTAATAACATTTGACACTATTTCCTATAATGTCCCCATACCAAAGGTTTTGTGATGCACTTTTGAAAAATGCTAATGCTATAGTAGAGATCTGACATGAATAAATCCTTATGATTAATGACTTAAGTAGATTAGGCACTCTGTGGTGCATATCTTTTGAGAGTTAAACTACAAGGGTATAATTAGTAAAACAAATATAACCTCATCTAAAATGACAGCTTCAAATACTGATTTTTTTAAAATTTCCCTTCTTCTGTGAAAGGTAACTATAATTTAAATATAAGGAGTTTGTACGCTATTTGTAAAAGGTACTATACAGACTAATTCACTCATTCAGGACTTTTAACAATTCTACTACATGTTTCCTAAGGATGCTAAGAGACATAAACAAAATTTAATTCTTAAAATTCTTGTTTCATCTTCTCATTTAATTACTTAATTTTTTTTATTACTCCTTTATTGTGATTCAAATCATTACCTCCTTTCTCCCCTGCCAAAAAAAGAAATGCACAATGGATAGACAAACTCACCACTAGGGGTCAGTGTCAGTGCATGCCAGAGACGCAAGGCAGTGACAAGATTTCAGTTTGCTTGGTTGTAATTTGATATTAATATATGAAAATAATTTTGTGTCATTCTACCTCTTTCCATTCTTAGAGCATTATGTTTTAAAATGATTTATAAAAGTATAGAGAAATGATTTTTTGTTGTTTTATATTATCTCTGGAAAAGCATAGATATAAAATTTGAACGTATACCACCAGTATAGAATAATTTTGTCTTAATTTTCCTTGTATTGATATTAGCTCCAAAAGAAATTATGCAGACAAAACCATCAAACTAGTCTTCCCTCCATATAAACACACCCCTAACACATACCATCAACGCCTTTGATAATCAATATAGACAGGGCAGCTTTACAACCAGAGACAGTAAAGCTGCGTCTCCTCAGGGTTCTCTAGGAACCCTATACACCAACTTCTATTGAGAGGCTATGAGAGTTAATTTCACTTTTATAGAAACTGGAAGAAAATCTTCTATTCTTTAAGGCATTATAATATATTAATATCAGGTTTATCTTAAAGAGGAAATCTAAATTCTAAACCAATGGTGAATGAAAAATATGTATGTCATATTTAGACAAGCGTATTAGTAGTAGCAGTAATAATGGTAGTAGTAGTAGTAATAGTGGTAATAATAGTAGTAGTGGTGGTAGTAGTAATAGTAGTAAGAAAATAAATATGAAGAAAGCTGTATTAAGAAAATAAATATTTTAAATTCACTGTCTGTTTCCATAGAAGAAAATGATTTGACATTGGCTTCAGAAGAAAACCAAATAAATCAATTATAAAACACACATGGGAATGCACCAATAAATAAATTTAAACCAAAGACTTATTTTAGAAAATATGCTTAAATGACTGTGAATTTATATGTATCCATAATCTATTTAAGTTAGAAAACATGTTATGAAATAAAAATAAACAAAATAAAGTTGAGTCACATATGAAAACAACAAAACAAACACACATGCACACACATGCACACACATAGCTAGGAGCTGGAAAAAGCATTCTCTTCTCCAATGTAGATATTACTCACTGATAACATATATGACTTAATATAGATAAATACAAATTTTAAATAATAACAAAGCATCCTTTGAATATGAGATGCTATTAGTAAAAGGAAGTTTACACTTAGATAACACAATGAGAATCGACTGTGGTACCAAAGAAATATTACTAAACAAAAATTTATTTTATACATTATGTAAATATAAAATATTAAATATTTGATCATCTTCAACTATAAAGGAGTGTAGGGTATATATTACAGTTAAGACTGCCATATTTAGCAAATAAAAGCCTTAATCAATACTGGAGATATATTTATCCTAAGAAATTTTATTGTTTATGTGAAATTTAAATTCAACTGAACATCCTATATTTTATCTGGTGATTCTAACTATAGTACAATGCATAACAAACTACAATCATAAATACATTTCTTCTGTTTTACATTTTGCCTAATAATCAAATGAAAAACTTTTGTAAAGATACCAGAAAACACTGAAAAATAAAATTTGTATTGGCAAGAGGAAAATAACTGTTTATACTACACTTAACAATTATGTTTTTTAACTTTTAAAAGTTATAAGTGATGGCTTATATATATTGACAAGCTGTAATGTACTTCAATATTTTTAGTATCTACGGAAATATTTTACCACTGAGGACCTTCCCAGTACTAAAGTCAGTGACTCTTTGATTTAAAAAAATATATTTAGATCATAATATAATATATAAAATATTTAGAACAATATAATAGCATAAATTATTTTTCTATACACTGTCACTATGCTAAGTATTACATGCAATTTAATTCAAACAACAACACTCTGAGATAAGAGTTTTTTAAATCATATGCCTGATAAAAATCTAAAGCCTAAAAGGTGAGTAACCTGCTCGAAGTTATACAACTAGGATTCTGGGGAACTGGGATATAAAATTGGATCTTAAGCTCCAGGCACAGTGCCCAACATTGAACCATTAAACTGTAAATCGAAGCTCATGCTGAGATCAAGCAATGTTGCAGCCTCTGAGTGGTTAATCCCCTCCAGCAGGGATTTTATAGTGAGAAAATATAATATTCCATAAATTAAAGGATAGATAACTAACAAAAGACATATTTCTTATAGTACACTGCCAGAAAGTTACTTTTCTGTAATGTGAAACCTGGGGAGCATTTATGAGTCCACTTTTCAGAAATGGAGAATTACAAAAACAGAAATGAGATATAACAGGTTGCTGGAGTCACATTTCAAGTTTTTCTGCTGAATATTATCCTGAATAGAAAGTAGCTGTTGTTGAACACTTTGTAGTTGAAATAGAGATGCTCTGTACTTTTAAAATTAAACTGACCTTGATTATTTGCAGATAAATGGAATTCTTGGTAATACCTGTACTTGCAACATCCTAGATATGACTAGAGTATTCAACATCACTCTCAGAATCAGAACAAGATGATGAAAGAAGAAACGAAAGTGCCAAGAAAAGAAGAGAGGTGCTGTATGGTCATTCATGACATAGGATCTTACAGAGAGGAAGAACTGGAGGAAAAAATTATTACATGACTTTTATATATATGTTATACTGATACTGTTTGTATAATTATATAATAAATATGCATATAGGATTCATTGTATACTAAAAATGGCTTAAATAACTAATTTAAACTCACGAAAACCTTCTGAGGAAGATAGTACTATAATCCTCATTTCCAGATGAAGAAATTGAGACAATTAGAGTTTAATTTGCTGAAGGCCACATGTTATTAAGTGGCAGAACCAGGATTCAACCTCAAGAATTCTTAACAACTATTTTATGCTGTCTTCTCTTATGCGAAAAAAAAAAAAAAAAAAAAAAATTGCTATAAATGGTCATTAATTAAGTGTTAAGTGAATCCATTTATAGCTTCCTCATATTTCAAATTCAGGATTGTCCAAAACACACACGTGAAAAATGTTTATTATGGACGGCTGCAATCATTTGGGAAAACTCAATGTAGATTAGAGAAATTGGGCTTGTCTATCAAAAGCTCTTGATTCTAAAACACAATTACTTACAAAATATGAACTAAACAGGTAATATTATAGGAAAACAATAAAGACTTGTGATCCTAAAATACACCTTGTGTATTAATTGTCTGATGCAAAATGTTTCGACCACAATAGGCATCAACTTTTGAAGGATATATCAGGGTATCCTCTTCGTGACATTACGACAGGGAAAAATTAGAGTAATTCTTAATTATATCTACTGGTAACATTAATTTTGTATAACAAAACTATGTCCACAATATACATAAACTTTCCTATTGTGAATTTTTTTGTCCATGAAAAAAATTACTTTTTTAAGCCATAAAATAAAGTGGGAAGTGCAAGAAAAACAAGGCAAATAAATTTGACTGCTGAAAGAATGAAATGATTATTATTAACTTTCTCATTAGCAACTCTTCTCAGTTATTCATGGCATTGAATACACACAAATTCCTTCAGGAACAAATCCTAAGTAAAATGTAACCCAAGTAGCAAAGAGAATTAATTATTTCCTCACATATTCTGCAATATCTTTCCAGGTAAAATTCACATTCCTCAATTTACAACCCCTTGAGCAATGTTTGATGTCTTTAATGACGTAAACAGACAAGGAACACAGATTCAATACAATTTCCTAAAAAATAATTCACCGTATACCTAATAAGTACTTATTAAGAGCCTTTACATAGAAAATACAATGATGAATTGACATGGTACTACATAAAGAGCTTTTATCTATTACATGCTTTTTTCAGCATACTTTCAAAGGAGAAAGTTTTATGCAAAGGATTTAGGCCACTACCTAAATCCTTTTAGAGTCCCTTAAGGTTTCTAATTTTTTTTTTAAGTTAATGTAATGTAGGTTTCCTTTAAAGGTTAAATACATATTTTAGAAACATTTAAACCTCAGGTGATACATATATATTTAAACATAATTCCTTCCTTGTGCTTTTTATTCAATTACTAGCATACTCTCGGATCCACAACTTTAAAGGATCGCCCCTTCTGTAACAGTAGCAGGAAATCAAGATCTGGAATAAAGGAGGTGGGACAAAGGAAAGTATAATTCATGACAACTCATAAAAAAGGAACTACCTTTCTTAGAAGTATTTATGTGGTTATTTATATGGCTAGATTTATCAATATTAAATAATACTCATGTTTTTGGTATATAATACACTATAAAATTATATGTACCATTTTCATACATTTAATTTACTATTATGTAAAGTCTCAGCTGCTTTTTATTTTTAATTTCTGTTTTAATTTCTCTATTTTGTATTTTAATATGATTTTATAGATCATGAAATTTTATGATGTTCACCTTCACTGTAAATAGCTACCAATCATTTTAAAACCTACTTAAACCTACATGTTTTTTCTATTTTCTTAGTTTGCATTATCAATTCAACAATTGTTGTCAATGTTTTTTTCTTTATGCTGAAATTGAGGTTTTTATTGTTTTTAATTTTATACTTTGAAAATTAAAAAAAGTTTTTCCTTGGCTATTCACTTATCTCTATCTTAACTATCAATATATTACCCATTGACTTCTCATTTTTTTTTTTGTTCACTTAGCAAGACATTATTTCTACATCACAAGTCATTATTTATATATCATTTTTTCTATCACTTGCCAAGCATTTATTTTCTCCTTCAGTAAACAGTACTAATAATGAAGATGTTTTACATCATGGGTACAATGTCCACATTTGTTTTTGTTTCAGGATATTTTTAAAGGCCCTAGTATTTAGTGTTTAGTATTAGTATCGGTTTGCTATTCTCCACATACAGGGTGTATGAATTCTCTTTAGTTCATCTCACTGAAAAACTTAAGTTTCAAGCAGCAGGCATTTTTATTTTTTGAAGCTCATAAAAAAAGTCCCATTGCCTACTAATTTTTTTTTTTTAACTCTAATATGGCTCTACTGTAAAGAATAAGGACCTCTTTTTGGTGTGTGTTTATCTACATATGTGACAGGAAATTTAATACTGAATAATGTAAAGCAGTTTTCCATTTTCTCCTTTAAATACAATCTATCTATGAGAGGATGATTTTTGTTAAAAGGATAGTTCCAGAAGGATATAAAGAAGAAATTCTAGGAGCCTAGGTTGAGTTCTGATTCACAGCTCTAACTGGTAAATTTTCTGGAATTCTGCAAACTGGTTATTAAAACCTTGATAACTTGAAATCACCCAGGGTGAGAGTTTTATACCATGTGTATCAGTAAATGCTACAAGTCAGAACTATTCCTGATTAATATGTTTACATGCAAAAACTAGGACAGAGTAAGGGTTTTTGTTGTCAGACAAAATTAAACTACATGGATATTACAGATACAACAAACTATATAATAAGGAAAAATGAGACAAACAAGAACATACATCTCATGTAATTTTTTAAAAGCCATTCAACTATAATGCAACTTAGAAAAGTACAATAGAAATATAATAATTCACTCCACAGAAAGAGAAAATTCCATAAACTATATTGCCATTAAATTTATCTCTAAGACTAGGATTTCATTGTGAATTTCTTCTGATAATATGAACATGGATTTAGCTCATCACAGTTAACTAATCGATTTAACTGACCCCAAAAAATTCAATACAAAACGATGGAGGGAAAATAGAACATGCTAGCACATTTGCTAAAGAACAGAACACATAGAGTAATCTCTAGTCCGTAAAATAGACTGATTCCTTTTAAACTTAGAGAGCACCAAATCTATGCCTTTGCAATAGATTTTGAGTCATTCTTTGGCTCCCTAGAGAGATATTTCTTATCAGATATATTCCATGGTGACCTCTTGCTGGTGTATCCAAAGAACCGTCTTTTAGAGGCCACAGACCATTAACAGCACACTCCGTGTTAGTGTGAATTTAAAGGCCTGGACGGTACCTTGGTTGTTAATTGAAAACAGATCTATTAACCAATACCGTTTTCTCTAAGAGTACAAGTGTCAAGCTTCAGTGTGCTGATGGAAGATTAGATGGTGATAAATGCCATGAGTTGGAAGAAAGACTAAAACATTAATAATAGGCTTATCAGTATATTTTATTAAAACATACATGAGAAACTTAAGTAATGTTAGAATAATAACAGATAAAATATGGATTTTTAAATCCATAGGAACAGAGAAAAGCAGATGTTTCAGTTATGTGAAAAAAAATTGCTTTCTGATTGCATTCTCCCTATTCAACTTGTTCAGTGAATGGAATATGCTTCTAGGTAAATTATACAAGATATAGAGGGCAATAAGTATGTGTATGTTCATTATAGCATTATTTATGTTTAAAAGTTGATATTTAAATATAGTTACTGGCATGGATTTATTAAATTTTCTAAGTACAGTCAACATTTTTTGGTTAAATGGGCAATTATGAAGACCATGTAGCATACAGAAAATATAACGTAAAATGGGGAATAAAAAAGCAGAACACAAGTAGACAAATATGGTACAATTGCAGCTAAGTAAAATATCTTCTAGATCAGTAGAGACATGGACTAGAAGGCATCTGCTATTCCAGAACAGTATGTTTTATTTTTTGTATTTGTTGTATGTTTTAGTTTTTAACAAAAGAAATGGGACTCAAACTATATAAATTATGTCCAAAGTTTAAGTTTCAACATTTTAAAAATTAATATACTAATCAATATAAAGCATTTCTAATTGTCTAAGTTTCCTATTGAAATAACAATTAAAATTTTAGCTATTGAGAAATCATGATTACTCTATACATACAGGCCTAAAACTACTTCCTTTCATATTCCATTGTGTGTGGGTATGTATATATACATATATAAGTAATGCTTAGAAATGTTGCAGTGTGCTCAGCTAAAATCACATTATTATGAAAGAGGAGAGAATAAATTTTAGAGAGTAAATAACAGTCCCTACTATGATGATAATTCCCATGCTCAAATGTTTCATGGATACAGCAGAGTCCTTGATGTGAACAAACTGATTGTTGGTGTGTTAATCAGTAACCAATATACAAAACTAATGACCAATGGCTAGACATTTCATGTTTTGTTGCAAACTAATACTCCTGCACCCTCACTCAATGCTGTATGGAGAGAGACTGAATCTTCCATGATTTTAGGATCATAGTGAGCTCCACTCAGATTTAAGTTATTTTTGAAATGAGTGTGTTATTCATAGAATACTTAAATTTATGTACTGGAATCCATAGGTACTTCAAAAGGTTAATTAGAGAGTTTGTACTTTGCAGAATTAGTTTTAATTTCAGAAATTTGTTTTGCAAATTTCTTAAATGTTTAAACATTTGCTTTTTTATAGCTTGCCTCTCTAATTTCTTTACATGGTCCAATTTTACTCAATAAAATATATCCAAATTAATTCTTATGTAATTCTAAAATAACATGACTGAGTTATCATAAGTGATTATGTTTGGAAATATTCTATGCTATCCTTTCAATTTCACTGCTTTAAATTCTAGAGATGACTTTTGAGGCATATTATGTAACAGAAAAATCAATATTGACAAAAACATCTCACGATAACGAATAGAAAGTTGCTTATTTTTCTCCATTCTACTACAAAAATAATCCTACTCTAGCCAAGACAATGAGAGGTTATGAGGTCAGTGAAAATCTTAAAATATTTTTCACTGTCTAGTAAATATATGCCTTCCTTTTCCTTCAGCTTTGCAAGTTAATTTTATTTTTGTTCAAAAGTGTAGAATTCTTACAGTTCTTCCCATCTTTGATTCATTCAGCAATAAAGACATTCAGCAAAAGTAATTATTTCTAAATACACATCTATAGAAGTAAAAAGTCAGCAAGAGATCATTTTATTTATTTTTGATATTTATTATACTTTTCCCAATTTTACAAGATTATATTGTTAATATAAGAAATGAAAGTTTCATCAGAATGAAATAAGCTAGAAAAAATATGCGTTTTCAAGTCTAGTACCAAGAAATAAGCACTGTAAACATTTTATGTCGTTCTTTCATGCATTTAATCTATGTATATAGCATACACATTTTATTCAATATATTAATTGTACAATAGTTATTGTTGCTTTTTCTTTAATTTTTGGTTACTAAATATTTTAAATAATATTTTCAATGCCTTCATTATATTACTTTACAAGATATTTCCAAAAATTACTTAATTTCTTAAAGAACCAGTAGAGTAAAAAGTATAAGGACTTTTTTTTTTTTTTTTTTTTTTTGCCTGTCCTGGCTCTATCTCCATCCATATTGAGTTCCTTCCAGGAAAATTCATTACAATTTTTGATGGTACAGAAATCACAGTAACAATATTTGTACTTACCTCATAGGGGTTTGTGAAGTTTTAATGAAATACTTGATGTATACATAGTGTCTAGTACATTGTGAATATTCAATAAATGATAGCTGTTATTATTAATAACCTACAGAGAATAGCTGAGTTACATTAGTGAGAGTGCACCAGTATAAATAGCTATTTGCATTAGTGCATGTTTGCTAGAATTAAACCCTACATAACTTGATTCTAAAGTCCTCAAGGCTTGCTTGTAATGAGTTCTAAATGGATTTATCTATGGTTACAGATTTTGAGTGGAGTGGTTAACTGGTCTTCTGTGAAGTCTAGATTACTTGTATAATAACGTCTTGAGTTTTAGCAAGGAACATAGCTACCCAGTAAATGGGTTGTATTTTCCAGCCCATTTGTAGCTAGGTTAGGCAATATGGTTAAGTCAAGCCAACATGGCATGAAAGGAAGTAATGTTGAAGCAACTTCTAGGTCACCTCTTTCAAACCCATGATTGGGTTTCTTCTTTTTCCTTTCCATGAGCTAATTAGCTCACTGTACACAATGTGGATGGCACAAATCAAGGATAGGGTGAAGCTACTGGATACAAAGAATTTGGATCTCTCAATATCCTCATGGAGGAAAGTTTATCCCACTTGCCTTATATGATGGACTTCTGGGCCATTTTAAAAGAAAGAAGTAAACTTCTATATTACTTAAACTTTTATAATTATGAATCTCTGTTAAAATAATTTATCATGTACTATAACTGATATAGCACAGAAAAGATGGTTAGAAATTCAAATTTTAAATGCACAAATTAGAAAAATTAAATTTAAAAGTAATCGCAAAATTGTCAAAATGAAAAGAGTTAATATTGTTATGTCAATAACATTCATTTTGGAATGCTCAACTGAAAAGGTTTAAAACTTTAATTCTATGTAGAGTCTCATATCTGAATTTCTGTGAGAATTTTTATACTTGAACTATTTGTTTTTCTCTTATTACTAATTATAAATGTATAAAAAAGATCTATTTTGAAATGAATTCCCAAACTGCTTTGATTTTTTAAATTAATTTGTTCCCGTATTTAAATTATCACATGCACTAAAGTAAAAGGCACTTGTAGAAAAAGATTTTTAAGCAAGAAATACTCTTAGAAAAAAAGACCTTCAACACACACACACACACACACACACACACACTTTTCACATATATAGCAATAGTTGGAAGCATGCAGTCTTGTAACAATAAGCATAAAGATGGAGGGGTATATTGGACTGTGTATTTTGACTGCATATTGCAGCTGGATCACTTTATTTTCCTCATTGGTCTGATATTAGCACTATCCCTGAGACTTCTTAATGGATTGGATAACTTGGGTATCAGCGAGTGAGTGGATTGCTCCTTGGAGAGTTAGGTAAACTGAGTTAGAGAAATACAGTTCTGTAGTCTGTGCGAAGCCTTCTCATAATCTATTTGTTTCTAGAAACATAGACTACTAAACCTAATCTATGTCTTAATCTTCCATCTATCATGTCACCTTAACAGGAATCTCAGGCCTATTTTTATAGTTTTCAAAAGAAATCCAATTTTATTTTTTTGCCTTTTATCACATTTTTAAAAGTTGTAGGAATATATATAAAAAAAGGGAATCACGTAGTAGACTAAATGGCCTAAATACAGCAGCTCTACTGTCCCTTTAACCTCAAGTATATGCAGAATAGCCTAAATTTCACTAGCTTCCGTATCTTATTCACATTTCCAAAAGCATCAAGATTCTCAGAAAAGAGTCCTATAGGTAACAGTAGCCATACAACTTAGAACCCATCTAGAGCCAGATACAGTAAACTAATCTCCTATTTAAATTAGGGAAAGTTGCCATATTAAAGGTTTTATTAGTCAGAACCAGTGATTTAAATGGAAGGATAAGCAAAAAAAGATATGCTAGTTGACTAAATTAGCTAAAGAATTGTGATTGAGACAAAATATAACCAGCTGACCTGGATATGTGGATAAATAAATGGCTTACATGTTATTTTTATACGTAACAAAAAATAACCTTTTAGCTATCCTGGATTCAGAAGCTAAGATTAAGATTTTTTATGATACATAGGGCTTGTTATTTACTTATTTATTGTTTGTTTGCTTATTTGGTTCAACCAAGATATTAATAATTTTCTAAATGGGGACAGAAAATACAGTTTTCCTAATTTATGACCTTCATCCCTGATGTTTATACCTGAGATTTATAAGAAATCAACTATTCTTTAAAAATAAGTACATAGTCTTACAAATTATAAGACTATAAGTCACTCTATCATCAGACAGCAAAAGGAAAGACATAGACTAAACAAAACATACTGACCAAAGATGAATAGAAATATAGTTATAAATCATAAAACCATAAACAGGAAAATCTTTTCCATTTCTCTTAGCAAACTAAATAAAATATCTAAGCTTTTCTCTGTGTAACTTACTGATACAGCAAGGATTCACAGAAAAGTTTTCTTTTTGGGGGCTCTTTATCACAGATATCACTATCTTCTAACCATTATCCATTGCACCATTTGTACTTATTAAAATAACCCTGTACTTATTAAAATAACTGCTTTTGTTCATGGTATCCACTCACTTGCTTAACAGCACTGATAGCCTAGACTTGCTTGTAACTACTTTAGCCAAAAGACTCATCAGGTCAATGAATTCCAAGCAGAAGTCCCTTTTGACTAAAAGAATGGGCTCAGCTGGCAACAAGAGTTAGCCTTTCTGCTTTCACATTTATTCCTAAAATTCACATGTAATACCCTGTGGTGCAGAAGCAACCTTATGAATCTGAGGAAGAAAGTTATAGTCTAATAATGGTAGAATGAAAGGGGAGGAGTCTTGGTTCTCAGTGGCAGCCTGAATTTAGGTATCTTGTTGCTCGAGCAAAAAAGAATATAAAATTTCTCAATTTAACCCCTGTATTTATTTCTGTTACACTATTCTGCAACACAGTGGTAATTTGTAACAAGATTTGAATTATAAGAAGACTAAGACTTGTATTAATTCATATTAAATAGTGTGAGAGTTTATTAACTATCACAATATTTGAATAGGTATGTCACTAAAAAAGATATATGAATGCTAACAAACACATGAAAAAGTAAATTAAAACCCCAAAAGGTATTTAAAAAGATTATATAATAGTCTAACATTTACTATTATTTCTATATATTTTATATTTTATATTATTAAAATAAAGTCATATTTTTGCTAAATTTTATATTAAGGTTATGACATGAGATGTGCAAATCTTCTCAGCAATTTATCACTGGCTCAAAAAACTACAAATAAACAATTATTCCAATGTATACATATGTATTGTTACTTAAAAGATGATATAGGCAGCAAGATGATATAGGCAGCGTTTTAAGAAGGGATTTAAAGTCAGTCACTCTTTCAAGCTACATTGAGAAAACAAAGTCCAGAAAGAAAAACAAAGACATAATATCTTTTAAAAATCACCTATTTTGTCATCTTAAAAATTATTTATGTTCGATGGTTTCAAAACTAGAAGACCTTGTGTTTAAATATAATTATGATCATAAAGCAATAACATAATAATTATACACTTATAATCAGCTCCTATATTCACTTAATTATCTATAGAAAATGTTATTTTTAATACTTTCATATTAATAAAATTCATTTTCTGTACAGAGAATTCATATAACAGCTCCAGTTATACAACATACAGAATTTATGCTCTATTCTATGACAAATCTGAATCAATAAAGCCTTCATACTCTAAATATCAAGCATTCTGATGATATCAATTAACTCCAAAAAATGATGGAGTGGTTTAAAATCATAACACTTTTCTCAGAGTCATAAAGCCTACATTTAAAACATATTTGCAAATCATTCTACCAGAGAATCCACAAATAGACTGAATTTCTCTTATAGAGTTATTGGCATATTTCTGTCATAGAAATTGAACAAAAGATGATTTGGAATGTTCCTATTTAATTCACAGTACAGGTCTATAGATTCTATAGTACATTAATTTTTTTCCTCTGATCTGTTGATGCCTAAAATAAGTTTCATGATATTGAAACTTATTTTAATATATTCTCAAGTATTAATACATAAAAACCTTCTTAATTACCAATAGTTAATTAAATTTGTAGTTGAACAATTTGTACATTTTGAAGTAAATACAGCTCTTTAAAAATACTGAATTCATTACTTCATATAGTTACTTTTGAAATTAATATTTTGAAAATATTAATATAAAAATAAAGAGGAATGTCTGCTTTTAGTCATCAGGTTGAAACTCATCCAGACTAACTTGTCTGCCAGAAACAAATATAAAACATGAAAAAAATCAGATGACTACTTTGCAATATTAGACAAAAGATAGCAACAGCATATATTGTGAACATTTAAAAAAGAAACAAATAAGATGAGCCACAAAATAACCTTAACTTTCTGTCTGGAATACTTTCCAGATTGGAGCATAAGGAAAGGTTTCTCCAACAAAGCATGGGGAAAGGGGCTAGGTAAGTTAAGAAGCTGGAGACTGGGGCTCCAGGTTACTACCAAGGGATCCAAAATTTGCAAATACAGGAGAAAAGTAAGTTGTACAGGGATCAAACTTGAAAATATGCACAGGTAAGACACATACTGGGAGAAAATACTTTTAGCACATATACCTGACAATAAGTTGCATCTGGACTATATACCTGACACATTCCAATCAATAATAAATAAGAAAAAAGTTAAAAATCAGGCTGGTCATTAACAAACACTTCATAAAGGAAGACATAATGATCAATAATCACATGAAAACATGGTCAACATTTTTAGTCATCAAGAAAATGCAAATTAAAACTACAATGTGATTATACTATATAGTTGTTAGAAAGGCTACAATTAAAAAGACTGTTGATGATAGCCATTTTAACAGGCGTGATGATTTTATTTTGTTGTGGTTTTAATTTGCATTTTCCTAATAACTAGTGAAGTTGAGAATCTTTTCATATATCTGTTGGCCATTAGTATGTCTTTTTGGGAGAAGTATCTATTCAGATCCTCCACCCATTTTTTCATTGGATTGTTTGTTTTTGTTGTTGAGTTGAGTTCATTATATAGTTTGGATATTAGCCCCTTATCAAAGACATTGTTTACAAATATCTTCTCCTATTCAGTAGGTTGCCACTTTGTTTTGATGACGGTTTCTTTCGCTATGCAACTTTTTACCTCACACCTGTTAGAATGGCTATCATCAAGACAAGTTATAGCAAATGCTGAAGAGGTTGTGGGGAAAAAGGAACCCTCATGCATTGCTGGTGGGAATGGAAATTGGTTCAACCACTATGGAAAACAGTATGGAGATTCCTCAATAGAATTACTATATGACCCAGCAATCCCTCTTTTGGGTATTTACATCCCCCCCCCCCCCAAATAAAAACATTTATCTGTAAAGATATATGCACACTGATGTTCAAAGCAGCATTATCCAAAGGGGCCAAGACAAGGAAACAACCAAAGTGCTCTTTGATAGGTGATTGGATAAAGAAGATGTGGTACATATATACAATGGACTACTACTCAGCCATAAGAAAAGATGAAATATTGCCATTTCCAACAGCATGGATGGATGTTGAGGATTGTGCTAAGCAAAATTAGTCAGAAAGAAAAGTTGAGAGCCATATGACTTCATTTATGTGTGTGATATAAAACTAAGAGCAACAAACAAGACAAACAAACAAAAACTCAAAGACACAAACAACACTTTAGTGGTTAACAGAGGAAAAGAGGGGATGCAAGGAGGCTGACAGTAGTAAAGCGGGTCAAATATATGGTGATGGAAAGAAATGTAACTGGGTGGTGAGCACACAATGCAATATACATATGATGTATTATTAAATTGTACAATTAAAATCTACATAATTTTATTAACCAGTTCACCCCAATAAATTTAATAAAAAATTAAAATCAAAAAAGACTGACAAAATCAATTTGCTGGCAAGGATCTACAGCAGCCTGAACTCTCATATACTTCTAATGTGAATGTAAAGTAATACAACTTCTTTGCAAATTTATAGGATAATATTTATAAATTTAAACATACACTTACCTTATGATACAATGACTCAAAAAAAAATTTTTTTAATTAACCATCTAAATATTTATTCATGAATGTCCATCAGCAATATCTGCAATAGTCTCGAACTGGAAAAACTAGAATATCCATCAACATAAGAAAGTGTAAACAAATTATGGTACTATATTGATATAATGGAAATAATATACAGTTATAAAAAGTAAGGGATTACTGATACATAAAGCAAGATGAATGAATCTCAAAAACATGCTGAGAAATAATTCATACCCAAATGAATATATACTATATGTTTCCATGTATTTGTCATCTTAATACAGACAAAATTTAAATAATATGAAAAAAATCACAGTAGTTGTTACCTGGCAAGAGAATTGACATGGTAATATTCTATATCTTATAGAGGCATGAGTTATATAAGTGATACAATTATCAAAAATGATAAACTGTACACTTATGGTCTAAGCATTTGACTGTATGCAAGATAAACATTAAATTTAAAAACAAAAAATTGTAGGAAGAGACACTGCATGATGTTGTTAGTAGCTGGCTTTTTAATGTATTCATTATTTTTTTCTATTTTACCCTAAACATTTCCCCAGGTGGGAAAACAATATATAGCTACAAAATTATATGTCTAAACATAGAGTTTAAGTTGTTTTTTTTTTCATATAATAAAGTTTTCAACAGGTAATATTTGATGCATTTTAAATGTAATCTATAAATCTGAATTTGAGTTACATCAATGCATAAATGACTGGGTCATAAAAATGTTACTTCTTTTTTATATAATAAATATATTTTTGAATATCCCTGTTTCTTCTGCTTCAATGATTTTCTCAAATAAAACTATTTATTACATTTTAGGAAAAGAATGACAAAATACTTAATTTGAGGTGAGCTGTGTTAATGTCTATCTATGAACAGATTATGTCAAAATGAAAGAAGAATATTTATGAACTGACCCAGAAGATGATGTCACAAGTGAACCCAAAAAACAAGGCGTATAAATCAAATAAAAATTAAACCACATTGATAAAAGTATTAACATTTTTCAGAAATGGTGAACTAGATCTTACAGGATACATCCATTACTCAAGAGATATATATCAACATATTAACTCATTTAAATTAATGGAGAACATTTCAATTTACAACCCAGGGAATAGCTGACCTTCTCAGCAGGATCAACCCCATAATTTTATAGTAGCTGGTTAAGATTAGTATTAAAATTTAACCTTTCAGATCTACAATTAAAAGTAAATTACAGCCTTTAAATTTGGTAGCGTATAAAGCTTCACTATGGAAAATGCATTTCAGCATTTTATTGGAAAATCCGTTTCAGTAAATTGAAGGGCAGAGAAACAGTAACCCTTTTTAAGGTTTTAGTTCAGCCGTTATTTTTCTTAAACACATCTTCAAAGGTCATATCATACACACGAACCATGAAATAATCTTTATAAAAGAGCCTATCTTAACAAGTTATTACTAAGACATATACAATAGGTTCTCAGCAAGAATTCTTGAAGCTCAAGTGTAATTAATGACCAAATTTTAAAATAAATAGTGATTACATTTTAAAAACTAAATAAGAATAAAAGTTAGGGAAACTTGTCTGTTATCAATACGAGCTTTGTTATCTCCTGGTAGAAATGCAGGGTCCATTTTAGCTTTCGATTTTAATTATCTCAGAATTAAAAAATAATAGATTTAAATAAAATAGAGCAGTTTAAAAATAGGTAATATTGCTCAAATACATTTCAGTGAATTTAGCTAGTTGATACTAATTTAAATGACCAAAAAATTTAATGACCATTTGGAAGTCAAGATAAACAGTAGATGAATACTAAGTCATTTAAATTCTAAAATACAGATATAGAGTACTCTCAAAGAAACACTTTGCTCCTTATTTTATAGTTACAACATATTTGCATAAAGGTATGCCACACACAAATGATTCAATGCTATATATTTGACATACGACTCAAGGGTGTAAATTATATATTCTGTTAACTACCAATTTACATAACAGACAACATCGAAAAGACAGTATTAAATGTAAAAATGATTTCTTCTATGCATTTTATTGTTGCAAAGGCCTAATATTTAGGTCTTTGATCCAATTTGAGTTAATTTTTGTATATGGTGACAAATAACAGTCTAGTTGCATTCTTTAACATGTGGCTTTTCAATTTTCCCAGGACCATTTATTGAAGAGGCTTTCTTTTCTCCATTGCAAGTTTTTGTCTCCTTTGTCAGAAACTATTTGCCCATACGTATATGGGTTTATTTCAGTTCCATTGGTCTGTGTGTCTGTTTTTTTTTGTCAATACCATGATGTTTGGATTGTTGTCACTTTGTAGTATAATTTGAAGTCGGGGAGTGTGATATCTTTAGCTTTTTACTTTTTTCCCTCAGGATTACTTTGGCTATTTGGAGCCTTTGTGGCTCCATAAAAATCTGATATTTTTTGCTCTATTTTATTAAAAAATGCCATTGAGATTTTGATGGGGATTGCATTAAATCTGTATGTATGTATATTGCTTTGGATAACATGGCTATTTTAACTATGTCAATTCTTCTAATCCATGGGCCAAAAATATCTATTTCTTTGTGTCTTGCTCAATTTCTTTTAATAATGTCTTATAGTTTTCAATGCATAGTTCTTTTACATCCTTTGTTAAGTTTACTCTTATGTATTTTATTCTTTTTGATGCAATTGCAAAATAGTTTTTTTTAATTTCTATTTCTGAAATTTCATTGTTACTCTATAAGAATTAATGGATTTTTGTACATTGATTTTGTATTGTTTAACTTTACTATATTTGTTTATTGTTTCTAATAGGTTTTTTTTTTTGTACAATCTTTAGGGTTTTTTATATAAAAAATCATGTCATCTGCAAAAGGTAACAATGTGACTTCTTCATTCCCAATTTGGATGCCTTTTAATTCTTTCTCTTGCCTGATTGCTCTGGCTAGGTCTTATAATACTAAGTTGAATAACAGTGGTGAGTGTGGGCATCATTTTCTTCATTCTGATCTTGGAGGAAAAGTTTTCAATTTTTCACCATTAATTATGATAAAAGCTGTGAGTTTGTCATATATGGCCTTTACTATGTTGAGATACGTTCCTTCTATGTCCATTTTATTAAGTGTTTTAATCATAAATAGATGTTATATCTTGTGAAATGAGAATTTTACCTCAAAGGCAAGGGAAATAAAAGCAAAAATAAATGAATGGGACTATATCAAACTAAAAAGATGTGCAGCAAAAGAAATTGTCATCAAAACAAAGATACGACCATATGAATGGGATAAGATATTTGCAAACGACACCTCCAGTAAGGAGTTAATATTCAAAATATATATAAAAAACTCACACAACTCAACAACAAAAAACAAACAATTCAATTAAAAAATGGGCAGAGAACCTGAACAGATGCTTCTCCCAAAAAGATATACAAATGGCCATCATACACATGAAAAGATGCTCAACTTCACTAGCTATTAGGAAAATGCAAATCAAAACAACACTGAGATACCGCCTCACACCCATAAGAATGGCTATTATCAATAAGATAAGTAATAACAAGTGTCAGAGAGGTTGTGAGGAAAAAGGAACCCTCATACACTGCTGGTGGAAATGTAAATTGGTATGGCTGCTATGGAAAACAGTACAGTGTTTCCTCAGAAAATTAGGAATAGAATTAGCATATGACCCAGCAATCCTTCTTCTGGGTATCTACCCTCAAAATTTGAAAACATTTCTCTATAAAATATGTGTACCCTTATATTCATTACAGCATCAGTTATGGTGGCCAAGATATGGAAACAAAGTCTCATTCAATATATAATTGGACAAAGAAGATGTGGTATATACGTACAATGGAATGCCACAGAGCCATAAGAAAAGATCAAATACCACCATTTGCCGCAACATGGATGGATCTTGAGATGATCATGCTAAGTGAAATAAGTCAGAAAGAAAAAGTTGAAAACTATATGATTTCACTTATATGTGAGTTATACAACTAAAACCGACAAATAAGACAAATGAACAAACTCATAAACACAGGCAACAGTTTAGCAGGTGCCAGCAGGAAAGAAGGAAAAGGGATTTGTAGAAAAGGTTGTAGGGGGTCAAATATATGGTGAGAGAAGGAGATGTGGCTTTGGGTGGTGAACACACAATGCAATATGCAGATGATGTATTATTGAACTGTACACTTGAAAGCTATATAATTTTATTAACTGTCACCCTAATAAATTTAATTAAAAAAAGAAAATATAAAGTTGAGAATGTCAAGATATTTCATGTAAATGAGGTGACTCCTTGATGGTAGACATATAGAAATAAAAAAGAAAATATATTTTATAAATGTTAACTATCCCTGGTATTCAAGTTTTACTAAGTTGGTCAGAAAGAAAATACAAGCAGTGAACGCATTGCTGTTAACGTTTTACACAGCAGGAATGAAAAACCAAGAGCTGTAGGTTACATTTTGAAGCTGTTGAATATTAAGCTAAGAAAAGCAAATGCAATACATGTTTGAACAGTAACTGAGGCTCTTCGGAATCCCAATTTCATATTTGCAGTCTATTTACCTCTTCATCCTTCTGAAGTAGAGAAGTGGACTGTGGTTTTGAAAAAAGCTAAGAATCTGTCCATTAAATAAAACTACATATGCCATTTTGCCTTCTATAAGATTCTACTGTATCATTTTTTAAGTGGAAAAACTCAGAAAAAGAAACACATACGTGTATGCGAGCACATATGTTTCTGCATACATACACGTACATATACAGTCATGTAATACTTATATACATTCCCTGAATTATTTGTAGTTGTACATATAAACTTCCCTCTTACCACGATTTCTTAATTTCAAAAGAAATATTTAATCTTATGCTTAGAGAAGCACATACTGATTTTAAAAAAATGATTTTTTTAATATAAAAATATAGGGTTAAAGTCCAAAGTAATAAATTCTGGTTTTTAATATTTTACTTTAAAAGGATGATTATCTTTGTTATATCATTTAACAGAGCTCCTCCACCCAATTACCCACACATATGACTCATATCTGAAATGTCTCTATCAGTGGAAACAATGTTAGTCTGGATAAACAGAGCAAGACTGAGGACCTGAACAGAGAGACAGTCCTAAGGCTACCCAGATTGTACCTTGACCTCCAGTGTCCAATAAGATTACCCAATAGGAGGCTAAAATCCAGCCTGTTCTTTCCATTATCAATCCGTACACCTTGGCATGGACTGCACCAGTCTGGAGTAAGGGCTTGCCTCCCTAAATTGATCTTGTACAGAGACTGAACTTTTGAAATCATTATTCAGGTGCAGGAGACTAATTTGTCTTCTCAGGGAGGGTCTTTTATGAATTCTCAAAGGCACTTCTGTGCTAGTAACCAGCGATAGCCTTGTGCTACCTACCCTTCAGTTGCATATTATCTTAATAGGTTTTACTATATTAAGAACCACTCCGCTTTCATTTGTCTTCTTCATAAACAGTTTCATGTAGTGAAAGCAACATGGGCATTAGTTCTTAAGGTTTAAGGATTTGAAGATCTAGACTCAATATCCTTGATTCTGCCTCTTTATAGCCTAAGGATTGCCTCTGTCTGACAAGATGAACCCGTTCTGAAAAATAGGAGTCAGGTTCTGCTCAAACAAGTCATCTCAAGAACTGTAACTATGGACTTAAACCAGAAGTTGTCAAATTCTATGGAGAGAAACACATTCAAACAATTTCAAATTGATTTAAGTTCTGAAAATGACTAAATTTATAACTCAATTTATACACAAAGTGTGAGAAATTACAATGTAAAAGCTCATTATATGAGTTGCTACTATATAAATTTTCCTTTAATACAGCCTAATTCCTGGCTTAAGTTTAAAATATATTATTTTTATATATGTTCAGAAAATTCTGAAACCACTAGGAGTTAAAGTGAATTGTTAACACATACTTAAGTTTTATAGCACTTAAGTATGTAAAAAATATTAATTTTATTTTTCAGGGTGTTAGAAGTAACTTTAAAATTAAAATAGCATTTTTCTATGAGAAATAAAGACATTACTATTTTTCTTTAATTTAACATGTGATTTTTTAATAACTATGAAAACTTTTCAAACTTCGATATTTCAAGTTATTCAGAAATACTCTAGATAAAAATAAATGATAGATATATTAGAGCATAAACAAGTATTATTAATCAAAAGAAATCCATTTTTAAAACTTCTATTTGTGAAATTTTATGTGCATTTGTATGTATGCATAAAATTCTACATTTACATAAATACATATATAAGCATATGAATGGAGCATCATGAAGAAAATAAGGAGACTAATGGTACTTTGGAGATACATTTGAAAATAACTAATAAAAACAGGCTCTCACCACAAAATAATTTTAATTAAAATAATTAAAAATTCGTATATCATTTTTTTGCAAAATTTGGATTAGAGAAGATTAAAATGTTTAGTTCCTGATTCAAAGCAACTAGTATTTGACCACTGATCAAAAAAAATCACAAAATTTGGAGTCGGAAAAACATGTCAGAGTGAGAGATGTCCTCAGATCTCTCCCCTTGAAATAACAATAAACCGAACATGTAAAACTCAACAAAAACTCACCCAAACTGCACACCAGCACATCTGAATGTGGAATCTGCGCATAAGAGCTACCATAGCTCAGAATCTCAGGTGAACTGGGAGAAATAAAGAAGCTGCCTCTCAGCCTGTAGAGCTCCCTGCAGGAGGAGGGAGAGGGAAGAAGGTGTGGCAACTTCCTTGAACAGCCCTGCCTAGAGATGCTTTGAGTTCCACGCAGCCCGGGGTGGGACCCAGTCACCAGGGCAGAAAACAAAGAAGCGAGACAGGACTGCAGAGAAACAACAGTTGATTTTTACCGGCCTGGCTACAAAACCAAAGCTGAGCCACAGCTCCTAACCCCCAACCCAAAGGGCCCCTCCCTGTATACCCTCCAAGACTCACCATGGAGCCCCAGGGGAATCTGAGCAAACTCTGCCGAGATTGTCTCTGACAATGACAGGGACAGAAACTGAGGGTAGCAAGCATGATTAAATATCTATCAGAAAATAAAAAGGCATTTTTAAGGCTTTATATAAAGCAGGGATCCAAAAGTCTTAGATGCCACCTACTGGAAACCAAAAGAAAAGCGCCTTCTTTGTAGCAGGCTAAAAGGAGAACTTTATACAATAAACCTTTCTGGAAATTCAGCAGAATACACTTCCATTAATGCCCAGGCAGAGAAATAGTCCATTAAACACCATGAACAACCAAGGTAACAGGGAATTTCAGAAAGAAAAGAGAAAAGTCTCTAGAAAATAAGCTTAGAGACATAGAGATATGTAACTTAAATGACAGAGAATTTAGGATGGTACTTCTGAAAAAACTCAGTGAGTTCCGAAATGAGTCATATCAACAATTTCAGGGATTGAAAAAACAACTAGATGAGCAGAGCGAAGAGATTGAAACCCTCGAAAAAAAAAAAAAAAAACAGAATAGACCTTCTGATGATTAAAAAATAAATACATACTGTAATGAAATAGTAAACTTGAGAAACAGAGTTGAACAAATGGAGAAAAGGATCAGTAATATTGAAGACAGAAATCTAGAAATAAATCAGAAGAAAGAAGAGAGAAACTGAAAAATGAAAAATAATGAAAGAGAAATACAAGAACTAGCTGATACCATCAGGAGAGGAAACATAAGAATAATGGGCATTATCAAAGGCAAGGAAAAGGGGCAGGAACTAGAAAGCATTTTCAGACAAATAGTTGACAAGAATTCCCCAAATCTAAGAAATGAACTGGAGCTTGGAATTCAAGAAGTCAAAAGAACACCCAATTATCTCAACCCCAAAAGGCCTTCAACAAGACACATTGTATTAAAGTTATCAAAAATCAGCAACAAAGACAGAATTCTCAGGGCACACAGGGAGAGAAGAAAATGGTAACTTATAAAGGAAAACCCATTAGATTATCTTCAGAACTTACAAACAAGAAAGGAATGGAATAAAATATTTAAACTATTAAGTGAAAGGAATTACTGGCCTAGAATAATGTATCAGCTAAGCAATCCTTTAGATATGAAGGATAAATTAAGGCCTTTCAAGATATATAAAAATGGAAGGAATTCTCCACTACGAGGCCTGCATTATAGGAAATACTGAAAGGGGACAGGTCACCTAAAACAAAATGATCAAATATATATATGTGTATGTGTGTGTGTGTGTGTGTGTGTGTGTGTGTGTACACACACACCCATAATTAGGAGTAAAGTGGCTCTCAGGCAAATAGAAGCAGAAGAATGTAATCCTTACTGAGAAGAGGGCATTATAAGCTTAAATAATAAGAGAATTGCTAGGGCAAGATAGTAATGAACGTTCAGCATACATAAGGACAAATTGAGATAACAATAACTGAAAAGGGGAGAAATCAAAGATATAAATTTGCAAAGGGGAATGGAGATAAGGCCAGTGCAGAAGAAAATGGATGGCTGTATGTATGTATGTATGTGTATGAGGTAAGCACATACCAAAAATGCATAACTGAAATATAAAACATAAAACAAGAAGAACCAGAGGCAAAACCCACAAAAGCCAACCAAAATAAAGAAACAGAAACATAAGGACAAGGAAGCAATGGAAACACCAAGCTACCAGAAAGCAAAAGATAAAATGGCTATAAGAAGACCTCATATATCAATAATCACCCTAAAAGTAAATAGATTGAACTCACCAATAAAAAGGCAAAAAGTTGCAAAATAGATCAAAAAACAAAACCCAACCATATGCTGCCTCCAGAGGACACATCTCAGCTCCAAAGACAAATATAGACTCAAAGTGAAAGGGTGGAAAATGATATTTCAAGCAAATGAAATTTAGAGAAAAGTGAGAGTAGTGATACTAATATCAGATGAAATGGATTTCAGAATAAAAAAGGTAAAGAAAGATATGGAGGGACACTTCATAATGATAAAGGGAATCATGCAGCAAGAAGACATAACGCTTATTAAAATCTATGCTCTGAATCTGGGAGCCCCAAAATACGTAAAGCAATTACTAACAGAACTAATGGGAGAAACAGACCAAAACACTATCATAGTAGGAGACCTAAATACCTCACTGTCAGATATGTATAGATCGTCCAAACAGAAAATCAGTAAGGAAATAACATCCTTAAATGATACATTAGACCAACTGGACATAATTGACATAAACAGAGCCTTTCATCCAAAAACAGCTGCTTATACATTTTCCTCTAGTACACGTGGAACATTCTCAAGAATCAAACACATACTGGGACACAGAGACAGCCTCAACAAATATAAGAGGGTTGAAATCATACCAATTGTATTCTCTGATCATAATGCTTTGAAACTAGAGATCAACTGTGAAAAGAAATCAGAAAGAACCACAAAAACATGGAGAATAAACAACATGCTACTGAAGAATAACTAGGTCAGGGAAAAAATAAAAAGAGATCAAGAGATACATAGGAATAAATTATAATGATAGTACAATATATTTCAAAACTTTGGGACATGGCAAAAGCAGTCATAAGAGGAAAAGTGATATCATTAAAAGCCTATCTCCAAAAACCAGAACAAGCTCAAATAAATAACTTTATGCTTCACTTAAAAAATTACTAAAGGAAGAATAAATGAAGCCTGAAGTCAGCAGAAGGAAAGAAATCATCAACATTAGAGCAGAAATAATTGAAAGTGAAAACAAAACAAAACAAAACAAAAAATAAATGCAACAAACTGCTGGCTCTTTGAGAAAGTTAATAAAATTGACAACTGCCTGGCTAGACTCACTAAAGAAAAAGAGAAAGGGCACAAATAAACAAAATTAGGGATGAAAGAGGGCAAATTTCAACTAACATAGTAGAAATTCAAAAGATCATATAAGAATACTATGAAAAAGTATAAAACACCAAATTTAATAACTTAGAAGAAATGGACCAGTACTTAGAAAAATACAATCTTACTAGACTGAATCAAGAACTGGAAAATCTAAGCAGACTTATCAGCAGTATAGAAATTGAAACAATCATCAAAAACCTACCAAAAAGTAAAAGTTTAGGACCAGATGGCTTCACCAGTGAATTCTACCAAACATTCAAATATTTAATACTTATTTTCCTCAAACTCTTCCAAAAAATTGAAGAGGAGAAAATACTTATCAACTCATTTTATGAGGCTAGTATTACTCTGATACCAAAACCTGGGAAAGATAACACAAAAAAGAAAACTACAGACCAATATCTCTCATGAACACAGATGCAGAAATTCTAAATAAGATACTAGCAAACCAAATACAGCAACATATTAAAAAGATTCTACATCACGATCAAGTGGGCTTTATCCCAGGGACACAGGGATGGTTCAATGTATACAAATTGATTAATGTAATACACCACATAAAAAAATTAAGAAATAAGAATCATATGATCATATCTATAGATGCAGAAAAAGCCTTTGACAAGATAGAGCATCCATTTATGATCAACACTTAACAAAATTGGTATAGAAAGAAAGTATCTTAACATAATAAAGGCCATATGCGACACACCCTCAGCTAACATTATACTTAATGATGAAAAACTAAAAACCTTCCCTCTAAGATTAAGAACATGGCAAGGCTGTCCACTATCGCCATTGTTATTCAACATAACATTGAAGGTCCTAGCGAGTGCAATCAGGCAAGAGAAAGATATAAAAGACATCTAGATAGGAAACAAAGAAGACAAACTGTCACTATTTGCAGATGACATGATTCTCTATATAGAAAACCCTAAAGACTCCACAAGAACACTACTAGAAACAATAAGCAAATTAGTAAAGGTTCTGGATACAAAATTAACATTCCAAAATCCATAGCTTTCCTATACTCTAATAATGAAGCGTCAGAAAAAGAAGTAGAAAAAATAATTCCTTTTGCAATTTTAACAAAAAAGAATAAAATACCTAGGAATAAATTTAAAGAAACATGTGAAGGACCTATATAATGAAAACTACAAGACTCTATCAAAAGAAATTGAAGAAGATGCAAAGAAATGGAAAGAGATTCCATGTTCTTGGATGGGAATAATCAATATAGTTAAAATGACCGTATTACCTAAAGCATTGTACAGATTTAATGCAATCCCCATCAAAATCCCATCGGCAAATTTTAAAGAAATAGAACAAAAAAATCATCAGATTTGTATCGAAGCATGAAAGACCCCAAGTTGCCAATGCCATCCTGAGAAAAAAGAACAAGGCTAGAGGCATCACTCTGCCCACCTTTAAATTATACTATAAAGTGACAGTAACCAAAACGGCAAGGTATTGGCAGAAAAACAGACACACAGACCATTGAACAGAATCAAGAGTACAGAAGTACACCCATATTTATATGGGCAAATAATTTTTGACAACAAGGCCAAAAACATACAGTGGAGAAAGGAAAGTCTCTTCAATAAGTGGTGTTGGGAAAACTGGAAAACCACCTGCAAAAGAATGAAACAAGACTGTTATCTATCACCACACATCGAAATTAACTTAAAATGGATTAAGAACCTGAATATAAGACCTAAAACAATAAAATGCAAAGAAGAAAACATAGGATCTAAACTCTAGGACCTTGGACTTAAAGAAGATTTTATGAATTTGTCCACAAAAGCAAGGGAAGTAAAAGCTAAAATAAATGAATGAGACTACATCAAACTAAAAAGCTTCTGCTTGGCAAAAGAAACCATCAACAAGGTAAAGAGACAACCATCCGAATGGGAAAATATATTTGCAAGCAATACTTCAATAAGTGCCTAATATCCAAGATATACAAAGAACTCATATGACTCAATAACAACAAAAACGAAAAACAATCCAATCAAAAAAGAGGACCTGAACAGACACTTCTCTCAAAAGACATACAAATGACCAACAAATATATGAAAAGATGCTCAACATCACTAGCCATTAGGGAAATGCATATCAAAACCACAATGAGATACCATCTCACATCTTTTAGAATAGCTATAATCAACAGAACGAGTAATAATAAATGTTGGAGAGGATGCGGAGAAAAAGGAACCCTCATACATTGCTGGTGGCAGTGCGAATTTATACAACCACTATGGAAAACAGTATGGAGGTTCCTCAAACAACTAAAAATTGATCCACCATATGATCCATCAATCCCTCTACTGGGTATTTACCCCATAGTCTTGAAAATCCATATCTGAAAAGATATTTGCAAACCAATGTTCATAGCAGCATTATTCACAGTGGCCAAGACATGGAACCATCCAAAGTGTCCTACAATAGATGATTGGCTAAAGAAGCTGTGCTACATATATACAATGGAATATTACTCCACCACAAGAAGAGATGAAATACTGCCATTTGCAACGACATGGATGAACCTTGAAATAATCATACTAAGCGAAATAAGCCAGACTGAAAAAGTTGAAAATCACATAATATCGCTTCTATGTGAGATATAAACCTAAAAGCGACAAATAAACAGGACAAACAGAGACTCATTGACATGGACTATAGACTAGTGGTTACCAGAGAGTAGGGTTTGGGGGAGGTGGGGGGAAGTAGACAGGGTAAAGGGGGTCAAATATAGGGGACTGGGGGAGGGTGAAGTGGGGAAAGGGGATCAAATAAACAGTAGCTAAAGGAATCTGAACTTTGGATGATAAACACACAATATAATATACAGATGTAGAATTATAACGTACACCTGAAAATTATATAATTGTATTAACCAATGGTACCCCAATAAACTTAATTTAAAAAAAAGAAAAAAGAAAGAAAAACAAAATCTATTTTAGGCCTCATGTAGGAAAAAGGAAACATCTTTTTCAAAGACCTTAGAGGTTATGTTGGAATGAACATTTTTAACCATCTCCCTTTGGTAGAATCAATGACATGAATAACTGGAGCTTTTTCCTTAAAGAACTCCACACATAGCTATTCCACAGATGGCAGCAATTCCCACCAATTCCCTGAGGGCATGCGCTGATGCCACAGTGCACATATTACATCTGTAGAAATGAAGAGGCAAAATGCCTTAAATAATATTTTGTAAAACCAAGTTTTGATATGTAGTCATCAATGAAGATCAGATGTGATTGATTTCTAACAGGGATATGAATATAGATATTTTTCACTAAGGCCCATTCACAATGATTCAGCAGCTAACCAAGCCAAAGTTAGGACTGACTCACTGTGAGGAGTCCACAGAGGACTCATGCATAGATAACCAAAACAAACAAACCCAGAAAACCTATGAAGAGAGCAAATGCTTCCCCAGAAATAAAAGGGTCCATTTCATGCATATACAAATGAATTATCAGGAATTGACTCCAATTTATAAACACAGCCAAATCATTTTTATCTTGGATTTATATTTAAAGATAATTATTCTTTAGGTCAGCCTTGAGCCTCAAACATTCCAATAAAGTATCCAATGAATATCTAACTTTAACAAGTTCCATTCTTGCTAAAAGTTTTGGAATACATTAAGGAAAAACATATCTCTAAGAATATTAATGAGATTTATTGTTATAAAGGTATATTAAGTAAACTAGCTAAATACTGGAAGATATTATATGCATTGATGACTATGATCTTTGGAACAGCTGACACAACCATGCCCAGTTTTCTTTTAAAGCTGCTTTCTATATGGTTAAACTGTACAAAGTCACTATTTTTATTTTTTACCATTTTTACCCCTCCAAGTGGCAACTTCATTTAGTACAACATAATAGGTCATGACAACAAAATTATTTCGTATGCTCGTGGAGAATATCTGTCTTTATTCTCTATTCAGGACTTACAATGCAGACATTAAATATACCTATGTGCACACTTAAAATTAATTTTCATATTATAGAAATAGAATGCACATTACTTATTGTCATTCTGGCATCCTTCCTTCTGTTTACAAGAGATTCAGTCTCTGTGATCTGGGCATGCTAAGAGTTACCTTATTCCAGAGCTGGAGTTTATAAACCAAGCTAAATCAATAGCGACATCCATCGTAATGGGTTGGTTTAGAAGTAGGTATGTGACAAAGCTGGGCTAATGGAAGGACATTAGTGACTTTGTTGAGAATGCTATGGATATGAATTTGGAAGCATACAAGACATTTAAAGTGGATAGGTTAGACTGAGATCATGAGGCAAGCCTATCTTAAAATGAAGTCATCATCAGATTTCTGATCTGTTATATAAATACTAATTCTTCGGGATTTTACTGATGTGATAGGTGTATACAGATGTAAGACTAGAGTAAGTTGGGGAGGGGAAGAAGTATCATTAGCCTTATACATTCAAAGGTTCATAACTCCTCAGTTACTTTGTAAAGGGAAACCTCCTCATCCTTAATAACTCAAAAGTCATTCTGGCCATTAATTATATTCCAAGACAGAAGTGACTCCGGTACCAGTATCCCTAATTTAGATATATGAATTCAAGGTTCAGAAAAACAGAATAACAGTTGACTATATCTGACAGGCTTTCAGAGTCAGAGAGAAAAGTTTTCAAAGTGAGAAATACATATAATCAGTAAAGAAGCAGCAACTAGTAGTGAGATTCAATTTGGTATAAGTAGAAAAAAAAAACTGAGTGACAGAAACTATCAGAGAGGCACAGAATATATCTCTATGATGGCATTTATAATCTGAAGGGTTTTGGCAGGGAGTGGGGGGCTATATCTGAAAACATATGTGAAAGATGGAGGGAGGAAGCAAAGGAGGAGAGAGAGAGAGAGAGAGAGAGAGAAAAGAGAGAGAGAGAGAGAGAGAGAGAGAGAGAGAGAAGTCTTAGAGTGTTTTGCTGTTGATGAAGCAATTTTTAAAATATCACCTCATTTGGCTCTTGCAACAAACCTACACAGTGTGAAGGGCAATTATTATTATCCTCATTTTAGAAATGATGAAAGGGAGGCTGATGTCCTGTGTGGCTAAATGACTTTAGTACAGCCAAATAGCTAGTAAATGGTATACTCAGGATTATATATCAGATCTGCTCACTGAAAATTCTCAAAAGTTTTATATCATTTCCATGGTATAATACACCACTCATAAAAAACACCAATAAATATTAAATCTAAAAAGATACTAATAAAATTTCAAATGGAAAAACTTTGAATATTTTGTCACATCCCAGTCTAATAGGTTCCAGTTGTATTGCTTAGATCCAATATATCTTTATGCACTCTATTTCAAAAAACAGCTTAATTTTCTTTGCCCTCTCAATAAATGTATTAGCTTATAGCTATTAATCTTGGAAATAAATATGATATACTTTGGCTAAAATCATCTTTGGAAAATTCTTATAAAATACTTAAAAATTCCTACAGCTGTCTGTGTACACCTTTAAAGCTTCTCTGAATCCTCTTACATCCTTTAATTTCCTAGATGAAAGGGAAGAAAGACAAATATTTGTTTTCCTTATTCCCTTGCAGCAAGGTGTGGCTGTCAAAATACATTTATGGGCCACAAAGTATAAGTGGGAAAATCTGGTTGGTGCTTCTGGCTTTCTGACATTTGAAGCAGCCTCTCCCATCTTCCTTTAAGTTTGGGCACACTGGCTGCAAAATCGGTACCAGTCCTACTACCACAAAGGAAACATTAAGACCATCAGAAGTGGTAGCCCTGAGCCCTGACATGTTTGCACTGCTGAAAATGTGCTAACGACTGCCAAACTTGGGATTTGTTCTCCTGTGAGGGGGTGGGGTTACTGTAGATTTTACTGGTACTTATATTCATTCAACCCTAAAATATTCAGATAATCCTTTTTTGGCCCTTGAAACTCTCAAAACTACTTAAAGCATGTAAGGTATGCTTTATGCCATAACTTAGAACAGACAATATAAATAGCATCATCAGACAATGTAAGTATGCATCACTCTTGCCTGAGGATAAATGGGTATCCCTTAATAGAATAATAAATTGGTTTCTACCACGATAATATCCTCTGGGGCTTGGCATTTCTGTTGAATTAAGTACCTTGCTGATGCAGACTTACTTTTCCGTCTTACACTGTATGATCCTGCCACTTTGACTATTTGCTGCAAAAGGAACATGCTTTCCCATTGCCACCACCTTTCCCTTATTCATGCTCTTCAATCCAGCAACAATGCTTTCTCATTATCTTCTTTTCTGTAACACTGTCTGTTGAAGTCTAGGTATAATATTTCCAAGTTTATTTACAATAGTATATCTTATATGAAGCCTTCCCTGATAACCTATAATGAAAGTTTTTTTTCCTTTTAATCTCCTTGGAAAACATTTTACTGCTCATGTGATATTAATATCACATATTTTATTATATTCTTTTATAAGTGCTAATTCTATTCTCTGCCCCCTGCAAAATTATCACCATCACTCCCAGAAGACCATAAAGCTCACGAGGGCAGGAAGAGTATGTGATTCATTTTCCTTAGCCATGCAGTACCTAGCACAGACACTACTGATATTGGTGTGTCGGCCATAAGTACCAATTAATAGAGTTGACTTCTCCGTAAAAAGTGATTCTCTCCAGCATGCCCTTCCTTGGTGTTACATACTTATCAAAAATGATGGTCAGCAAAGAGGAAACTTTGCTTGAAACTTAAAAGTTAACTTTTAGAGAGATTGGTCTGTATGAAAAAAAGAAGGATCTTAAGAATAAAGATTTCCAAAGCACCTCTGCATCATATTAGCGGGGACTGGCACACTACTGCACACAGGCCAAATCGAGGCCACCAGATATTTTGGCAAAATTTTATCGAAACACAGCCACAATCATTTTTTTATATAATATCCAAAAGCAGAGTTAAGTAGTTACTACAAAGATCATATAGCCCACAAAGCCTGAAATGTTTACTATCTCATCCCTTGTAGAAAAAGTTTACAAAACTTTGTTATTGGGAAGGTTAAAAGCAATAATTCAATAGCTAAACAAGTTAGAGAAACAAAATGTAAGTTTTCTTAAAGGCAGATCGTCTCTGAGTCTGTGATTTCTATTGTTTTATATGTATTCGTATTAGAAATTACTAATTTTCGTGTCATTTCCCTGACTTTCCCCAAAATTTTGGCCACAAGAATTGTTTTAATGGATGATATCTCAGCCCTAGTGATCTGAGGATTACCAGTTTGGCAAGTGTTGCTTTAGAAAAGTGCAAGAAGAAATTTTAAGCTGATGTAATTTTTCCTTTAAATTATTGCTCTCATCTGATAATATTTAACTTGTTATGAATTCACATACTATTCTAGTGATTTTCTCTGATACAATTAAGCCATTTAACAAACTTCCCTGGCCATAATAAAAGGACCACTTAAGCTTCCTTGAGGTTAAAGTTATAGCATATCTTGTACAAACGAGTTAGGTTGTAATTATCTGAGTGAAGTAGATAATTAACATCAAAACAGTCACAAAAGTACTTAAGGGGAGAATCTATAATCTTGGATTTAAAATTATTTTATCTAATCTAAATGGAACCAGGGATACCAGGTTTTAGCTACATTGATGTGATTGATTATACAATTAAAAGCCCGTTAGATATAGGAACTACTTTCTATAATTTTTAATAAGTTCTTAAGTTACTACTTTCTTCAAACTTGATACTTCCCATAGAAAATATAGTTTGCCTCACTTAGACCTCTTTAAACAAATTGTTTCTTCAATTTGAGTAAACATGTTGATGATGTAAAAAGATGCAAAATCAAAATGTATAATTTTCCCAGAGGCTTAGAAGTATGCACATATTATTTATTCTATTTATTTAAGCCAGTAGAAGATATAAATATAATTGTAGTTGACATATGCAAACTACAAACAGACTGAAATATTCTCTTTTGTCAGTGTTTTGTTTCCTTGTTCAATTAGTACCACCAAGAAAACTATTAATAATACCTACACGTGTAAATGTATTTATTTAACATAATAATTACAAAAATGATTTGAAGTAGTTAAGTAAGATATACAAATGTTTTAGGATAAAAAAATTAAGTAATAAAATCTGAGCATACAGAAGGTAACATCTTAGAAAACTTAGGTATTTGAAATATAAATTGAAGAACTTTTCTGCAAAATTACTAAAGTCTCTTCCAACTTGATTGTGTTCTCACTGATTTTTTTACATAACACTGCTAACAGCATACCAATTGCTCAAAAAGAGAAACAGATTTTCTTTACATTAAGGTCAGGAGACACACACACAAAAAAGAATTCTCCTAAAATCTCAAAAAGGAGAAACTAAAATATATCTTATATTTGTTTAAGAATATTCTGTTTACTTCTAGTGAAATAGAGTTATAATATTCTCATCTTTAGTAGTCAACATTGAACACACTCCTACCATACAGGTCCGGGGGAGGTGTTGTACATGAAGAATACTTATTTTCACCCTTCAAAGAAATGATTATATTGAAAGGCAGAGAAAGAAGAACTTTTACATATGAGAGTGTTTGTGCTGGAAACTTGGATATTGCTCTAGGACTATCGATCTATTATCTATCTATCTATCTATCTATCTATCTATCTATCTATCTATCTATCTATCTATCAAGATCAATCATCTTTCTATCTCTCTACCTACCTATCCACATATACATACACATATGCAAACATGTGAATTTGTATGTGAAAACATGTTAGTAATAATTCCTCATTGAAAAGGTTTTTACAATATATTTTCTTTGAATGGTTTAAGAGATGAAATTCATTGAAATTTAATGAATTGAATTTAATGAATAGAAACAAATTTTAGACATGAAATTAGCCTTTTCAATCATTATTTTTATGTTTTTCTGGACTCATCAAAAAGTAAAATTATGATTTTTTAAAAATTTACATGTTCCTTTGAATGAAAAAATTATTATCTGAAATATACTCTTCCATAGAAATTTAAATATGTATATGTGCAGAATAAAGTTATGTTGGAAATATAAGGCCTAATATGCATTTAAATATACTTAACACAGACACATATTATGTATATTAAAAAAAACCAACAACACTTTAAAAAACTTAGAAGAGTTTTCAAAAGTTGAATTTATAATTACTGACAAGAAAAAATTATTTTAACTCTTTATTTTCAAAGTTCTATAAATTGTCCACAAAACATTTTTATGTCACACTTATAGTTATGTAATAAAAATTTAATATTGTAAAAATATTATTTTTAACATCTTAAAATATGGGTATAGCAAATACTTAAGAAATGCCTACTATGCCATAGCATTATGATTAACGCTGTAAATACAACGGTGGACAAAATAGTTTCTTTAACTTTCTAGAGCCTACATTCACCTGGAAGTGAGAGAATCTTCAAAAATGAGCAGGCATATATATGCACATTATATTTTTTCACAAATTGCAAGCTACAACTACGTATTTCTTCTTTAAGAATATTTGTTTTTCTTAAATATCATGTTCCACTTTTAACTGAGCTCTTTAAATATAAATTTCATTACCCACTATCTCAGTTTGTAAGGAATTATCTATTTCTATGCCAACTTCCATAATTTCTATTTCTGATTCTATTTCTATGGATTTAAAATATTATGAGACCACTAAAATATATTTTCCTTGCTTTCATTGAAGCTATCATTAGCCAAATTTTATCTTAATTCCTATTTTGTTACTTCAAGATTTCAGAAACCATTTCTTCTGCAATCGCAGCACAAACCACACTTTAGAAACACATAAAACAAAATTGATTTTCATCTTGAAAATGTCAAACTTCTGCCTATAATACTCAGCTCTGCTTTTCTGAAACAGTAAAGTTCAAAAAGAGCCATTGACCTGATGGCCCTTTGACACATAATGATGGATGCAATGTGTTTACTACTTTACTACCTGAACGTCCTTCCAGAGAATCAGATACTCAATGAAAAATTATAAATCTAAACTGAGTAGAAGATTTGCTTGTTTTAAATGTATTAAAAGGGAAAATATCGGTATTTCACTTCTCTGGCAAGAAACTTCTATAAACTCTGTGATTAACCCCTTTCTTTCTGGCTTAGATAAATCAGACATACATATATCTCCTTTAAGAAGTAAAGCAATACCTAGAAGTTAAACTTCATACATATTGATGAAATGAATGTAAAATACAGATGCAATATATTGTTCTTTCTCAAAGGAGAATGAAAAATATTATACCGAGGATACAATTTTAAGAAAAACGTAACCACTTCTCACCCTTGTATCTTGGCCCTTGTCAATCACTGGTTCTGGCAACTTCAGCTGTTTCTAGTGAATGATATTTCCATTTTCCTATAGGGTAGAGGTATTGATCAATTTAATAAAAGACTTTATTAAAGTATATAAAGTACATAAAGAACATAAGAGCAATTTATTTTCTTATAGGTTATACTTATGTTTGTTATGAATTCTGAAAAGTAAATCTTGCAGTCATAAATGTAAGTTTTGGACACCGCATACTTCTGATTTAAAACTTTAAGAATGCATAACATCACACATGCTCCAGCTAATATGCTTTACTTAGGAAACAAAAAATGATTTCCATCTGCAAATTTTTTATGTCATTTAACCAGAGTACTAAGAAAGAAGTTACAATAAATTTTTCTTCGATGACATTTTACAAATGTGGTATTTTATAATATGGTTAATAAATCCAAGACAATTAAGAACAACTATACAGACTGAAGATTATTTTGGCATCTACAGAAATTTTAGCTCTCAGAATATTATCCCATACCATTATTTTCTTAGATTCAAAAATTTTGCACCTATGCTTTTTTTGAAAGAGCAATAAATAATATTATGATAATGTAATGCAAAATTTTAACACATTTTATGTATTGATATTATTCCTACTAGGTTTTTGTCTTCCTCAATATTGAAGAAATTCTCTTAATTATTTATAACTCTTAGTTCTATAGTTAATCCTGCATATAGTATATACATATCAGGAAATAGGTATTGAAATAGATGGAAATAGCTATAGTTCGTTTCAAACACCAAAACATGTTTCCTTGAAACTCTGTAGAATATACGAAGAAGTTGACAGATGCACTTAATTTGTAGAAAACAAAAATAATGATTTGTTTCTCGCAACCAAATTTGCTTATGAAGTACTGAATAAATGGAGACAAATATACAAAAATGATCTTTTAAAACTACTTCTAAAATGATCTATATTTAATAGCAGCAAGTAAATAACATCATGAGAAAAGAGATAATTACAAAAAAATCTAGAACATAGCAGAATTTTTAAAAATAGTGTGCTTATATGAATATATAAAAATTTCTAGATAAAATAAAAATTAAGAAATGTATAAAAGGAAATTTTTATACTTCTTTGGAGATTAAGAAATGTGTAAATTTAAGAAAAATGAATAGGACAGTTTTCAAAATTTAAAAATAATAAGCAGCATATTCATCTATTGTTTTCACAATAAACTGTAAGCTTCACATCATTATATAAAACATGTCAGCTGAACCTTTTCAGTCCAATTATCAACAGGGTTTGATGGGATCTTCAAAATTTACATCAGCACCTGCCAAGTCCATTCTGCCTCAGTAGTGTCTGAGACATTTTTGCACAACAGTAAGGTTCCATATAACACATTTTGAAAACTCCTGACATAGATACTTTCTTAGCATACTTTAATAACAGCTATAAAAAGAGATATTACATAGACTGAGTAAAAGTGAGTTTTTTGAGTTAATCAAAATGACCATAAAAAGAAGACAATTATTACAGTGACTTTTAACTATATATAGGCTCTAAGTATAGCTTCAAAGATAGAGCTAGGTTTTCCCTACTAGTTCTCTATCTACATTTTTGAATAGTACTTAATCTATAATTAGTCCTATTCTAAACAAATCTTTTTTTGCATTGGTACTTGGGTTTATTTGATAATACACTGTAGTTACTCACCATGATTTCTGAGTAATTATTACATGTAATGAAATATAGCAGACATTGTAAAAATTTGCAAATTAACACTTAAAAGTATTTAATGCCTCCGGAGTGAGGAGACAGAAGATGAATGAAACAGAAGTTTGTATAATTTAAGTGTATGTAAATTATAATTATAAAAAAAATTAATTTCATGCAATTGTGTATATACTTTATCATTGTAGTTACAGAGGCCAAATAATTACCTAAAATTTTACTTTTCAACATATATCATCAGTCCTGGGTTTGAGGTCTTATAAAACATAGCTTATATCTACATTAAAGATTTCAGTAGTTTATCCATTTTCAAAAATCAAGAGGTAGGATAAAGATGATATCTTAAGTAGCAACTCCTGAGATATTTCATTTATTGTGAATATTAAAATTTTTAAAACTCTATGTTTCTAGGTGACTACTTCAACAGTACCCCCTTAAGACTTCTGTGTTGTACCAAGAATAATTCAAGGTTTTCTAACTGCTCTGGACTGTCCAAATATTAACTAGAATAATTATGTAAGCAAGATTCTATTTATTTACAGCATGAAACTCCAAACAGCACTTTGCAAATGTTTATATGAGGAATTCAAACTAGCGTAAGAATCACTAAGAAAACTAGTGGTTCCTTTATAAAATAGTATTCATACTTTACCTGTACATGGTAATACATCATTCAATCAATAAGATATATTGTTTAACTGCATCTCAGCCCTTTAACAGGTCCCTATATGTACAACTGTAGACAGATTAGTGTGATCTAATTGAGCAACCACCCCACTTATGTAATACCTGAACAAAAGTGGTCTGAGATTTACTAAGTTAAAAAATGGTTTGCTTCAAAAAATTTTTTAATCTCTGAAACTGTCATCCACAATAGGGTAGTTCTTTGATTTTTGAACCATAATAAACACAAAAGATATGTAAATAGGTAAAAGTATGATATTATACAGTCTTGCTGTGTAAGAATGGGTATATGCATGTATATATAACTGCCAATTTACTTTAAAAAATCAATAAGGTGGGAAGTGAAAATAATAGAAAAGAATACTAAAAATGTTAAAGGATAAGAAAAGATAATGGGATTTAAATAATACATTTACTTTGCTACTTGAATGATGTTATCAACCATTAGTTGACATGACATTACACAAAAGTAGGATCACATAGTTGTTTAATTAGTTTTTATTGATGGAGAAAAGAAAGAAAGGAAGTGAGGGAAGAGGAAAGGAGAAAGAGAGGTTAGACAGATTTCAATAGGCACTGAGAAAAATAGTAAAAGATGATTTGATGTTTTACAGTGTGACAGAACTTAATTTATATTTAGTGTGAATGTTTTTTAGAAGGTGGAGGTAAGACCACCACACAACATCCATCTTTACTGAAAGATAAAAAAGAAGAAAGCAATGCATCCTAGGAAATAAAAGCATGAAATTCCCAGTAGCAGGCATCTGTATAAGATATACTGGTCAAAAGCATAGTTGATTTTGCTTAGTATATTTTATTGTTTGGATTCCAAGACATCACATTTCTGAATTTCCTGTCTATATTTTTGTTTCTTTGCTGGTTCTTTCTTATTTCTCTACCTCTAAACAATGGAAGCCCTAGGGTTCTGGTTAAATTTCTTTTCCCTTCCACATACAGTGATATTCTAGGAGTTTTGTAGCTAGTTTTATGTAATTAAATGTCACCAAAATTGACATCTTCAGCCTAGATCCTTCCAGTCTCTTATTTTTGATTTTACTTGAATGCCTACAGTCATTTTAAAATTAACACGACTGATACCAGATTCTCCCTCCAGATTCTTTCTTCACAGCTTCTCCTATTCCTTATAAACGGTAATTCCATTCTATCACTAGTTAGGCCATGATAAGGATGCCTCCACCCATTGAGACCTTCAATTTAAAATTTACTATTTAGTCACCTAATATTTTTCCTCCAACATTTCTATGTTCAAGATGTGTTTTAAAATTTCTAATAACTCATATGTTTTTATGTGTTCATTTTTTCATTTTTCTGATCATCACCCTAACAATTTCATTTGGCTTCATAAAATCTCCACATATTTTAAGCCATAATATGATAAGAGTGATACAAGGAAGGGGCCTAGAGAAGAAAGAGAAGGAGGAAAGGGAGAAGGGAGAGAAAGAAAAAAAAATAAAATACAGAGAGAAAAAACTAGGGAGGTTGTGAACTCAATTTGCTATTTGGCATTGAAAAGGTTCTTTGCTTAACTACACTATAATTTACTAATTTATAAAGTAGATACATTGGACCTGATGATTCAAATGTTTTATAGATCTGTGATATAAGATCAGGCAATTTTACATCAGAAGTAGACACTGGCTTCAACTGAAGAATTCATAGCAGTCATCTGGTAGTGGATTTTTTATATAAACATTTGATTACTGATCCAGGAAAGAACAGTAGGTTCAGGATGTGGAATGACTAAGTAGAGGTGATTGGTGTCACACAATTATCACATTTGCAGTAGATTTAATCAAAAACGAAGAGAAAACAATAAGAACTTCTCAGTAATAGAAAAGATCTTCTTGAATCCCAAAGATAAAAGCCATTTAAATTTAAGAATATTATGCATTTGGAAATAATAATATAAATTCTCTCTTGTCACCCTGGAATAAATTCTCAAAAAACTAAAATAGGTCTTGTTTTTCTTAAAAGCCCTTTAAAAATTATTTTTAGTGACATAAGAGATATAAAATATGTATTGTCAATCAGAAAAATAAATTTATATATTATTTGAACTTTTTCAGAAAAAATATCAATATATAATAATGAAATTTAATTGACAAAAAATAATCATTTTTTGTGAAAAGAAATTCTAAGTCACTATAATTATTTATTAGTGTCATTTCTTAAACCTAACTACTCATCTAATCAAAATATTGCAATTTTTTTCTTTCAAGTAAGAGCATGAGAATGTTATAAGGAAGGCATGGTCTGATTTTTAACTTAGTAACAGACATAAAATCTTAGAAAAAGCTGCTAAGGGGGTTTGTTTGTGACCAAAGTGATTAATATAAAACTTTGCAGAAAGCTTAGTGACTATTTTGCATAACAAGATGTTCAATGAATGGCCACTTCAGAATATTTGGATATTATAAATTATAATATCAATTTGAAATCTAAAAGATCTTTTAATACTCAGCATGCTACAGTAACTCCATGAAATTATTTTCAGCATAGTTCAAGAGTATGCATCTCATCGTTACCTGTTCCTGCTGAGAGAGCTCACACAGAACACACTATTTCAAAAAATTATTTTATAGAATATAAATGCAAAATGTAACAAAACATCTAAATGTGCAAAAAGAAGAAATGAAGCCTATGTATATTAAAACAAAGTAGGATTAAATATGTGTACTGTTTAAAATATGTACTTCTTTTTGCTTGAGAAAGCTTTTTTAGAAAAGCATTTTTTTTGCAAGTTGGTAACCACTTTGCAAGTTCTAAAAGCTTTTTAAATATAAAAATCTACAAAAAAGATTTTTCTTATGCAAATTTAAGCAAAAGCCAGTCTAATGATATTGCAAAGACAAGTGGCTGCTTACTTTCATTCAGATCCAGTTCATGCCATATAACTACATTTGATGAATGCTGGGGAAATGTATGAATTCTGTAGATAATTGAGTATGCTTTGTAAGTGGCAATAAAATACACTGTAGAATTCCTGGTACATTTTTTAATGTTTTTCTTTACCTCTAGTGGCCCATTAAATCTCTGTATTTAAAATGGCAAAGCCCCAGTAAGGCATTAGTGAACTATTTAATGTTATGAGGGAAAGGTGACAAAATTGGAATCGAGTTTGCTTCTGTGTTAGAAAAATTATATTTATGAGTGAGTGAGTATCAATATGTATGTAAAGGGATAAGGGTGAAGGAGACTGTGCAAATAAATACCTTTCTTAAAGGACTGTAAAAAGTTTCATGCCATTGAATATTCTTCAGCCTTTCCTGATTTAGCTAGTCTTATAGAAAATCATACTTAAATTCATTGGTCATTCAGAGGCCATTAGACTGGTGTGACTCTAATGTCCTGGCAGCCTATGTAAGCAAACCCAAATTTAAGCTTGTAAATACCTCAAGGTTACAATGATCAAATGCTAAGGACAACCAATCATAAAGAACCAATAGGCTTTAAGTTATATTCAATGAATAATTTCCTTACTTTCTTGTATATCTTTTCTTTATAAAAGTCCCTTCCTGAGATCCTGATGGTAGAGCACTCCTAACCATTCCTGGTTTTGGCACTGCCAGATTTAAAACAATCAATGCTCAAATAAATTCTCAAAATTATTAATATGTCTTAGTTTGTCTTTTAGCAAAATATAAAAGGCATTTTTTATTTTGGATTTTTTAAATATGTATGTAGTTAAAGGTTTTAATGAGATTGTTCTTAAAATTATCAATTTTGTCAATCTATTCATTGTTTTTATCTATAGAAAATCCTCACTTAACATCCTTTCATAGGTTCTTAGAAACTATGACCTTAAGTGAAAGGCATAAAACCAGTTATTACTATAGGCTAATTATATAAAGAGTTACATTTCTATGGTATTGGAATTGGGACTTACCGTAGATAATGTAGGAGGGCACAGTGGTCTGGCAAGGTGATATTTAAACTAAGGCACAATATATAAGAAGATGATAGAAGTTTGAGGTAAAGACCATTTCAGGCAGCAAGAATAAGAGAAGTTAAAGCCTGAAATTCTGTGATTTATGATTCATTGTGTTTTAGCACATTTAAATAATTGTGTTGTTTTTATTGTTTTATTCTGTTAAATTCTAAAAGTAAAATCATTTTGAAAGAGTAGCTTCAAAAAGCATTTGACATTGTAGTTTCTTTGACGCTATAGTGTTTGAAATAGAGAAACTTGATAAGACAAGTTTTCTTAAATGTATTTACAAGACGAGAGAGAACAAAAATAGTAACAGATATTACAAAAAGTCATTTTTTCTATTCTAATATCTTTAGTTTCTAGTGGTATTTTATATTAATTTTTGTAGTATTTAAAATATTAACATCTGACAATATCAGGTTAACTACTCTTTAGTTTATGATTATTAAACAAATGGGTTTTCAGAAGTAATTTTCTGAGTTCCATTTAAATCGTGTATTTAATTTGTATTCTCATTAAAACATACTAATTGATGATTCTCTTCTACTTATGGTAATACTGCATTGTGGATCTTAGCACTGCTGTATTAGGACAAAATTGGCACCTCGAATCATAATTATAACAGGCAGTGCATCTGTCCTCATCGAAGTCCTTGTTTACAGAAACTTGAACATCAACCCTTTTTTCAGATGTTAGTTTTTAACGACAATTTTCATTTTATTAACAATAATTAACTGAGAGTACTAACATTTTAATTTAGAATCATTTAAAGAAGGTTAAAATGTGAGAACTTTAACACCAATCTAAATGCTATTTTGTATATAATTGCATACAGAGCATTATAATTATTTCTATATTATATTTCATGTTGAGCTATTAAAGGAGAGGTTATACAAAATTTAGTTTAAAATTTTATAATTTTTGAAGATGAATACTGCTTTGAAGTCTTTTTTCTTATGAGAGAAAATTTTTATTAAATAGATATTTAAGTAGTCTATCATATTTTAAAATTTTAGGTGTCATAATACAATTTTTGGAATACAACATTATTGAAAATATATACTATCTACCTCCCACATCTTGGTAGATTCAAATCAACAATGATTTCACTTTCTTTAGCAGGACTGTACTTCCTTCAGAGTTCTTTGGTAGATGAGGGGGGTCCACAGTTTTGGCATGATGAAGTGGGTCTTGTGTGATGCATTAAGAAAATCTGGCAAAAGACAGGATCTTTGGCATTGTGAAGTTCAAATGTTTAGTTAGCATGGGAATACTCACTTCATATGTAGAAGATACATTGCAAAGCTTGTAACCCTACCATATGGTATTTCATTTTAAGATATTTAGGACAAAAAAAAAAAAAATGAAACCAATAACAAGCAAATAAAAATAACTATAAAACATTAAGCCTGATTTCAGGGTGTAAATTACCCTTATGTCCTACCTCTCTGTATCTACTAATTAAACACACATCTTTTATCACCTTAAAACACACACACACACACACACACACACACACACACAACACAACACACATACAATTATGCTTTCAGGGGCACATGACACAGCATAGTAGTTAATAACACACAGACAACTTAGATTAAATCTTGGCTCTGTCATGAATAGTTGTGAAAGCGCAGGTTATTTAACCTGTCTTCACTTTATTCATAAACAGATCTGTAAAGCACATCCTATCTCATGCTGTTGTAGACAAAGGATGGGGAGGGCCATAACCTATAGCTGCTTTAAACTGGCCACAGATACTTGCGCAGAAGGTACTACGCTAATCTGCTCACAGCCTCAGCTTCATTATGCCATTATTATAATACCATGTTTATGCCCAGAAGTTCATGAATCTAATTATAACAGACTGACTTCTAGGTGAGCACGTGGGCACTAGGCAAAGAGGTACATAGCAGCCAATTGGCAATCAAAATGACCTCATGTGCCAGTCACCTAGGAAAGCCTCTGTAACTACCCATTGCAGCCCTGATAGAAAACAGACCTCCCCCTTCCAGGGGATTACAGCCCTCTCTTTCCCTGCTGTAACCCACTCCCCACAACGTGTGCCAGTTTAGGCATGACCTAAACTGGTTAGTTTGTTTTTAATCACAAAATGTGCCTTTAATAAATCTTACTTTTTCTAAACCTTGCCGACCTGTAATTCTTTGCTGGTTAGCGGGGAAGAACTGAGGAAAAATGCTAATTGCAACTTCTATGTCATTACCCTGCCCCTCATGCTGCTGGGATGATAGGGGAGTTAGAATCGTCCCCAAACGATAACTGTTAACTGTAGAATCCATAGTCCACCTGCTGCCCTGAAAAGCAGGCATCTGGGGCAGGGCGGATGAGCAATGCTAGGCTCTGACTTTTACTGGCTTAGACCTTGGGGCCACTCCTTCTTACCCTTTTGGGTCTCCTTTGCTGAAATTAAAGCGGCAGAAGCAGTTGAGATTTGAAGCATACCCCACCCCAATACCCCAATACTGAGGCAGCTTCTCCAGGCTTCCAAGGGATCCCAGACAAAGGACAACAGGGGCAAAATCATTAATCCTTTTTTCTTTTTCCTTCTTTCTCCCCTTCCTCCCCTCCCCTCCCCTCTCCTTCCCTTCCCTTCCCTTTCTTCTCTCTCTTTCCCTCTCTCTCTAAAAGAAAATGCATCTCAATTTGTCTGCAAATGTGGCCCTTTCAGGGGAGACCCTTTAGGAGGTCAGCTAGTGTTCTGAAAGGGCTGCCATTTCTTCATACTCTTTTCAGATAGATCTTAAGCTATGGCTTCAGACTATGCATTCTGTTTGTCCTGGACAGTCCTAGTTAACCCCTATTTTCCTTCCATTGCTTTTGTTTGGCTGTTATTACAGATTTTTAATTTTTTAACAAAATATTACAATTAGTAGTAATATAAGAAAACTTCAGGATTACATTGGTAGGTCCCCACGTTTTCCTTCCAGCTGTGAAAACACAAATGGGTGAAGAACAAACAACATTCTCACTTTAACATAAGGTTAAATAAGCTAGAAGGCATATTTCTCTTTTTCCTGATCTTTTTCAAAACAAGGTAATTACAACCAGTATTTCACAGCCAGCACATATGGCCCTTTACTGGTAAAAGGAAAGTAGTGGAAGTATTCAGAGTTATCCAACGTTCCCCACTTGATTCACCAGCAAGTCAGGATGCAGGTTTTACCATCATCCATTGAGATATGTGCAACCACAGGCACAGTTGGTAGGGGCAGAGGGAAAATAAGAGAATTATTATTTTGGTGGAAATGAAATAAGTATAGGAAACATAGGCTCAACATTTTTTTCCATTGAGCTGATAGAGCATAGTCTGAGGATTCTTACTACACAGAACTTGTCATCTATAATTTGGTATAAATTTACAGTAAATGTTTATTTATTGATTTAGAATTTCAGTGGTCATTTAATTTTTAGCCATAAACATGCAGCAATGTACACCCCAAACCTCCAAAAAGTGCATATATAATGAAAAAGAACTGAGTTTCAATCTCAAGAAAGTTGATGTTACTTGCTTGCATACAATATTTGTTGGCATTTATATATTTAACACTGGCCACATGGAAAGCAGAAGAAAAAGATAAAATTGCTGAAGAAATGATAGAATAAATCACAGAAATGAATAGTTATATTAATAAGATATTCCCTAAAACACAAATTTAATACATGCAGTTCCATAAGGTGTATTTACCTAACTTTCATAAAGCATGATATTTTATTCAGATCAAATGGCCCTTTCAAAATTCCATTAGATCTTTTTGCTTCCAAGATTTCTTGCATAAGCACACAAAAAGTTAAGCCATGGTTATTTGTTCTATGAATAGATAATAACTTCAAGCTTGTCAAATAATACCACATTTATAAGATTTGTTAAAGAGAAAATGAATCAAGTTAATCTCAATAATGGCTTATTTGCATGCAATTTATAAATCTAAGTAAACATTTTACAAGTTCCTTCAGTTGAATTTGAAAAAACCTAATGTTATTATTAATTCAAATAGAAAGCCAGCTAAATAATTTAGTATATGGGGTAAAATAACTTGCTATCATGATGATCATATGAATTAAAATTTTTGACAAGCAGTATCAATGTTTAAATTTGGAATCAATAAAATAGAAATTCACTTAGAATTTAATAGAAGTTATTGTATAAATCTAAAATATTTGTATAAATACACAGAGATATTGACCTACAAATTTTTGAGACAAGTGTCTCAGCGGTATGCACATTGTCTTTTTTGCATTCATTAATCAGATGTTAAAAATATTCAAACCTTTGGCAAAACTTTGTAAAACAACTTAGGTGTGCCAAAACAATTTTGTATCTTTCTATAAACTGGTTCTTTAAAATTGGATTGTATTTCGTTTAATAAATAAATGAATAAAAAAAAAACCCCTCGGAATCTTTCAAAAATGATTTCAATGAGTACATCACCTAATAAATTAACTTTTGGTGCTGCTAATTAATTATAGTTATTAAGAATAAATATTGCAAAGAGTAAAAGATATATAAATGGGGGGATTGGAAATGTTTGAAAAAATGAAAGTTTAAACAATGAGTAAGATTTTATTTTTAAATTCTGTAAATGCTTTCAAGAATATCTTATGGAAAGAATCTTATGATGGAGCACCAATTTTAATTGGATAAAATTTTTCTGTACCTGAATAGAAAAACTTGACAAGTTTTCTAATTTTTCCATCATCAAAGTTTGACAAATTGTTCAAAAGACTCACACACCAAAGTAACATATATTGAATTTTTCATAAAGAAGTCCTCTACATGATGGAAAAGGACAGTGCCTGTTAAATTATTTGGATGGAAATATAGACACATTTCAACATAAAAAAAAAGTATTGAGATTATCCTCCATGTAGTGGAATTTGGGCTTATTATAGAATTTGTAGAGAAAGGGATTTCTCAATTATAAATTAATAGTCTGTGGCTTTAAAATACTCATCAAAGACATCAGTAATTTCATATTTGTTAATTGTAAATACAAGTAAAGAGAAGACTGAAGACTATTTTAGTAAATAAGTTAAAAATTAGGCAACAATAGTGAAAAATATGTTCTGTAGAAAAATGCTATAAATGAGATTTTAGAGAAATAGGGAGCTAAGGTATGGATTAAAGTATCTGAAAATTCACTAACAATATTTCTTCTGTTATATTTTTATATTTAGATAAATATAAAGAGATAAAGAGATTTTTTTCTTTTGCTTTAATATGTGGATAAATGTTTTTAAGAAAAGTTTTATTATTCAAAAATACTAAAAATATATTTCATAGATTTAACACTATGATAAAAAAGCATGATTAATAAATACATATAAATAATAATTTTTCTATCTTTTGCTCTCAGAAGTATCCTAGTATGGACAACATATTAAAGGTTCACTTTAACATATTTAATCAGACGGTAGAATAGGCAGCTGATCTAACACAACTAAAAATATATTTTGTCTCACAGATGCCAGTACACATTTTCCTAAACATTTTATTTAAAAAAAAAAAAATTTAAAGCCGCAGAAAACTCATACCTTGTAAGCCCATACATTTTTACCAAGAATGACCAATAGTTAATATTTCACCGCATTCTCTCTTTTCATTATATATGTATGTACAAGTCTTTGTACATGTATTCCTTTTTTCCTGAAAAATTTATAATTAAATTGCTGACATCATAGCACTTCACCACTAAATTAGAGTCATTAGAAATTCTTTTATGTCTCGGAACTTAGTTTGTAATATTTAAGTTAAGCAAGCCTATATTTTGGTATAGTGTCATTAAAACCATCTCAGCATTAAAGTTATAATTAGTAAATTGAAATCACCTTCAACATTATTAATTGATTAATAAATTAATCATTCCCTATATTTGATAAGTTTCAAGGACTTATGCCATTTTCTCTTTTCTAAGAGATAGTAAACATGATTGTCAAATACCACACAGAGGATTTATAATTTAGTGAGCTGTGAAAGAAAAAGAGGAGATAAATTTATAAGTGTATAATATGTCAGTAAAACCTTTGAAGACAGAAAGTTTGATACCTCCAGCTTTGTTCTGGCTATCTGGGGTCTTTTGTGGTTCCATACAAATTTGAAAATATTGTCATTCTATTTCTGTGAAAAATGCCATTGGGATTTTGATGGGGATTATATCAAAACTAAAATAATCAAAACAGTATGGGATTTTGATGGGGATTGTATTAAAGCTAAAATAATCAAAACAGTATTTTAAAGCTAAAATAATCAAAACAGAAAAATAAACACATAGATCAATAGAACAGAATTAAGAGCCCAGAAATAAACCTACACATATATGGGCAACTAATTTTCCACAAAGGAGTCAAAAATATACAATGGAGAAAGGAAAGCCTCTTCCATAAACTTTGTTGGAAAAATTGGAAAGCTACATGTGAAGAATGAAAACAATCTGCTACCTGACACCATACAAAAAAGTTAACTCAAACTGGATCAAAGACTTAAATATAATTCTATCGATAAGACTAAGAGGCTTGATGAAACGTTTTTAGTGCCTGAAGTATAATATTTGCTGTCATAGAAAATACACATTACTCTATTTTTAAATAATTTATTTTTTAATTACAGTTGATAATTGATATTATATCAGTTTCAGATGTACAGCATAGTGATGACATTTATATAACTTATGAATTGTGATCACCCCACTGTCTAATGCCCATCTGATGCCATATAGTTATTATAATATCACTGACTATATTTATTATGCTATGCTTTACATCTACATGTCAATTTTGTAACTAGAAGTTTGTACTTTTAAATCCCTTCTCCTTTTTCACTCATCCCCCCTCCCATCTGGTAACTATCAAAATGTTCTCTGTGTCTATGAGTTTGTTTCTGTTCTGTTGATTTTGTTATTTATATTCCACATATAAGTGAAATCATGTGCATTTGTCTTTCTCTGTCTGACTTCGCACAATACCTTCTTGAACCATCCATGTTGTTGCAGGTGATAAGGTTTCATTTTTTTATGGCTGAGTAATATTTCATGGTATATATGTACCACCTCTTCTTTATCAATTCATCCACTGACAGATACCTACGTTACCCTCCATATCTTGAATAGTGTTAATAATGTGGATGCATATGTCCCTTTGAAGTAGTGTTTTGGGTTTCTTCAGATAAATATCTAGAAGTGGGATTACTGGGTCCTTCTTTACTGGGCCTTTATTTTAAAGTCTATTTTCTCTGGTATAAGTATTGCTACCCAAGCTTTTTTGTTCCCATTTTCATAAAATATCTTTTTCCATCCCTTTTCTTTCAGTCCATGTGTGTCTTTCGATCTGAAGTGAGTTTCTTATAGGTAACATATGTAAGGGCCTTTTCTTCTTGCCTATTCAGCCATCCTAACTCTCTTATTTGCAGCATTTAGTCCATTTACATTTAAAGTAAATGTTGATAGATATGTAGTTCTTGCCATTTTATTATTCATATTTTTGATCTACTTTTTCCCTTCTTTTTCTTAAAAATGTCTCTTTAACATTTCTTGTGATACTGGTTTGGTGATGATGAACTCCTTTAGCTTTTCCTTGTCTGGGAAGCTCTTTATCTATCCTTTGAGTCTAAATAATAGCTTTTCTGGGTAGAGTAATCTCAGTTGTAGGTTCTTGCTTTTCATCACCTTGAAAACTGTGTGTCAATGCCTTCTGGCCTGCAAAATTTCTGCTGAGAAATCAGCTAACGGTCTTATGGGGGCCCCTTTGCAGGTAGCTAACTGCTTTTCTTTTGCTGCTTTAAGATTCTGTCTTTAACCTTTGGCATTTTATGGGCCTCTTTGGGTTCACCTTGTTTGTTTGAGACTCTAGACTTATATGTCTATTTCTTTTTCCAGGTTAGGGAAGTTTTTGGTCATTTTTCATTCAAACAGGTTTTCAATTCCTTGCTCCATCTCCTCTTTCTGGTACCTATGATGCAAATGTTGAATGCTTGATATTGTTCCAGAGACCCTTTAAACTATCTTCATTTTTTTTGTGTGTATTCTTTTTTTCTTGTTGCTGTTTCGATTAGGTATTTTCTGCTACCTTATCTTCCAAACTGCTGATTCAATCCTCTACTTCATCTAATCTGTTAATTCCTCTTAATGTATTCTTTATTTCAGCTTTTCTATTCTTCATTTCTGATTTTTGTTTTGTTTTGCTTTTCACTCTATTTTTATTTTTCCTATCTCTTTGTTGAAGTTCTCACTGAGATTGCTGAGCATCCTTATAACCAGTGTTTTGAACTCTGCATCTAGTAGATTGCTTGTCTCCATTTTGTTTAGTTATTTTTTGGGAGGTTTGTTCTATTCTTTTATTTGAGTCATATTTGTTTTTCTTCCCATTTTAGCTGCTTCCCCGTGTTTGTTTCTATGTGTTAGGTAGATCTGCTATGTCTCTCAGTCTTAGTAAAGTAGCCTTATGTAGTAGGTGTCCTGTGAGGCCCAGTGGTTCTGGTTCCCTGGTCATCTGAGCTGGATGCTCCAGGTATGTCCTTTGTGTGGTTTGTGTAGGACTTCCTACTGTATTTGAGCCTCTGTTGCTATTTGCATGTCAATAAGAGGGATTAGCCTTCAGGCTGATTTGTTGTGGAGACTGGCTGTGATTACAGTAAAGGAGCAATCGTGCAGGGGCTGACCCTAAGAAGGAGGATTCAATTTAGCAGGGCTCTAGTGTCTTCCCTTTGGGGTTTTGTTTGTGGAAGCAGTTAGGTGGTGCTCTGGTGTAGTATGTAGCCTGCCTTTTGGGCAGGGCTCTACTGCGGGCCAAGGTCAGTCACCATCTGTACTGCCTTGGGTAAAGTGATATGAGCTACAAAGTGATTTACAGATAGTTGGCACTTGAACTGACTAGGAAGTGCCTGGGAGTGGCTAAGCTCTGAACAGAGGCTTGTTGCGTCTAGTGCCAGACTTGGAATTGTTTAACAAGAGGTACAGGGAATGCTGAGGCCAGATGCTTATTTGGGCTTTATGAACCTTTGAGAGATTTTAGGAAAGTCCATAGCATGAGCCAGGATAGACTGTATGGAAAAGCCACTGGAAGCAGCTTGGGTGGGCTCACAATTTGGGTGAGGTGAGGGTCTCAAAGAATCATCAGGGCAGGGTGAACAGTTTTAGCCAGGTTGATAGAGATGCAGATATAATGTCTACCTGTGTCTGCACGTTGGGTGGGGAGAGGGTGTGACAAATGAATAGTGGTTTCTGCCAGCACTTCTGTCTAGAAGAAAACTGCTTCTCCGACCTTCACCCTAAAGCCAGACAATTCAGCTCCTTTTTGTTTGTCCCTGGTGCCTTTTGAGCTGCTGCCCTAGTGTTGAAACTCAGAGCCAATGAGTTCATCAGTGAGTAAGTCCATGTGTGGGCCTTTTAGGAGGAAAGCCTAGGACTCCAGTATCCCTTGGTCTTATACTCAGACACAATCTCCACTGGTTTTCATAGTCGGAAGTTGTAGGGACTTCTCTTCCCAGCACAGGAACTCTGGGCTTGGGAGCCTGGTATGAAGCTGGAATCCCTCACTCCTTTGGGGCATCTCTACAGCTGAGACATCGCTCCTGATTTTTAACTGTCACTTGGCAGGTGTGGAACTGCCCATTCTGCATTTCTGCCCTTCCTACCAGTCTCAAGGTGGCTTCTTCTGTATATCCTTAGTTGTAGGACTTCTGTTCCGCTAGACATCAGGACATTCTCAATGATGATTGTTCTATAGTTTAGTTGTAATTTTGACATGGTCATGGGAGGAGGCAAGCACAGTGTTTACCTACTTCACCATCTTGATCAGAAGCCAATACACATTACTCGTTATAAAACAGTTGACCCACTTACAAAATCAAACTAAATTCTTTCATTACTTTTTGACACTAATAGAAATGCAAATCAGGTACAATCTGTCACATTTAATATGTCATTTGATAAACATGTTTTGACAAATGTCTTGTGTAACAGTTCATCTCCAGAAAAAAAAAAAAGATTTTTTCTTAAAAGTAAGGAATAATATAGTTTTTCATTTTTGAGTCAGAATTATAATAATTAACAGGTAAACATAATAGAGATATTAATATATTTTTATTGTTTTGATCCAATCTCGTGCTGAACATCTCAGAGATTACAGACTATAATTTTTCATTCAGTACTAAACACTACATCTTTATTATAGCTTGAGTACATATTTTTGTGACATATCCTGTTAGTTCTAGGTAAAAGCACTTTTACCTACTCAGTCTCGTTTTTTATCTACTTTTTTATCAGAACTTTTCCAGGTACAGGTATAGATACGTATATTATTCACTTCAACATTATTCATCTTTCTGAGTTAATTAATACTTTGCTATTTCTAATGAATGTAAGGTTCCAAGTAGCTTAACACATACTTTTTTTTCACCTTTTCTAACATTTACCTAATATTTTAGGTGACTTACACTTTTTGTCTTAGAAATATAGTATTAACAAACTAAATGATGTGACTAAAGGAGCACCTAGTTTGGTATCAGGTCTGGATTCAAATCTCTGCTCTCTCATCTACTAGAAGTACAGCTTATTCATGTTATTTGATCTCTTTTAGGTTTAGTGTAATATTTTTTTTTAAATGGGAGTGATCATATCATTACAGGATGTTTGCAACAGTAAAGATGAGATCAAGTGGCTAATTATTGTTACATAATTCCTTGCATGCAAGTTCATTTCTTATACTGCCTTGAAACCCCAGCAAGTATAAGAAAAGTGGTCTCAAGTCACAGGTACACATTTGAACCTTACACCACAACTTTACTCAACAATTTTCATGGGACATCTATTGTATTTTTTCTCTTGCTCTTGGCCTCTCACAGCATGATATTGTGTTTGTACAAAACAGCAAGCCACTGTACATCCAAAATGTTTTGGGATACTGAGAAAAATAGTAAGAAGACTAGAAGAGACTTTATTTTAAATTATATTCTTTCTTTAGAGAAATGTTTATCTAATTGTCATGTGTAAAGAAATAATATCTTAATAAGATGAAGTTTTCCTTTCCTTAATTGTCATGGCCTATGCATAGTCATTTCAATATCCAAGTGATTTCACTATTTACTCTCTCAAAATCACTACATTCTTTTTTATAAGTCTAATACACTTTTAAAAGAGTAACTTTTGCCTTGGAATATTTAGATACATTCTTAAAAATTTATTTGCTACTTTATGTGAGGAAAATTGTCCTCAACCTGGACGTGCTGCACTTTTTAGAGAGCAGTGTGTAATTTTAACATGTCATGTAGAAACATCTTTCCCTCACAGAGTTAGGTCAGAAATTCTGGAGTGCCATGTATTAATGTTGGAGATAATCAATATTCATTTATAGTAAGCACTAATAATAAAGAATCTGTAAAACCTTTATATGAAATTATAATATGACATGCTCATTTACTTTTATTGTATTCAAATTTAAAGCCAGTTTCTATATCATAAACATTTTTTGGAGTCATTGTCTAATTATACTTATTTAGAAAATCTATATACGATTATGTGAGAGATATGATTTTCATTAATAAAAATTTTTACATTTACTTAAATATATCATAAGACTTTGTATTATAAACAAGTTAACAATTTCAGCATTTTTATTCATTTATTTTTCAAAAAAGTTAAAAAAGAAATACAAATGGTATAATTTAAATTAAAATTAGTATATATTTTTAAAACAAATTCTCAGATGCTAAGGTATGTGTTTCATCTATCAAGGATGATGTTTTTCTGGTTATATGTGTTTCATAACTTACTTATGCATTTAGTATGTAAGACATTTGTCTTGGATACTCATGAAATAAAAAATAGAATTTCAAGAATCAATACAAGATATAAAAAAAATTTAAAAACTAGTTGAAAAACTTTACAGTAAAAAAGGTCATACAGAAAATTCTGAAATATTATATGAAACACTAGTTTTCAAAGTTTATTTAATAACAAGTGTTTGAGAGACAATAAACCTAGGGTACTTAAAACTCTCCATGAAAACAATTTAAGACACTCCTTTGGAAGTCGATAAAGCAGAAATCTACAAGGAGCTGGGGGTCATTAAGAGCAATTATACCCACATATATAAACATGATTACATTATGCATTTTTTAAAGAAACTAATAGATAGTTATATATAATATATATATTATACACACACCTATACATATTTTAAAATATAAAATTAGTGAATTTCTATTGACACATTTGTAGTACATATTTAAATTTTCATGCAATTTAATAATAAATTCAGCACAAAAAATTAAGTAAAAATCTAAACTTCTTTTCCAGGGCAATAAGTATATTCTAACTTTCAAAATTCAGTTAGTTCCTATTAGGAATAAGGTACAGCATTCCTTCCTACTTAATTTCCTACACACGCACAAGCCTACACACACAAAGGTAAGAATATTGTGTACATGTTGATGATCAAATTTCCTAATTTTGGCATGACACATTACATGACTCTCACACTTGAAGGAAACCTTGTGACCAAAAAAGCACAACAAAACTAAACTAAACTAAACACTGATGTCACAGATTAAAGTGGCTCAACTGGTTTTTTGCCTTCGGATTTCAGTTTCCCATAAGTTAAAAAAAAAAATCTGCCCAAATTTAGATAACCTAAAAAATTCAAATTCATTTTACATGTTTAGTTGTGACCCAGCTTTGCCTTAATAGAGTGATAAATGAAACCTGCTTTTATTTTTCAAGTCTTTCCTTGTAGTCACATATGGTACGCTTGGCAGAATCTGAGGCAAAACATCATCTGGAAGGCTGGATTTTAACCAAAACTGCCTAAAGCAGTAATTCTCGCTTAGCTTCTTTTGGTTAGTTACTTCACATTCGGTTCGGGCTTTGCACCAAAACAGAAAAGATTTTGTGGGTCCAAGATCAGCTTATATGTGCATCCTTTATTCTTTTTCTTTCCACTTAATATCAAATGATAATGTAATTAATACAAACGAATTTAAGCCAAGACCACAACCTTAGATACATTTTGAAGAAGTCTGTTGCTATTAAAGAAGACATCTAAATAATTCTGATGGTATCTCACGTTAAATAATCAATTCTTATTTATATGTTAAATTACTTAAAATTGATGTTTTTAAGCTTCTGAGTTATTAGATTATATAAAAAGGTGAATTCACCTTCATTCTATTTATGCTGGGACCCATCTTCTCTGACATTGGACATTAGAGCTCCTGGTTCTTGGGCCTTTAGACTGACTGAAACTGAACATTATCAGCCTCACCCAGTTCTCAGGCCTGTGGACTCAGATAAATTATAACACTGTCTTTTCCTAGTTCTCCAGCGTACGCATTACAGATCATGAAACTTTTCAGGCTCTGTAATCACATGAACTAATTCCTATAATAAACAGTATGCACTTTCTCTCCCTCTCCCCATCCCCCATCCTCTCTCTTTCTCATTCTGTTTCTCTGGAGAACTCTGACTAATATGCTGACTGCCTAAATGAGCATTATTAAAATTTCAGAAAATAGAAAATTTGGCTAAAATAGAGTTAGATTAATGATATTTGGACTTCTAAAAAAATCTCATGATGGAATTTATATTAGTTCATAGACTTTCTTGACAGAGTGAGGTCCAGCTCTCTATACATTTGATCTCTCTATATAGTTAAATATGTATAACATTTCCTCTTGTACTCATCTAACACAAGGAACAAGTCACAGTCATCATGTCAGGTCCCAGAGGCTCTTTGATATCAGGAGTTTGGATTAAACACATCTTGGGAAACCTCTGTTATTCATCAAATAATTATTTAGCACCTACTACTTGATGAAACTGTTTAGCCACTGTTGGTACAACAGTGAACAAGACATATATAGACACTAGCATTATGGAGCTTATATTCCATATTGGGAAACATACAATTTACTTATGTGGTTTTTTGTTACTCACTAGGTCTTCGCCTCAGAAAGATAAAGCATTTTTGCCTCAACAAGTAGCTCTGTCAGATCTGAGTAACCACTACAGAGTTTGCTGGCTAAGACTTGGCTTCATTATTCAATCAGCCAAGCCCACAAAACTTGTGGCTCAAGTAGTTTTGAGGCTTAACTGAAGGGTAGTTTTTGATTGATTGGTGGATTGACTGAAGGGCAATTTCTCTTACCAATTAACTAAGTCACTAAGGACACTATTTTAAAATATAAATGAGTAAGTTTTCTATACAGAAAATTATAATTAATGAGAAGATACTTTTTTTTCTTTTTTTTGAAGAAAAAGTCTCCAAACTAATATATACAGATATTTGAATGTTAAATCATGGGATCTATCATAATGAAAGAATGATGCTGGGAGATTTTATAATTTTTATTGTGCTCTTTTGCTTTACATTCTTGGCAGAGATAAAAATATATTAATTATATGAAGTAGATTATTTTGTAGAAATAAAATAGTATATGGTTAAATATCTTCATATATGTTCATAAATATAAATGGAAGAACATTTACTAAACATTAATAAGCACATATGGAAGGTATTTGTATGAATCTCTTCTGCTTAAAAAAAATCCCCTTCTTTGTTGCCTTCTGGCTACCAATATGTTATCTTCACAGAGGTGGTCTATATTATAAAGTGTCATCTTCGCAAACTCTTATCACTCAGTCTTTTTTTCTTCTCAGAGCACAACCTGATTTCCACCTCTTATTCCTCTCCCCCTCCCACAACTCTAAGCTCAGTAATAATGTCAATAGTCTTCTGTCTCAACTTTCCACTTGCTCATATTTCTCTAAGATTTTTCAGATAACTCCCAATTCTAGAGTATCAGAATACCTTTTCCTAATATTCTCTCATATTTACAGGATTCCTTAGGCATGAATAGCTCTAACATTTCTTTAACAAATCATGTACTTTCTTGTTCCCTTGTTTTTCACTTGTTTACGCTTATTCAGATTTCCTTTCTTATATTCCCCTGGGATGCCTTCTATAATTATGTAGTAGGTGCTTAATTAAATCTGATATAATAAATTTTTGGGAGTCTATGATTTAGTTATTTAATATTTACTAACTACCTACTATGTATTGGGCATTATTTTAGGTATTGTGAATCCAAAGAAGCAAAAAACACACTCTTATGTCAGTGAGTAACAATCTAGTTGGATAACCAAAATCAAATAATGAATTAAATTTGAAATTACAAGTAGTAATAAATGCTATAGAGATAAGAAACAGTAACAGATAAATGTGTAAGGCCAGGATATGTTCTATTCTAGTGGATCAGAAAAGGCTTCCTTAAAAAGAGGTGACATTTGAACTGAGATATAAATAAATAATATAAAGCAAGCAGAATAAAAGAAAGGGGTCAAGTGAAAAAAGTGTTCAATAATGATGAAATCATATAAACAAAGGCCTTGTGACATTCGAGGAACCAAAATAAGGCAGTAGAGGCTGGGGGAATATGGAAAGTGGATAGTGAGAGGACTGTGACAACTAGAGAGGCAGTCAGAAATGACATGATGCAGAGTCTTAAATTTGTTCATTCTAAGAGCAAGAACTTTTCACTCCTAAATTCCTAGTATGTCATTGTTTTACTATGCAATAGTATTGTTTCTGGATACTTTTAAAAAAGCTTACTTGATATAGCTTTTTAAGGAGATAGTGAAAATACCATTTCTGTGCCTCCTAGAATTTATAGAGACTGTTTCAGCAGGATAAATTTAGCAATGGTATTTATACCTAAACCTTCTTTACATGGAAAAATAGCAAATGCCCTTTAAGTCCAAAAGCTCTAAGGGTATGTAACACAACTCCATACTCCCTTCCTTCATTAAAACTTTAATATTTTGCATATATGTCCTATCCCCTACCAAATTACAAGTCTGAGGGCAAATAACCTAATAGACATATATTTCTCAGACATAGCATGGAAGACTCAGGCACATAGAAAAATAGAGGGCTTAGGTAAAATTTTGCAGTCTGCTGTTGTCATCAATTTGGGTATACAGTAAGTCTTCTCTTAACATTGTCGATAGCTTTCTAGGAACTATGATTTAAGCAAAATGACATATAATGAAACCAATTTTATCACAGCTAATAGATGTAAACAAGAGTTAAGTTCCTACAGCATATTTCTTATCACAAAAACATCACCAAACTTCTAATAAAGACCAAGAAAAACCACTTCTAATATTAAACACTGAAATAAATGTGAACTATACATACATTTAAGAAACATAAATAAAAACAAGTAAGATGATTGTTTTTCCAACTCATTATTCCAGTTTGGGGTTATAGGGGGCTGAAGCCCATCCCAGCAGATCAGAGCACGAGGCCAGGAAAACACCCTGGACAGGATGCCCTTTCAGCACAGGGCCACTAACACACACTCACGCCCAATCAGACTAGGACAATGTAGATGCGCCAGTTTGCCACATGTGCACATCTTTGGGATGTGGAAAGAAACTGGAGTACCCAGAGAAAACCCATGCAGATAGAGGGAGAATGTACGAACTCCATATAGAGTGGCCCTGGTCAGGAATTGAAGTATATTTCTTCTTATCAATGGTATTATAACAGCATTGAACAAAATGATGTTATTTGAGGAACTGATATACTTAGAAAGTTTAATTTGAAAAAATGACTTTGACATAAAAATGCACAGAGTTACAAATTATTTTGTGAAGTAAAAATTTAGAATTGAAATTAAAAGCAGCAGTAGAACAGGAAAGACGAAAGATGTTCCCTAAGCTATCAGGATATGCATAGATTTGTCAGATTCAAATTATCTTTTTATTTTTTTTTTCTTGATGCATGCCCCTCATTTAATGGGGTGGGTTGATCAATAGAGAAGTTAAACATTCAGCCTGATGCACATTGTTAACTAAGAAGTAAACCAGGGTGATACATCTGACACTGTCAATTACTGCTAAAGCAACACATTTGGTTAATTTGAAAATTTTGTGAGACAACTTTCTAATGATTACTTTTTCTCTTACCCCCAACATCATATCAGCATATAAAGACTCCGATTTTGATTTTGAGAGCATTTCTCCCTGAATCTAGGTCTAAGTATTTTGTGTAAACTAATTTCATTGCAAGCAATATGTGTGGAGTACCCAATCTAGAGTTATGTGAATCACATACTTCAATTATTAGCTAACTGAATCAAAGCAAGTTAAAATATATCTGTGAAAAATCAAACATTTGTTGAAATGTATATATTTTTTTGAGGGATGTAGACTGTAAGGTTTGGAAAACTTTAGGCACCTTGCTGAGCCTCTGAAGACAGAACAAACTCAAAAGAGGGAGAACCAAGAAATGAATCTTTGTGACCTCATCTGACCCCCATTTCTGCCTGCCTGGAAATCTTGATATACTGCTGGGTTTTTCAATTTATGAGATGCCTCAAACTTTTGTCTAAGTCATTTTGGATGTTTACTATGTAAATAACAGCTGAATCTATATTTTGTTGATTTCTTCCTTTTATGTCTCAGAAACTTAGTATCATTCAGAAAAGTGGGATTCTAGCCAGCTATGTCCCCTTATCTCTCATGTGACTTTGATTCATAATCCCTATGATTATTTCCTCATTCTGATAGGAATATTGAAGGAGCTTGGATCAAAACCCACTTTGGAAGGAAGTCACCTCTGACTAACCTCAATATGCTTTATCCACTAGATATATCCAGTATTTCCAAATAAAGTTTTCTCATGATTAACAACAGACCATAAAGAAATAATATCTTCTTCTCTATTTCTAGTACAACTACATATCCTGGTTTGCTCAGGGAACTTTTAATGTACATTTATTTTTCTAACAAAATTATGGATAGTGCCTTCTTTTCCTCTCAGATGGTTTTAAGTTGCAAGATAAATTATATAATCACAGTATTGTTTATAGTTCACTGCAGTGTTAAATCATTATAATATTAATGATAGCTACTTTTTCATTTAATGTTGGGTATATGTATCTAAAGTTCACAGTATTGCTTTTTCATATGTGTGTTGCGTATTGGTAGTCTCAGAATATTTCCTTTGGCAAAACTTTAGATTAATAGAGTATTTCAAAATATCAGACACTTACATAATGATATTTTATATATATTTAAATTTAAATCACATATATTTTTATTTTCAAATTTGGTAAACGTTAATAGTCACATTACAAAATTTTAAGAAAAATGTACAGCAAAATTTTGAGAAAATATTTCTTTTGAAAGACAAACATTAGTAACCAAATGCTTCATTTTTTAGTTAATAGAATATGTCTTTCATGAATACATAGGACAAAACAAGAAACTGAAGGACTAATTCTTTAGAATGACATTCCAGAAGTTTTTAAGAATTTTGGGCCCAGCAATCCTGATACAACTTGCCCACACATACACACACACACACACGATTTTCCTAGAATTTTAGATCTGTTATTACAAGACATCTTTCTGATTCCCCAATCAGTGTTATTTTTAAACTCTCCAGTATCTGTGGAGGACTATATGCTATGATAGACTATATGAATACTGCCACTTCATTCCCCTACTGCATTATGTATCAGAAATAAAATCACAGACTATTATTTTTCTCTCTCTCTCCCTTCTTAGCTATTTAACATTGAAAATCCTGTGCCTTGTGAAATTTCTTTCTCAAGAATTTGACCACCCTACTGGAGACATGCAGCAACGATGTCAAACAAGATATGTGCGACCACTTACTGTCTCCTACATCATAGCATTGTACCAACAAATGCCTTCTTGATCTGAACCACGAGAGATAATAAAAATATCATTATATATTTTCTTATGTCAATTCAATGTGTAAACCTCTATCTCTGTCTCTCTGTTTTTAAAAACATTTTTGATTTACAGAATCTATTTTTTATAATATGAGATAAGGATCTAACATCATCCTCTTATCAAAAAAATAGCTAGTTATCTTAAAAATTATCTACTGACTTATATATCTTGTCCCATGGATGTAAAAGCTTTTTATATATTTGACTTTTTGTCATTTTTGTCAGTTAGCTACACACTTTTATATCTTAATAGGTGATCATTTTCTCTTATTTTTTTTAGTTTTTGTTTTGTTTTGTTTTGTTTCGTTTTGTTTTACATATTCCTTTCTGGGTTTTTATGTATTCCTTACTTTTCTAGGTAAAATTTAAATTATTTATCAATTACATAAAAAAAATCTCATCTGGTATGTACAAAATATTCATAGCAACAAACTCATTTATAATAGCTAAAAACCGGAAACCATCTAAATGCCATCATGATACGATACACTCATGATATGATACCTCTCAGCAATGGCAAGAAACAAATCCCAAATACTCACAACACTATGAATGTATTTTTAAAATGTTGAGTGAAGGAAACCAAACACAGGCATAGACAGCATGCGCGCGCACACACACACACACACACATTGCGTGTTATTATGCCCCAGAACAGGCAAAATTCATCTATGATGATAGAATTCAGAATGTTCAAAATGTGGTTATCTCTAGGGTTGGGGGATACAGGAAAGAGACATAGCAGTGGTATGCCGGTAAATGTTTAACTTTCAAAATATACATACCTGTGTATGCATATAAGTGTATTATAAATTCTACTGATATAAAAATGTGTAGCAATGGTCTTTATGGTAAATTATATACCATAAATTTCCTGATGCTTGAACTCTGGTATCAGTTGTAATCTATGATTGCAATCTAACCATGATTGGACAAATAAAGCTGCTAACTCTTTTTCCAATAACTTATTGTCATTATATATGATATGTGATCTACTGTAAACTACTCCACCTATGTGTAAAATATATTCATTAAGCCGAAACTTCATCAGCTTCAGCACTTATTTCAAGCTATTAATGTGACGATATTGAAAAGAGGTGGACAGTGAGTGGCACATTATACATACTTCCTCCATACAAATATAATAGATATAAATTACCTCAATATGATAGGTAATGATCAATTGTTGTAAAATAGTTAGGAATTAAAACATTACTACAAAGCTATTATGAGAACTATAATTTGTTGTAGAAATATATCTGCTAAACTTGGGTATTTAAAAAACAGGACAACTTTCAAAATACAGGAGGGCTGATTTTTTACAATCAGAATTTATTAATCCTGATTAGAGTTTTCCCAAAATTGAAAACTTCAGTTTTCCGCATGTGTCATTGGGTACACATCCTATATAATAAAGGAAAACAAGCAAATAAAACAAAATAAATTAATAAATATAGATTAAGTAATATGGTCAGAATCTTTTATTCCTTCCTGTATCAATAATTTTGTAATGAGGCTTTGTAATTCTGTTCATGAAGACGTAATACCTATTCTGTTTGAATCAGGGCTAGCTGACAGTGGCAAAATGGATACTGTACCAGTTCTGAGCCTATGCTCTTAAAGTCTCTGTGTGTTTCTGCTTGCTCTCTTAGAATCTTGTTTAGCCCACGTGAATAAATACAGGTTACCCTGCTCTTTGTATGGAGCAGAGCCCAGCCATTTCAGCTGAGGCTTCTCTAGACCAATTAACCCTAGCTGGCCTGATGGTGAACAGGAGACACAGCGTGAGCACACTGGAGGCATGCAATGCCTCTTGAGGTAGGTTCTCTTACAAGTACTTAGAGCACTACCTCACACACAGTAGAACCTCAGCCAACACTGGCTGAATGAATGTGTCATTCTTGTGCTCAGTCCTCTAAACGAAAGTTGAATAAAATCCAAATTCCATTCTGTGGTCCATACGGCTCATATAAGATGGCTCATTTCCTCCAATTCACATCTCATCTCATATTACTTGCAATCACTACTTCACCACTTTGATGCTCATTCTCACTTCTGGACTCCTTTTCTGTTTATTTACTCAGTTCTTTCCTGTGGTTTGGAATTTATCATGAATCAGGAATATCAGAAAAGGTCTTTTCAGTCACATACCTCCGAGAGCCATCCTTTCACCACTATCCATTATCTTAATTTTATTTTCTTTAACTTAGTATTTTTAACCCCAACTAGAATGTAAGTTCACTAAAAGAGACTTTTTTCTTTGTAATGTTCACTGTTTTACAATCCTCAGCACTAAACCCAGGGAAGTACACTTGGTAAGGTAAGTATGTAACAGATAAATTAATGAACAGTAAATGATAAATGAATTTAAAAAGTATACTTCATTATTTCCTGATAACTACTGCTATAACTTAGTAACATCAAAGAATGTTTCTATACTTTAAGTTTTTAAATTTACTCCTTCCCAATACTCCCTTAACATGGCAGAAGAGAAATGAAATTAAAATTCCCTTTAGAGGAGGGTAAAAATATAACAGATAAAAGATATCAACTTAGTTTTGTATGATCAGAAGTGGATGCCCAAGTGGTAACAACTTAGCAGAACAACAACAACAAAAATTGCTGTTGTGTAGAGAGCAAAACAAGCAAACAAACAAACATAAAAACCTAGCTTGCACAGCGCAATTCCTTAAAAGCTTCCTCATCAATGTATATGCCAGATAGATACCTTTGAAGGGCTCTATGTGTGTGTGCATGTGAATGACCAGAGGGAGGGATAAAAGCATGAGGATTAATTGATTGACAGTGTGAAGTATAATAGTTGGATCCCCAGATTTCCTGTCTGATCTCTTACTTAGGGAATTTTTCTTACCACCCAACTAACTAAGAAATGGCAGAAAGTTTATTCTCTGCAATGCTGAAACAAAGATTCTAGGGTCTTAATGGAGAATACTAGTGAGTGAGGTACCCTATTGATTAAAAGAATGTACTAAATGGTGAGAACTCTCACATTCTCTTTCTCACTGGCTTCTAGAATGTTGAATTAAAATTCTATCTTTAAGACCAAAGATTAGATGAGTTCTTTTGGGGGAATCTCAGCAGTGCACATGAAAATAAAACAAAATAGAACAAAACTACAAATATGGAGATTTGTAAGCCCCTCAATGAAAGCTGTAATTCTTCATTAATCCAACCTATGCTGATGCCTATCAGTTAAGAAACCTTGGACAAACACACAGAGTTTCTAATCAGCTTCTTAGTACTTCACATTTAAATATGAACTGGCAGCTAATAAAGTATTAGACACTTGAGGACATCATCTAGCATATAAGGCCAATCAAATAAACAGGACTGATGTCAAAACAAATAGTGCTGAAGTAAGAAAACCAAACTTTTAAAATTCTATAATAACTTTCTTCAGAGTGATGTTAATAGAATAATTAAATAGAACAAGATACTTTAAGAAAAAAGTTTGTTCAGAAAATATGGCAGAGCTCTTCATAATAAAATAACTACATCAATAATAATTAACAATAATAATTGACAACAAAAATAAAAAAAAATTGAAATTTTGGAATATAGAGATAGGAAGTTTCCCAGAAAGTAGAACAAAAAGACAGAAATAAGAAAATAAAAGAGAAAGGATAAGACAGTGGAGGATCTGATCAGGAAGTCCACCATCCAGCTATTACAAGTTACATGAACAGGAATGGGGAAATAGTGAGGAGGAAATTAACAAAAAATATTAGAAACATTTTTAAGTATGAAAAGACCTGAGTTTTCAGAGTTAAAAAAAATTGACCAAAATAAATGAAAAATCACAAGTAAACAAAACAATCAAATTATAAACTTTCAAAACAACATATAAAATATCCCAAAAATTCCAGAAAAATATAAAAGATCAAGAGTCACAATAGTGTTAGACTGCTCAATAAAAACATGAGAAAGAATAAAAATATAGATAAACATATATATATATATTTTTTTTAATTCTAGATTTACATGCCTTAGCTAAACTGATTAATATCAATTTGTATATACTCAAAGGATCAGGAAATGCATGACCACGTATTCTATTTCAGTAAACTATTTGAGGATCTCCCCCACCAAAATGAGGGCATAAATCAATTAAGAGCAAGACATGAGATATAGGAAAGAGCTAATCCAATAGCAGAAGGAGGCATAAGAACTCTAAGATAATGTTGCAAGAATTCCTGGGATAACTACACAGCAGAAGGCTTAGAGTGCAGTCAACCAGGAGAATAGAAGGTGCCAGAAAAAATACTTTGCAACATGGGTTACCATTTGAGAAATGTTATAGAATTTTAATAAAAATGAGGCTTAAGTCATGAAAGCACTATTAAAAGGTAAGAAAATCATAAAAGGAGACAGTTATTATTGACAGAACAAAACAAGAATCAGGGTAAGATAAGAAATGAAATCATAGTGCACTACTTTGCTCAGCTATTAACAATATCAACAGAAGCGTAACAATGTAAATATTTACTACTAATAAGATATATGATTTTGTTATATTCAAAAGATGTAAGAAGGCAAGGAATGTGTTTATAAGGAGGAAGGGTGGTCTTTAAAAAGCGACCTTCACATTATATGTGTAAACATAAAAAAAGTATTTTTTATTTTATGTTTTCTAAAGATTCATCAGTCCCTTCTCTCCCTGACTACTTATCCTGGAACATGCTAAATGTGCAGATTTATTTAGTGGAATCAAAGTCTCAATTCATCTGAAGCAATACATGCATGGATTGAAGAAAATGCTGCTTAATGCACTCTATTCATCCCAATTTTCACAAACCATTGAAATGTGAATGAATAATGGAAAATACAAACTTCGAAAATATTGGGTGGGACACAATAAATTGAACATATCATAGGTACTACTGTACACATTATGCAACATAATGTAAAATAAATACATTATTTATTATGTGTATCTGTTTATTTTACAAGCCTTATTAACAGCCTATTCAATAATGTTATTTTTTTAAAATTAGTAATATTTATGTAAGAAGTTTACATAAATATTACTAATATTTTGAAAGCTGGCAATAAAAACAAGAGGAATATTTTGTATTGAGAATCAGCCTGAGTTTAATGTGGCATCCTATTTTTTTTCTTATAAGCCTTATAAGGACTATTCAACTTTTAAAACTATGTAAATGTATTACTTTGATTTAAAAAAAAAAAAACGAATCCAAATATTCCTCTCTTTACAACAAAGCAATTTTTTTGCAGTTGAGTATTAAACGTGAGTTTCTTTGTGCAGTTATTTACCTAGAAGTAAGCAAATGTGTATGTTTGTTTCAATCTGATATTTTAATTCCATATATTTTTTATACTGATGAAATTGAGGGAGCCTAACCAAGGCAATTTATCCTAGCTGTTATACTTTTGAGACATTAGGTGATGTCCTAAGCACTCTCATATTTGTTATTTTAAAAATTATGGTAAATTAAATCTTGCAATTAGTGAACTTCCATTACTAGCAATTTAATGCCCTGTGATCTAATGGCCTCATTTCAATTACATCTGTCACAATTTCACATTTTGCAATATAATAGTACTCATCCTTTACCTCTACCACAATAACAACATATTTCTTAAAAGTTTTAACTATAAGCAAATCTCAGGAATATTAAATTCAAATTACATCACGTTCTCAAAGTAGATAAAAATAATTCATAAAAAAAGGGCTAAAGGGCAATTCAAAAATACCATATTTTCCCTCTGCCAGTGACATTATCATCTTTTTTATTCACTTTAGAATTGAAATACTTAGGTAAAGTTTGTAAAATTAAAAGTCCCTTAAATTTTCCTATAAAAGCCATATAATATAGAATTATCTTCAATATATTTAAAAGCACACAAATTTATAATATGTGACAGAAGGATTACTACAGGGCAAAATATAATCGAATGTAAAGTATTACCTGAAAAAAAAAGTCTAAATTTTTCCAAACATCAAATTATAAATGATACGTGTCTCCTAAAAGGAAATAATACAGTATTCAAAATTGCTCAGATAGAGGCTTGTAATCTGCTGTGAAAAAGTCTTAAATAAGCTTCACAAAGTAGTGTCTACTATTTAACATGTTAGGGGGCAGACATATTATTTTATTTTATTTTTATTTTTATAACTCTGTATTTAACTTAAGTCACACACTGTATTGACAGTGTTTCTTAATGCTATTGATGTTACTTAGCAGTAGAAAATTAACATAGGTATTTGGAGAAAATATTTTCTTTTATGATTTTCTTATCAACAGTGTGCATACTTATGTCCAGTGTCAAGGTAGTGATGAGGCACATAAGAAAAAATAAGCCAATATGCTAAAATTTTATTTTACTTGGCTTCAGTTTTCTTTCAAATATTATTTAAACTGGCTAATCAAACGCAAAAATTTTGCAGACTTATTGGAAAATGGTACTCTTACATATACATAAACAATTTTCTTTGGAGTAATAGCCAGCTGAGTAAAATAATGTTTAAAAGTTTTAGCAGATCTGGGATTAGATCCCAGCTTGACCAGTTTCTAGATGTATCCACTAGGGAGCTCTTAGTTCTCAGGGCTCAGTGCATAATTTTTAAAATGTGGAATGTATTAGTAACCTGCTAACTCCATTCTGTCAGAGACTGTTCTAGAGCTATTCAGTAAAATATAGTGATGGACAAAAGAAGTATTTTATGGAAAGTACTTATAATACAATATCTAAGCTTATAATACAGTAGAATTGAATGTCAGTAATCTAGTTTGCTCAATATTATTATATATAAATAACATAGTAACAGAACATTACCTTTTATATTTGTCCTAAACTCTTTCTTCTTCAGGAGGAATAACTATTAATTGTAATATCTTCTGTGATTGCATATTCTATACAGTTATATTTAGCAACTACATACACACAAACACACCCATGCTGTTTTAAACACTAACTCTCAACACTCAGGGTAGTTTATGGTACTCTGATTCAAAGAACTGTTAGTAATTTATAAAACGAATTAAGCATATTTAAGTAATATGCATTTTGTGAGTTTAATAATATACATAATATATATTTAGTAAATGCAAACTGAAAAAGGATACTTTATGAACACATTCAATAACATTTATGACTTGAAAAAAGCAAATTAATATGCTATTGGATTTCTTAATTTTAATAAAACATGAATGATTACATATTAACTCATATATCACATATTCACCCAAGATTAAAATATATCAAAATGTACTGAGCACTCATATTATGTTAATCAATTAAAAAATACAAGGATAGAAGATCTTTCATGGAGTTAAGAATGTAGAAAGAGAATTGTAAAAACAGACAACAGGCAGAGATGCGTGAAACCTATAGAAATAGAGGAAGGAATGATTTCTGTCTGTCTGGAAGAACAGGAGAGTCTCTCAGCCTAAATTTCATGTCTCAGCTAAATCTTTACAGATAAATAGAAATGTTTGTGTAAGATTTGTTGGCAGCCGACAGATGTAGAAAGATGGACTGAAATTAGAAATATGAAAACTTAAAAGAACAAACAGCATATTTGAAGAATAATTCAACATATATTATGAATTTGCAGAAGTTGAAACTGAAATGACTGACTATGGTCACACATTCACAAGCCTGATATGTCCCTGCAGAAATTTTAGAGACTGAAATGATCATTGCTTTTTTTTTTTTTTTTTTTTTAGTAACACTGACAGGTTTATGACATTGCCAAAGAAAGTATATGCAAACATACAGAGAAACTGTGTTACTTAAATGATTACAAATAGTTCAATATTGGTTATCTATAGACAGGATGTATTTATATGTAGATATGTATTTATATATACACATATATACATGTACATATGTATATGTATAAAATCTCCATTCAGACAATAGCTTTGTTCCAAGGAACTTGGATTTTCAGTGCATAAGTGATAGTGTCTTAAACAGGGTTTACTGATGGTAAGCTACCAAAATGAATCTGGATAATTCAACCAGAAGATAAATTTATTGGAAAGATACTAGTAAGTTCCTAAAATTGATAAGAAACCTAATGAACTTGATCAGAGGAGAAAAACAATATAGTTTCCAGGATCTAGGTCTCAGGTACTTATAATAAGTCTTATTAGAATACTGATGCTGAAAAAAAAAAAAAAAAGAACGATTTTCTTAAATCTTTGTTCCATTTAGTTCATTATTTGAAATCCTGAAAGTTGTTTTGAATTAACTAATTAATTAGCTAAGCTCATTAGCTTATCTTTTGAGGAGGCACTTTTGCTTATTTTTCCTTGAAGTCTGCACAAAATGAAGATGATTCTCTGAAACAAAATTGGGATTCTGTTCCAATGTGAGGAGAAAATGGTGCTAGTTGCTGGGCATCAATGTCCATTAGGAAGGAAAATTATCGTAAATGTTTAAACAGTAAAATGGCATGATCATATTTGTTTTCACATAGATGATTCTCTTGGATGAATCAAGAATAGAGTGGTGGGGTACAAAATTTGAGGTTATTGAAATAGCCCAGCGAAAGATGATAAAGATTTTGATCAAGATAGTGAAAAAGATAAAATTATATTTGTGATATCATCAAAAGGAAAATTAACCTTAAATTACACAATGAAATTAATTTATTACTAAATTCACATGTTGCTTTGTATTTTCTTTTCCCTTAGAGAACCATATAGAAAAAATAATTCCTATTAGAATAGTAACAGAAACAATGATTATCTTTAAAGCTCTTGGACAATAAATATAAAGGGAATTCTGTCAGGTTTTTCCTAGGCTGATTGAGGCACAGATTGTCTTTAATTTGCCACAAGTATAATCATATAATTTAAAACAGTTTAAATTAAGGTATATGTAATGACATTCATAGTATAATAAACTACATCAACACTGTAGTCTGTGTTTTGCCAAATCTGAGATATGTGAAATTTCATGAGGCAGATTTTATTTTTTCTTAATATAAGGCCACATATGTCATTGGGAATAATTTTATCATTTAATAGTTAACTACATCTTTAAAACTAGAAAAAAATTGTTGAATTACCATATTTAAAAAGTGAAAATATATTAGGGAGCTCATGTGAAAGAAAAATAATTTGGAAAACAAAGCTTATTCCTGTATAAGGTTATTTTCTGATACTTTATACAGAATGTAATGCGCGATTAAAAAATATTACAGATAAACTGTGTTAGGCAGCTTCTAAGAAAAACTTCAATGATTCCCCATCTCCTGGGTGTTCCACTTACCCCTTCCGTAGATGTGCAAAACATAAAAGCAGAGTCAAAAGAAAGAGTGTGGGGGTTTTGTAAAGCTACTGTACTTACTTCATACCTACATCCTGTAATTCATTGGAGGTATGGAATTGGGGTAAATATGAAAAAAAGTATTAGAATTATTTTTCTTGTTTTCTCATAGAAAACAATATTAAGAGTAATAGTGCTTTGTTGCCCCAACAATAATGAATAAGACAATGCATACCATTATTTATAATTGGACCTCATCCAAAAGATTTTGAAAAAATGTGAACAAAAGGATGAAAGCATAGAAGAAACCAATACTAAAATTCAATTGAATGCAAAAGCTCAGTTTCAGTCATCCTATATTTTCTGTAGATTAGGTTGTTGGTTCTATTAGGGAAGAGATGGGCAGGTGGGGATAGCTTTATTAATATTTATTTATAGGAAGTCCTTACACACACACACAGACCCAGATCTGTTACAAGCTGAATGAAGGAGCTCTCCTAAGGGTCAGATACTAAATGAAGCAAAGGTTACAGGATTCTATAGTATAGAATTTGCTATACTATATACTACATTATATTGTTCATTGCCACCAGATACTTAAAAACATTTATTATAAAAGCTGATATTTCCATAATTTAGATTTAAATTTAAAAGGACAATTAAAGTATTTTAGTGAATTTGAAAAATCTTGAATTCAGATTTGCAGATATTTCTATTGAGATTTCTGATAAAATATATATTTTCAGAAAATAAAATTCTATTAAAAGATTTGCTAAGATCATATGTTCATGTTAAACATAAGTCCATATTATTTAACTTTATTATTATAACACTGGTAATAGTAAAAAAATACAATAATTAGCATATACTTCATATATATTACTTTATATATATTATTTTTATTATCACGATAACTGTTCAAGGCATATATCATTTTTGAAAAATAAGTAGAGAAATGGAAGTCTAATAAGTTTCTATAATTTTGCCAAAATTTACATAATAAATTTATATCTTATAATGGCATCCCTTGTATATACAATCACAAGGTCCAGGCTTGATTTATACCATCTCATGCTTTCAGAAAGGTCATTACTATCATTATAAAGCACAGAAATTTAGATTACCAGTAGATTCAATCAAGTTCAAGTCCTTCCTTTCAGTTTTCCTTTGCCTCACATTTTTTTCATAACTTCATAATAAGTTACCAGAGGTAAATTAATGTTTTGATTTGCCAACTCTAGGCAAAATAGAGTTATCTTCCAGACTACCTTGCACTTTACAAAACAATGGCTTGCTTCTTAATGACTCTTTTATTTGGTAACTTCTCCTAAAGCCCTCTTGGGGAAGGTCATCAAGAAGAGGTGACCATCAGTTTAATTCTCAAGCTGGCCCTTGGCAATTGGAGGCTCCCTACTGTCTCCCCTGTGCTTAGAATGTGCACTCTACTTGCCTTCCCCATGCCAGAAGATGTCCAAGGACACATCCTTGAGATAATAATGTGGCAATGAGACTACATAGGCTGGGTGCCTAATTAAGCCCAGTTAAGGCCTTCTGTATATGGGACTAAACTCAGGTAAGGCCTCTACACAGACTTTTAAGATTCTGGCGGATGGTGCAGAAAATTACTTATCTTGAGGATGCTTAAGACAAGCCTCACAGGTAGGGGCCAATTTTCAGATTACATCTAGGAAACTTCCAAGTAGATTATGACTCAATAAGCCTATACGTCTTTCACCTGTACAATCTACTTCAAAAAACCCTAATTTAATCATATTTTACACTATAAGAAGTGTTCTCTTCCCTTGTAGTTAGTCTAAGGCTTTGATCACATTGGTTGGTCCTCAGGTTCACCTAGGGACCATAAATAATAGTAAAAATCTCATTCTGTTCAGATACAAGTAGCAAGTGCTCTATGATTCACTAAAATAGTAAACTTGAATTTAGTCATTAAACATTTTAACTCTGTGACAAAATTAATCTCATTCTGTTTTCTGACTAAAGGTAAGATTAAAATCTAAAGTATAGATTATTTTTATTCTAAAATTTGCTGGCAACCAAGGGTAATAAAAAGGAAAGAGGTTGGCAGTCCAGTAGACTTGTTTCACCTTTCTTTTTCCTTTTTTAGCTTGGCTTTTATTTCCTTTCCTTTTATTTTCCTTTCCTTTACTTTCTATTTCTTTTCTTTCTTATCTCTTCTCTCTCTCTCTTTCTCTCTCACTAATTTAAAAGGTTGTTATAATATATAATAGCAAGCATTGCTGCCAGGAAGTTTAACAAAGGTCCTAGCATATGCCCTGATACATATTAGGTGTTCAATAAATGGTAGCCAATAGTACTACTCTAATTAAATATGCATTTGCCTGCTTTGGTTGTTCTGAAAAATGTCTTTAAAAAGTCATTCAATTCAGACAAATGGAAAGAACATTAGAATGACTATCAAAATATTCCTTGGAATATGGTTGAGAGTAAATTGAGTAGAACAAGGCACCTCTCGGACAATTCACCCACCTACACTCTTCACAGTTATAATACAAATAGCTTAATTTCAAATTGCTCAGTTAATGAAGTGAGCAACAGAAAGTGTGCTTTTAATGAGAAATACTAATTTTCAAGTATTGAGCAATCCGTGCCTTATTAAACATTAATAAGAAAATCTATATTCCCATAAAAATCATAAAATGAAGTCAAATTCTACAATTAAGTTGCTATTCTACATTTAAAGGCAACATTAATTCCATATTTTGAAATAATTCTGAACATTCAAAAATCAGTTTTCCTATAAAATATACTTAACTTTTATCCAAATAGAAAACAGATTTGACTAAAATTGTTAGCTGCAAATGTACAACATGAAGAACATTATATTTATAGAATTGATAAGCCACAGCACATTACTATTGGTTTTGAAAATAATACCATAAACCACTAAAAAAATTACTTGAATAATTTAATATTTTTGCAGAAATAATTATAGTAAAAATAATATAACTATGATAAAAAGTCATATATACCCATATCGAGACCATACCTTTTAATAGTATTATAAAAAATTGGGCTTAAATGTAACACATCAAATATGCTATTATTTTATACAATTAACATAATAGTAACATACAAAACTAAACTATTTCCAGAAAGTATAAACTTATAATGTGTATTACTTGCATGCATGCAGAATATAGTAATTAAAATATTTTCCTCTGATAACTTAGGAAAGTTTAAAACTTTGACTCAGTAAAATCTCTAGAAAGGCTTTTGATAACAAAAGCAGTTGTACAACACAATGTATTCATACAGCTCTTTATAAATTTTGTTTCTAATTAACTTTTATTTGCAAAAAACCCAGGAAGTTCTAGAATTTGAGACCATTTGAGTTTTCTCTTTTATAATTGTGAAATCTATTTTAGAGAGGTTAAATGACTTGGCCAAGATCACTCATCCTGTTTGGAAAGATATAATAGATTGTTATTATTTTTGTTTAGTACTGTGATTTTTTCCTCAACTTGAACAGATCATTTAAAAATTTGATAGTATATAATGATCTATATATTCAGAAATATGACTGCCTATCTAAACATCAAACATAAACTATCACTATTAGACAACCTAAGGGGGACTATATTGAATAAGAGCAATCATGCTGTAATTATTTTCTGTAAAATAATTTCAAAAGATAAAAGTAGATTCAATGTATTCTGTATATTTTTAAGGAATATTATCAAAATATGGAAACTTTAACAGCATGGAAGATAATGAAAATTAATATAAATTATTTAATATATCATTGATACTCAAGATATACAATGTTAGATTGAAAATGTGAATTCCTTTTTTAATTAAAGTGAAAATACCTAATAATTTAGCTTTATGGTACAATACTGCTTTGACTACATAAGAGATCATAAAAATTCAAGTCTTTCTATGATTTAAAATTATATATGAAATCATTATGTCTAATTGATGAATTTATAAAATATTATAAGCTTGATTTTTGTCCTGAATTAAGATTTAACTCACAAATAAGCTGTATGTTATCATGATGCATTCATATCCACTAAAGGACCATATCCAATATTGAGAAAATTAAATGCTATTAATTAAGAAAATTTAGTAATTTTATGAAATAAAAGGTACAGTTAAATACTGAAAGCATTGATGTCGAATCAGCCAATGGCACTCTTTAACAGGAACATAGTTTTCTCATTTATTTCATGAAAATTACATTTCTAGATTGCTTTGAGCGAGGAAGAATTCATTTTTATTTCCATTTTACCTTTAACTTCTTGAATCTTTCTTAACTTAGTCACCATTAGCAATTTCTATTTAGTACATGAAGTAGTATTACATTTATATACTCGTCACTGATTTCAAATATTTTTTGAAATTTCATCACTTAAGTTTTATGTAATCGACAACTGTGCACTCTCCACTCTAAGCAACAAAATTATTATCCACTCAAAAATAACAAGTTAAGTTAGATCATATTTTTATTTTAGAAAACAAATTTAAATGACTAATTTCAGAATTTTATTGTCTTGCAACATCTTGACATTGTGAAACATCTAAAAACGGACATTTTAGATACCACCAATGCATCTTCAAGCTTAAGTAATCCTAAGGGAGATAATCAGTACAAAAGATCTAAAATAAGTAACTTTGAAAGACATATAAATGCATGCAGAATTTTACTCTTCTGCAAAATATTTTTACAATGTGTTTTACAGATCTTTTTAAGAATCCAAGAATGTTCTAGATTTTTAAATATTTCTCCCCATTTTTATTACTGTGTTTTACTTGTTTATTTTTAAATAATTATAGACTCATAAAAAGTTACAAAAATACTACAGATTCCTCAATGGTATTACCAAGCTTCCCCCAATAGATGATTGTTCAAAACCATAGTGCATCCAAATTCAGATTTCCTTCTGTCACCATATATTTGACCCCCTTTTTGACTGTGGTTGGTGAATACACAATGTGATGTACAGATGATTTATTATAGAATTGTACACTTAAAACCTACATAACTGTAATAACTAATGTCACCCCAATAAATTTTTTTTTTGAGTTTCCTTTCTGAGTAAGGGTATGTCCCCACCCTTCTCCACAGCTCTAGCCTGATCCAACTTGAGAATTCTGAAATGAAATGTAGTCCTCAGGTCTGACTAGTATTTTTTAATTAACTAATTAATTAATTTTAATTAATTTCAAGTATATAGTACATTGGTTAGACATCTATATAGTTCATAAATAATTCCCCCAATTGCTCCCCCCCTCCCCTGGTTCTCCACTTAGCCAACATATTAATGCTAACTGCTTTCCCTATGTCATGCCCCCCATCCCCGTGACCATGCTTTGGCTACTAATATGTACTTCTTTAACCCTTCAACCCATTTTTGCAGCACCCTAAGCCCCCTTCCCCTCTACCTATCACCAAATTTGGTGACTCTAACACATTTAATTAAAAAAAAACAAACATGTTGTATTCTCAAAGGCAGGTCCAGGATGATGACATCTGTGGAAGATGAGAACATACACCTATTTTGAGCAATTCCTCCTGAGAGACAACTAAGGGCCAATTGAACAGCTTCTGCTCAACAGGAGAGAGAGAGCATGTAGAGAAGGTTGGGGAACTTTGAGAACTCTCTGAAAGCTGAGGGAACAACTGAGGACCTGAGGAATTCATGAGCACTACTGCTTGCATTTCCCCTACGTGTGGATAGCAAGCAGGAGTGCCGTCCAGCTTCTCTGGCCAACCTCAGGGTACTATATATAGTGCATCCCCAGCCACCTCTCTTGGTCCATATTCTCAATCTAAGTTTATTGAGCAAATGAAATCTAAGTATGGCAAAACGGTTTATATAAACTGTATAACAATAAAATATAACCTGCGTGTTCAGATGAATAATAAGGTGGCAAAGTGATTATATGGAGTTTTTAAAAACCTGAGTTTTAGAGTGTATTATTTCTTTGCATTGTCCAACACTGGGCAATGCTTCACTTCAACATGTCAATATATGTGAGTAGCCTGAAGCAGAGCACAGCTTAAAATGATCATCTTTCTCTCTGTACATTCTACTTCCTATAGAATAGGTGCAAAACCTTTTGAGAATGAGTCAGTTCCAGGCATCAGTTTGCATGTACTTTCTAAATTGAATATAAATGCCCACTGTGACTATAAGTTGGAACTGCTTTGCTTCCATCCTTTGATTAGTTATAGAACTTTAAGTTTATTAAATCAGAATATTGATTTCCAAATAAGAAAACACCATTTTTCAAAATTAGTTCATTATGTAAGTATATAGTATACATATTTGTTTTTCCTCTCATCTATATCATTTGAGAAACTCTCACTTTTATTTATTAGTTGGGTAGACATACACCAAGTATCATACTTTAGAGTGTATCAAGTTTTAAGAGTCTTAATAAAAATTTATAGTAAAATTTTTTTAAAGACTGATTTAAAATTCTGTTCCATTCCCCATTCCTGCTAGATTTTTTAAGGTACATGGTTGTCAAAGCCTAGAATGAGTTTTGTTGTTGTTGTTGTTGTTGTTGTTGTTATTCTAACTAGTTGTTTAAGAAACCTCTGTTAATCCTGAATTACAACTTGCACGTAGACTTTTGTAGTCATTTCAGGGAAACTGAATCTACTTATTTGTAAAACGTAAGTGCCATGAGGTCACTCAAAGTTAGATGTTAGCTGCAGAAATTCCCCCATGGTCAGAAAACATCTGGAATAATCATGCACCATTTAGAGAATGTAGACATCTAAGAAAGATGGCCATCTCCATCTGCAGGGAACAGGGGAGAAGTGATTTTTGTGATCAGTGGATATTACAGGCTAAATGTTTGTGTCCTCCCAAAATTTATATGTTGAAATCCATATGTGATGGTATTAAGAAGTGGGACCTTTGGAAGTAATTAAGTCATGAGGGTGGAGCCCTCATGAATAGATTAGTGACCTTATAAGAGAGACCCAGGATCTTGTGTTCCCTCTCTCCCCACCATAAGAGGACACAATAAGAAGATAGTCATATGCAACCTGGAATGGAGGCTTTCATCACGAAGCCAAACATGCTGGAGACTTTGAGCCTCCAGAATTATAAAAATCAAATGTTTGTTATTTAAGCTGCTCGGTCTATGGTTATTCATTATAGCAGTCTAAACCAAGTTGTTATATGGTTCTTTGCTACAGAACTTCAATTTTAGGAAGGTTAAAAATTCCAAAGTTACTTTGAATTTCCTTTGTTTATTTTAGGTCATCCTGACATCCCTAAGAAGTCACAGTTGCTAGGAAAAGGGTTTCAGCTATCATACAAATATCACCATTTTCTTGTCGTACAAACTCAGACTTTGAAACAAGTATATGGTATATGCTTAAAGGCATAGGCCGCATATGACAAGAGGCTCTCACTTTTTAATATGTCTACATCAGTTAAACCTATAGATGCCTGAGAGAGTAAAAAGTATATTCCCGATTCTTAGATGTTTCAGCAGGTGATTTATATCTACAAGTCTTGTTTAGAAACACAGCACTAAATTCCCTTGTGAGTTTTTTCAGTAATTCCTTCTTATACTCAAGCTTGAAAAATATGGTAAATTCTTCTTGCTTAGAGTTTCAGTGTAGTCAATTCAAATCTTAATGGGGTAAACCATAATGAACAGGTATGACAAAGTAAAAAAATGATTTAAACATACTTAAATTAACATATTTAACAATCAACTAAATTTGGTTAGTATAAATACAGAGATCAGTTATTCTGTTTTTGTTTATTTCTATTTAAATTATCTGAATAAATGACAATAAAAAGATGGCTCTGAAAGAATGAGTTGAAAACTGATTTAGCAGACTGTGAAATATTTATTTGCGCTTATATGTGAAGCAATGCCAAATGTTTTCTACATCTCTATAAATTAAAACTATCCATCTTACACTGATAAGACATAAATCTCTTTGCCCTTTATGAATTGCCTAATTAAATTATATCACAGTAGCATGTCATTTGTCTCATAAACATGCATGCTACTTCAAGTGCAGATGTTTGATTGAGATGGTTTTTCTGGGCAGTAGGCCAAGCTCAATCTCTCAATAAATGATTGTGCCTGTACAAAACCTTACAGATAGTGCATTAGAATCATGGAATCAAAAGTGAGAAATGGGGATTCTAGCATAATCTGTTCATCATAAGCCTAATTATCTATGCAAAAAGATGCAGAGACACAATAGATAAAGAAAAAAAAGCAAGTGTAAAGATAAAACTAAAATTTTAAATAATTCTATTTATCTTTTTAAATATGTTTTGAATTTTTCAGAACATTTTTCTCAAAAATTGAAAATAACTGTATATCAAATGACTTGGTTTTCCTGGGTTGCTTATGAACAACAGAAAGTTCGTATGCCAAATTTAAGAGCAGTAAGGGTGTTTTGTATATTAAACTATTCTTGGTTGTGGAGAAAGAATTTTCAGGGCTGTAGAGGTGTCTAGAATTTATGTACAATAGCTCCAGACATTGAAAAGATTCTTTGCAAAGAAACAAGTAGGCAAAGATATTGGACAGTCGTTTAGGAAGGAATAACATTGGAACTATTGACTCATATAAAGTAGGAAAGTATCCACATTCAGAGCATTTAAGGCCTGGTATGATGCCATAAAAGAAATAAAATTACACATCATGGGTGGGGTAACAGTGAATTCACAATTTATGATAGGTTGAAAGAGTTAAAATTTAATAATGAGGAGACGAGAAAAAATTCACACAGAACTGGATTGGAGAAGTATGAAAAAATTTTAACAGATAATTTTCTGGGTAAATGGAATAGACAGCTCATGAAAAAATGATATTAGATCCCGTTCTAAATGGTAGAAAATAAAACAACTAAAAGTTGGTTAAAAAAAAAAGAAGAAGAAGAAGAAGAAAGAAAATATTTCCTGAAAGGGAAATTTATTTCCCATAATAGTTTATGGGAAATAAACTATATTATTATATTTTCATATTTTATTGAACTCTGCACAGCTTCCCCCAAACACACAACAAATGAACAAGAGAACTTCAGGATTTTATTTAATTCAATATTGCATAAATATTAAATGCAGGCAGGGAATTTTAAATGGCAAAAGGAGACTCTACCAAATTTAAATTATGATGAAAATACCATGGGGAAATTGTGGTCCCTATTTTCTATTTAGGAAGAAATTTGTGTGAATAACAAGACCAGAGTCTTCAAAAACCTCTATTTAATGATTATCTACCATAATTTTTGTTAAAGAGGTTTTGTTGTTTGTTTTGTTGTTGTTGTTGTTGTTGTTTACTTTTACTAGGATGGTTCATGTAAATGTAGCTTCTGACATAAGCTCTTATTCTATCCCAAAATGAAAACTATCCACTCAGTAGAAACTGGTGTTTTTAAAGCTATATTTTGTTCTGTGACTAGCACAATGCCAGGACTCAATAAATGTTAAAACGGATACTTAACTGGCAATAATAGTCAACATTCTGGCTTTAAGAGGCTTCCCTCAAACACAAGCTTTATCTAAAGTGAGTTCTGAGTGTGTCATTTATTTCTAAATTCAAAACAGCTTTCACTCGAATCACTGAATATTGGGCTTGAAGTACTTTTCTAGAATTGATTTCTTTATTCAAAAGAAATCATTCATATTTTACTGTCTCTCCACATGCTAAATGTTAATGTTCCTTCTTACTTAGCTTGTCATTTTACTCAACAAAATAACTTAAATTCAGGTTAAAAGTGTTGTTTAAAACCTGCAGAGTTATGGATATATGTATGGACCTCAAAATACATTTGTAATTTTACTTTATTTGTAAAAGATCACTGATTTCAATTAAATGTCTACAAAATGAGAATATTCTGACAACTTCTCCTTAGTTCTCTTGAGAGACTTTTGAACCACATTACTGCGGACTAAAATGTAATGTCTTACAGAACATCACAGAGATAAGATGACATGAAGCGGAATGCTACCTTCCCTTTCCTGGTTTAAGTTCCTTCTGCACCTCCCACTGGAAATTTTTTCTTTCTTGCTTGCCATGTACCCCTTTGACTTAAGCTCATTCTCTGATAGATTTTTGGGCAGAGTTTCTTCAGCCTCAAGAAAAATTATGTTGCATATTGCTAGTATAGACCTCTAAAAATAGTAAGCTGGACCAATGTTTCTCAAAATGTGTTCTAAACACTATTGAGTTCATTATTAAACCTGTAGATTCCCGAATCCCACATCAGGCTTATGGATCTGCATCTCTGGGAAAAGAATGAGAAAATATGCAATTCTTCAAGTTCTCTGGATTACTTTTTTTGTGTAACAATTGAAAAGGAAACTGAAATTCACCATCATTCACCTGAGTTTTCTGTCTTCCAGCCTCCTGATATACTTGCAAGCAACTGAGATTAATGTGTTAAAATTTAATCTTGATCATGCATTGCAAAATTCACTGTTCCAAGAAACATAATGTCGGAATAAGAGAACCAAGAAACCCATTACTTTCTAATAAGAAAATAATTTTATAGAATCATTGCAGAAATGTGGTAATTTATATAACCCAGGTCACCATTTCAATGAAAATGTCAAAAAGAAATACAGATACTTTGGAAGTTATGGTAAATCAAAACTTTGCGCTAGGCAAAAGTCTTTCCTAACAGTGACTTTATTTTTTTGTTATATTACTGTTTTCTTAAATAAATAATACAAATTTCTCTCTGTCTTCTACTATGTAGGTTCCCCATTTTTTTAAAGTGTTGTATTTTTTCAGATTCAACCAGTTTGGCAAGTTACTCATGCAAGAGATAAAAATCGAAGTAGTTTTGCATGACTTTGAAGCACAAACCTGTCCGTCAAAAAAAAATCAATCACTCTAACATGATGTGTAAAACATAAAAGTAGAAGTTATTATTGCTTGAGTTCTGTTCTTTAGAAGAAGAAAACAGTTCAAGATAAATTCTCTTCAATTGTCTTCATCTAGGGAACTATTAATATAAATTTATAAATGTTATAGAAAATACATAGCAAAATTAATTAAAATAACTCAAAAGCTAAAAAATTCCATTTTACTTGGAAAATTAAGGTAATTAAGAATTAATTGCGTATGAATGGAGGATCAATTTTCCAACACTTATTTGCCAAAACAGAGGAAAGTCTGCAACCAGTTCTTAAAGCTTTCACCCAGAAAAAAACCGACACATTTCTGCTTTTATACATTGAGAAAAGCAACAAACAGGGGATGTGGGAGTTCTTAAACAACATTTTTGAGTAGCAATAAGTATCATTCATAGACAACTAGACTTTAACAAAATCATCTAGATTTCTGATGTCATTTTTTTTACTGTATGTTACTGAAAGTATACAAATAATATTTGTTCTACAAAAAAAAAAAAGTGAACTTACTTGATAGTATTTCCTCTTCTGTGATCAGTGAGATTTTTAGAGAGTTACCAGTAAAATCCCAAATACATTTAGATACTGACAGAGATGTGTATTATTGAGCAGACATATTATACCCCATACAAAAGAAGTACAAATAAAAAGCATTAGCATATTTGAACGTACTTCAGTTTAATAAATTAACACCTGCAACATCTCTTTGGCCTTGAGGAATATTTGCCTACTTCTTTCTTTTAATATATTTAATTCTTATTTACATTAATTTTCCAAAGTTATAAAATATTGGAACTAATAGTAGGACTTACATAGTTCTATAACTTTTTACCTTTCATTAGCAATCCAATAAATATAGTTTTCCTGTAACTAAAAGTAATTTAAATATAATAAAATAAATAATCCAGGAAAGTGGATATTAATTAACTATCAGAATTATTGTGAAGGGGTCTAAAATATTACTGGAGTGATAGTGCAACCAAGGGTCAAGGAAGGGAGAGTGGTAAGAACATAGGGCAAGTTAGTATTAAAATTTGAGGGAAAATATTCACTATACTCAGAAAAAGTAAGTCATCAAGAAAGAGAAGTTAAAGTAAAAAAAAATACACACACACACACACATACATACACATATATATTCAGACACACATATACACAACAGCATAAATTAGTAGACTATCACAGTTTGGTCACTGAAGTAATCTCTAAAATGTATTGTTAAAACTACTTAAAATAAATAAAGTGAGAAATCAAGATTTTCTATATAATGAAGTCAGGAGACCTACTAATATGATCATAATTTTCAATAACTATATAGTCTCAGCATTCAGTGATATAAGAAAGAAATTTATTAAAACACAAATAGATTTTTGCCAAATCATCTTTATTTAGAATATAAATTGTGGGATGGATATAATGACATTTTATGTAATAAGGCAACATTTAAATATGAATATTGGAGACTATGATAGCTGTTTAATTTTCAACCATCATGAAGTTTCAATTATTTGTAGACTTACAGCCAGTATAAAATATCTAAATGAATTATAAATAATTGAACTCAGGGGAGATACAGAGACAGAAAAAGAAATGAGGAGAAGACAAGGTATGGAGGAGAAAGTGAAGAAAGGAAGGAAAATGAGACGAGGTGAGGGAGGATATGAATTTACTGTAATTCAATCAAATCAACTATTTAGTAGAAATATTTTTTTTGTCCTAAGCAGCTAAACTGAATAACATCTATCCTATCTTGTTATTTCTCTTAGCTATGTGCTTTGACCCTTATGTTTTGTAAAATTTCACTGTCTTGAAATTTTATGCCGATAATTTTATTTTCATTGAATTACTAATTGTTACCATAACTTATTATCTTTGAAGCAAAGACAGAAATTATTGAAATTTATTGAGAATATAACTACAAGTAAAGTATAAGATAATGACAAGTCATTGCATATTTTAAGTAAACCAGAATAAGGTATTTCTTTTGGCTAGGAGAGTTTGCAGCTAAATTCCAGAAACATATAAAGCTATTCTAGTAAAGTATATGGCACATTCAGCAATGCACATAAAACTGAACCACTAAAGTATGCTGATTGATCAATAAAGTTTGTGGCTCCATTTGAAAAATGTGTACAAATTAAACCATTTTACTATTTGGTTCAGTGAATTAAGTACATAAGTGTTCAAACAGTATACTATATTTTTGAAGTTAAGCAAATTGCATATTGCAGTGTAGTCAAACATGAAAACATTATTGCAGTGATTAGCTAAGAATATTAAATTTGAAATAAAATTCGTAATCTGGACAGAAAATTATACAAAATGCTAATTAGTCACTGAATTTCTTTTATCTGTCTTCATCTTTTAAAACTTTTTAGTATCTAAGCATTTATTTAATACATTAGCTCTTCTTGGAAAACAACATGCTTGCTACTGCTAGCATGTATGAAAATGCATTATATTATTCAACATATATGATGTAAATGCATGAATTTAATACAAAAGAATGTTGTATTAACTGAAAAGAAGCCTTAAAAATATACTTATTTATAGGTGGATCCAAGACCAATAGTTATTTCCCATACCAGTGAATAAAAACATGGTATATTATAGGCTAGTTTTGGCTCCTTTGGTTGATTTTATATGTGGTAGCAGTTATAAAATGAAAATCTCATTTAAATGAGGGTTTTGGAAGATGCTATTTTCTAGGGACTATGGTTCAGAGAGTTCAAGGTTCTAATTAAAGCAGCATCTCGAAGCCTGGATCCACAGCTTCATTTGGAAATATCTATAATAAGAGCAATGTCTGGTCTAGTAGGAAGCTGTCAGTGGGATGGTGAGCAACAGATTTAAAGCAAAGAGGATTCGGTTCAACTGAATAAAAGTTTATAATCCCCTGCCACTTGGTCAACATTAGGCATAAAAGAGAAGTATAAAACAAGATCTCTTTTCTCAAGGGACCTATAATTTGGAAAAACTTAATCTTACATACAGAAAATGAAGCAATATGAGTAAATAATTATAATGCCATAATACATGATAAAGACAATCAGGTGCTATGACTTTCCATAAATGGGGGAAGCTTTGTGAAGTCTATGGGAATTGAATATTAGTAGGACAGTGCCAAAAAAAAAGTGTACATGATGTTTCTAAATCTTAACCTTGCTTTATCAAGAAAACTGTGAATAATTAAAATTTCAAATTCAAGATTGTTTAGAAACAGTTTAGCTTATTCCACATAGCATATTATGGAAATCGACTAGAACAATTCAGGTAGATAGCTTGAAGCATCCTAATTCATCATGTTGCCTGCAAGATATTGCAGAAAATTAGCAGTTAAGTTTAGATAGGTAAAATACATCCAGATTTTGGAATAACTTAAGGATAAAAAAGCTTGGATTTAATCTGGTTGCAATTGGATTTCACTATATTTCATTAGAAAGAAAAAGAATATGATAATTATAGTATTTTATAAAATTAGATTTATTTCTAAACATGGTTGAGGAAGAGATTACTGATAGGAGATTAACTTGTTTTTAAATGATCCAGGCATGAGCTGATGGAGAACTAGAACTAGATGAGCATTAATATAAAGAAGCTACCTGAAAGTACTTGATGGCAGATAAACAATGGAAGAATATAGAGATTTCAATACAAATCTCAACACTCAGTTTTGGAGTACTTAATTTTTGAAATGTATACAAGCAGAAAATAAATGTTTTTGAGAAACGCAGGACTGTGCTCTGTTGGTGGGACAGCAAATTGCTGCAACCACTATGGAAAACAGTATGGAGATTCCTCAGAAAATTAGAACTAGATCTACCATATGATCTGTAATTCCACTTCTGAGTATTTACCAGAGAAAATAAAAACACTAGTTTGGAAAGATATATGAACTCCTATGTTCAATGCAGCACTAGTTACAATAGTCAAGATATAAAAACAACCTAAGCGTCTGTTGATAGGTGAATGGATAAAGTAGATGTAACACACACACACACACACACACACACACACACACACACACACACAGTGCAACTGCACAGCAATAAAAAAATAAAATCTTGCCATTTGTGATAACATGGATATTACATTAAGTGAAATAAGTCAGATAGAAGACAAAAAAAAATATGGTTTCACTTATATATGGAATCTAAAAAACAAAAACAAGAAAAACAAATAAACAAAACAAAGACAGACTCAGAAATAGACCAAAGGGATGGTTGCCAGAGGGGAAGATTCTTGGGGGTTGGGTGAAAAAGATGAAGGGGAATATGGTCAACATCTTGTGATAACTTTGCACAGTAACAGATGATTACTAGATATAGTGGGGTGATCACATTGCAAGGTATAAAAATGTCAAATCATTATACTGTACACCTGAAACTATCATATTGTATACCAACTATACTTAAATAATAAATAGATGATAGATAGATAGATAGATAAAGGGAAAACTGAATTCAAGAAAAAATTACTAAGTGACAATTCTTTTGCTTGAGGTCTGGGATATCTGCAATTCAATCACTAGTAAAATTTGTCATGTTATAATTTTTCTCACACAAAAATAAGACTTCTATGTACAATCTGTAAGATAGTATGCAATGGCTCTGATTAAACTTCTATGGTTTATAAGCAAAAAAAAGGACAATGACTAGATTCAGAATATCTTCAGGAAGTTGATTCAATATGGGACTGGTAGAAAAATAGATGGAAATAAACAGAAGAATTAAAGATGTTCTCAAAGTCCTTGGTCTGTGATAGAAACAATTGGGTGAATGATGTAGCTATTAATTTCGATTGGAAAAACTTGGTGAGGTGAGGCTTGATTTGGGTAGGAAGGGGCAAGCTAGCATATTAATACAAATTTTTTATATCAACCAATAAGTTACCATATGATCTGAATCTCAGGGGTCCTGTCAGTATCTGAAATGGGAACACAATGGTAATAAACACTTAGAAGCTGCTTAATGCATAGGACGAGGATATATTTCATAGCAAGAAATTACAAATAGAAAAAAGGGAAAGGTCAAAGGATGAATCCTGGGTCTCAGAAGTGGAAAAGAAAAGGAGACTGCAAAGCTATATCAGAAGCTAAGTAAATAAAGTATTTCAAGGGATAAGGAGTAGTCAACTATGCATAAATATGGTCAGGCAGTTGTATAAGAAAGAAGCAATCATTTGATTTGGCAAGATCATGGACTTATGCAACCTTAATATTAGTCAGGTGGTGGAAGACTATTTGTAGTAAATTAAGGCCTGAGGACATAGAGATAGCAAGTATACATTTTTTTTTTTTTTAGGTTACTAGGAAGAAGAAAGCAAAAGCAAAAGCATAAGAGCTAGAGAGGGGTGTAAGAAAATTTTATAGGATAGTTAACAGTACAATGTGGTTTTAGTCCAATGCAGAGTGAATATTGCATGGTGCTGGAAAACTAAGAAATGTTGGCAGGTGAAAATATTTGAGTGGGACACTATGGGATCCAGTGAACAAATGGAATAGTGGCTAAGTGGGACACTATGGGATCCAGTGAACAAATGGAGTAGTGGCTGTCCTTACAGGTAAGAGATATATCTGAAGAGAAACTAGAGGACACTGATAGCACAAATGTTAGAGGATTCTTTGTTTCTACGTGGTAAAATAAAGTAGTTCTGATTCGATTATTTCCATTTTCTCAGTAAGTATGCAAGGTGCTAGAGAATGTAACAAATAGGCAAGAGGAGTGAGGCTAGAAAGAGGAATTAGGGATTGATTGATGCTTGTAAGCAAAGAAGGAACCGACTACTGAACACAGAAATGATTTCCACATTAGTTTGGAGGAGTAATACAAATGAAAAAAATTATTGAGTAAAATAAAACAGAACTTGAACACATTAATAAATTGTTCAGGCACATAAAATTTCACTTCTCCTTTTTTAAAATCAGTTTCCATGGAGTTTAACGAATTAAGCCAATTTATACAGTCTCTTTAAAAAAAAGATTACTTTTTACTTGTTGCTGACTTTATTAAAATATTCTTCATACCCATTTGGAAGGCAAACCTCTAGGTAATATTGCAGTATGTTAAAGTTATTTAAATACAAATGACATATGCCATATTTGCATTTAACAAGTTAACTCAGGTCCATTCTACCTGTAGGGCTTTTAAAATGTTACAGAAAGGACAGATAAGCACAATCTTTTTAAGTTTTGGGTTTTAAGTCTCAAAATGTAATGTGAAATGTGGAAAGACAAATGTCTCTGCTTTGATCTCTGTAGGAATTTTGGGCTGAAATCCACATTTGTAACTGATCTATGAACCTTGTCTTGTCTAATGAACAGATTCATGTTAAATCTTTTGGGCTTGTTAGCTTCTCTTTTTGAATAGGGATTACTCTGGGGTAACTTGATAGTCCACAAACACTATTGCTAAAAAAGAAACTTTTAGATAGTTAAGAAACAGAAAAAAATAGTAAAATAGTCTATATGGCTATGCTTTTCCTTCCACACAAATAATCAATATTCCTTAGGCTTTAATTAAGCAGCATAAGGCAGCTCAATTAAATCAATGTATACCCCAATAAGGACTTGCCAAATTCATGGTTATGACACATGAAATGAAATTGATGTGAATCTAAATGTCTTATCTTCATTAGGTCTTTCATAATAATTCCACTATTTTAAGGTAACATTTCCTTATAATAACATTCAACTAAAGAATGAAGTGGACATGAGGATAAACAGGCAAAGGAAGTATGGGCATAGTCTACATGTATGACCATCCTTGCAGCTTATGGAATGTTAAAAGGCTCATGTGTCATGAAAACACTTGATGTTCCACCTGATAGCTGTTACTGATACTCCTAGAGTTACTGTGTTACATCAATGCCTTGGTATGTGTTTGTTCATTGCATCTGCAGGAGACCACTATTAAAATGGTAGCATGTTCATCAGCAACACTGTTGTACAAATACACCCATACATACTTAGCTAAATTTGTAGGAAATAGGATAATAAGGATTATCATCTTAAAAGATCGTTATTCTTAGAAGTTTCTTGAATGGCTACTTATAATTTCAAAATTTTAACAAGTTTAGAAAACTCTGTCCTTGAAAGATAAACTCTGAGATAAATTATAGTTTTTTAAATGATATTTAAAAAATTAATTCTAGATTGATTTCCAAAAAGCATACATGTCTTATCTAACTACTTGCTAGATTTTTGTTATTTGCTTGAAGTCACAGATTAAAGGTCGCTTTTTGTTGCATTAGCGACAAAAGAAAATTTGATCTACAAAAAGTTAAAACAAAATACAGATTACTTCTGGTTTCTGCACAGCCTTTATTACAAATTTAATTTCACTGTTGGGAAATATTTTATATCATATATATTTTTTTCTTCTGAAGATGAATCTTTAAATGAAACAATTTAGAGTGGTCTGAGAGATATGACAGAGACTAACAAGGTTTATGTAAAAACCTAAACTTTAAAAAGAAATAATTCCTTAGGTTGCCAATATATAAATGAGAAATCTTCATGTTTTGGTTAAGATACTAGAAAAAAAAAATCCCATCCCAATTAAACTAAATATGAATCGCCTTATGCTATTCCCTGGCTACAAAGGTCACTCCTTAAATATTTTATCTCACTCAGACCTGAAACATCAAAACCAAACTTGGTAAAGATTAAAACATTTATAAAAAATAAATAACTTTCCACTGTACATACCATAAGCACATGACTCTTTTTATTCATTTTTATATTCCCAACATGTGAGATAGTAACTATCACTTTACATATTTGCTATATAATAAATAGTTCTTGAATGAATATACATATGAATGACTCATTTTGCACTTAATCCTAACAATAAAAATTTTCTTAAGTATAGAATGACAATTTTTATAATTTTATCACTAAAGAAACCTAGGTTTGGGAAAATTAAAAGCCATGACCAAAGTCATACAATGATAATTGCAGAAGCTCATTTCTAATTTCAAGTCCAGTGTTCGTATCATGACGCCATAGCCACCTGTGACTCCTAGGAAACTAGGTTCCCAAATTCTCACATCAACTAAGAACTTAGTCTATCCCAAGACAGGAACTCTTTTAAGGACTTTCAATGTGTTGATTCATTTATATATGATTCAAATCTATATGTTGACAATATTCTTACATAATTTTATAAATAGACTGAATCATAAAGAAAATATATAACTTGAAAGAAAAAGTTAGTAAGCAGTTTTTCCAGGACTGAAGCCTAGGCAATATGGCATCAGTTTTTTCCTTTTAAGAATTTTGTTGTATATCTACATGTTTAGTTTATATATTGATTTATCGAACAAATAATATTTTGAGTCAGAGAGTAGGGGATCAGAAGTGAAACGCACTATAGCTACTCTCAAAAATCCAACAGAGGAGCTCTTTTTTTGGCTTGGCCAAGCAGGTAGATGAACAACAAAGCATTTACAAGATATGTTTCTACTAATCTAAAAAGTTATTTGCATTAGAGGAAAGATTTTAGTTTCGTATACTGCCAAAATACTAGCAAATAGATCTGTACCTGGTTTTCTGTGAGCACTCAAAGGCTTCTGAATGAATTAATTTATTGCTCCCAAATCTTCCATCCTGTTTTAGAAAGTACTTATCAGACTCCTGCTAAGTGGAGACAGATACATAAGAAGAAAGATAATACTTTTTAGACTTTGGAATCAGAGACCAAAGGATTAAAATGAAGCCTCTCTTACTTCCTAGTCATATAGACTTGAACAGGTTTCCTTTCCGTGAAATGGGGCAACCAATACTTACAAGACAAGGAGAAATGAGAATCAAAAAACACATTGAAAGTAGAATTCTCAAAGCAATGTCTAATACCCAATTATTTGAAGACTAACTGAATGGATAGAAGGATGGATAGATGAAGGACAAAAGAAATGTCTTAGAATAAAAGGTTGTTTTTTCCCCCCATAGTTTTATTTAAGAGTATTATCTCAGTCTAAACAACTACATTCATCACAGTAGTAGGCTCTATTACAGATGATGCCAAATGAAACCCACAGAATACATTTTGTAAATTTATTATTTCCCCTTGTACCTACTACAAGTATTTAACTTAATGAATAGCACCGAAATTTCAGTTAATTGTATTGTGTTAATTGGTGTGTTAACTGAATTAAGAGTTTAATTAGTTCTGGTATTTAATATAAGTGTATACCAGTTAAAATAAGAATTGTAATCTTTTTTCTCTACTAGGATATCTTAGAAATAAATTTATGCTTTTAATCAAAACTCTCTTTTCATACAACACAAAATTTATAGTAAGAAATACTATGGGGATGTTTTACAAACAACATAGAAAAGAGTGTTGTCTTGGGTTTCCTACAATAAAATAATGTCTAATAATTTCACTTTGAATGTTTATTCCCATTAATGCTTTTATTATTCCAAATAAGTGAAACAATGTATTTGCAAAATGCTTATGATTTCCTGCCTTCTTATTTATGTAAATACAATTAAAACGACATGTAAACCCAGAAAGAATGATTGCAATATTTATTACAAGTTGGATGGTGAATATAGATTTTTTTGGTTTGTTTTTAAAGTGTAGGAGACAGAGTTTAAAACATGTAATTACATGGATTGACAATTAAAAATAGATTAGACTCAAAGATGCAGTTAAAATACAGCCAGCCAGCCATTGCCATATATTACTCTTCCTTTTTAAAAATTATTTCAATCATGTGGTTCAAAATGATTAAAATAATTCTTAAAAAGTAAGAGTAATATATGGCAAATGGCTATTTTTCAGAACCATATGATTTCACTTATATGTGCGTATAAAAACCAAAAGCAACAAACCAGACAAGCCACAAAAACTCATAGACACAAATAACAGTTTAGTGTTTACCAGAGAGAAAGGGGAAGTGGGGGGAAGTAGATAAGGGTAAAGGGGGTCAAATATATGGTGACAGAAGTTTTGACTTTGGGTATTAAAAATACACATGCGATATACAGATAATTGAATTGTACACTCAAAACCTATATAATTTTATTAACCAATGTCACTCCAATTAATCAAGAAATTTATTTTAAGCAAATGTAAATTTTGATCCTTTTCGTTTTTTTGAAATTGTGGATGAACTGAATAACTATATGGTTAGCGTATATATTGTTATGCATTAAAAGCCTTTTATAATCTCACCTGAAAGTATCAACTAAATATCATAAAACTAGTAATAGAAAAACAGGAGTTGTGCTATTTGCCTTAATTTATTAGTGCTGGTTTAATTACTTATACTCTCACAAATACTTTTTGAGTTATGTGTTCTTATAACTTTTTGGTTCATAGTGATTGGTAGGCATTAAAAAAAATACACTATCTTTCAAAGTACTTAAGTACATAGCAACAGTGGAAGGTATGGAGCTTTCCCACACATCATCTGCCCCCATATACGCATAGCTTCCCACATTATCAACACCCCTCCACCAGAATGGTAACATGTATTATGATTAAAACTACACCAACACATAGTTATTACTCAGAGTCCACAGTTTACATTACAGTTTGTTTACTCTTGTATATTTTATTGGTTTGGACAAAGGTATAATGACCTGTATCTACCATTACAGTATCATACAGACAATTTTCACGACCTTAAAAATCCTTTGTGCTTTGCCTATTCATCCCTTTCCTTCCTAATCTCTGGCAATCATTTATGTTTTCACTGTCTCTGTAGTCTTTTTGCCTTTTACAGAACACCATATAGTTGAGGTCATAACTATGTAGCCTTTGCAGATCGTCTTCTTTCACTTAGTAATATGCATTAAAGTTTCCTCCATGTCTTTTTATGGCTTGATAGCTCATTTCTCTTTACGGCTGAATAATAATAGTTCATTGTCTGGATGTACAATGGTTTATTAATCAATTTACCTATTGAAAGCTACCCTGGTTGCTTCTAAGTTTTAATAATTATAAATGAAACAACCATTAACATCCATGTGCCGTATTTTGTGTGGACATAATTTTCAACTCTTTTGTGTAAATTCTAAGGAATGTGATTGTGATGGTTGGAATCCATGATAAAAGTATTTTTAGTTTTATAAGAAACCTTCAAATTGTATTCCAAAGAAACAATACCATTGTGTGTTTCCATAAGCAATTAATGAGAGTTCTTGTAGCTGCACATTCTCAGCAGATTTGTGTTGTCAGTGTTCTTAGTGTTATTTTATTTACAAGTTTGAAGAGAATAAATTATTTGCTCAAATTCTAACATACTAAGTGGTAAAACTTAATTCAAATTCAATCATGTCTGACTCCTCACTCTCACCAACCCTGCACATACACATACACACACAATTGCATTTTAATAATATATAATAATATAAAGAAATATTATGAATTTATTTACTTTTAACATATATCTGTAATCACATTATTATATTGTTTTATATAGTGCTGGTGAAAATTATTGGATAAATGAATTCTCAAATATTGATGAGGGGCATGGAAATAAAGCTTTAAAAAGTCTTTTCTCTCTTTTTCTTAAAAGAACTTGGTATTATCTATCAAGATAAAAAATATAGCAATATTTTCACTTTGTGGCAACAATTTTGAAATATACGCAATAATACTTATTGATGCACTATTTTATAATCAAGGAAATAATATTTTTAAATAAATAATAATGAAATAAGCTACAGTAAATCAATAACAGAATACTGCTATAGTTATTTAAAAAATGAGTTTACCTTACAGTTGCTATTTGAATAATAATCATGAGTTTGTGTTAATCTAAAAAAATTCATTCTTACAGAAAATACTTTACATTAATAAAATGCTTAAATATTTAATTTTAAAAAATGGAGAGGAAAAATGTTCAGATTATATGTCAAGTTGTTAATAATATTTCCAAGGAAATGAGCATAGGTAAGGTACTGGTAATGAAAAGAATGTGCAACTTTTACTGTATGTTTTTCTATATTTCTTTACAGTAAAAATATATTTGTTTATTGCTTGTGTAAAATAAAAATAGTATATAAATTCATTAAAACATTCACTGTAAGTTTTTTGTTTTTTGTTTTTAGCACTGTGGAACTAATAATCTAAGAGCTTCCTATTTTTGCCAGGAAACTTCTGAGAACATCTATTCTACTTGGTATATCTATTGAGCCATAATTTGCATTTGTGACTACCATGGCAGGTGTTGAAATCTCAACTTGCTTAATACACCTGAAATAGGTCCCCTGTAAATAGTGATTTAAAAGACTCCTGAAAGAATCTAAGAATATGTAATGCAGATGTTTATAACATGTGAAATTGGTAGAAAACCTGAGAATATTGTTTAAAGAGTAGGTTTTCTGTCACTAAATCTAAGTAGAGAGACCTGTTCTATACACTTTCACCATACATTTAACTCAAAAGAAAATATTTTTCCTCTAGCACACTTGTTTCTGTGCATTCCATTTTTTTCGCTGAACTTTTTACTTATACATATAATTCCACTTAGATATAATTACTATACTTTTATAATAAGTCTTGAAATCTAGTTGGGTATCTCCCTCTTTCATGTTTTTTTTTTTTTTTCAGAAGAGTGTTTTTTGGTACTTTTTAATTAAATTTATTGTGGTAACATTAGTAAGTAACATATATATTGCAAATGTACAATAATATGTATATTGCATTGTGTTCATCATCCAAAGTCAAATCTCCTGTTAACTTATATTTGATATCCTTATCTACCTGCCATCTTCCCCTCTCCCCTCTTTCCCTCTGGTAACCACTAAACGTTGCCTGTGTCTATGAGATTTTGTCTTGTTTGTTGCTTTCAGTTTTATATCCCACACATGAGTGAAATCACATGGTTCTCAACTTTTTCTGACTTGTTTTGCTTAGCATGATCATCTCAAGATCTCTCCATGTTGTTGAAAATGGCAGTATTTCATCTTTTCTTATGGCTGATTAGAATTCCATTATATATATATATGTACTACACCTTCTTTATCCAATTATCTATGGAAGGACACTTCAGTTATTTCCATATCTTATCCATCATGAATAATGCTGCGATGAATATTGGAGTGAATATAGCTTTATAGATAAAGGTATTTTCAAATGTTTAGAGTAGTCAGAAGAGACATTGCTGGATTATATGGTAATTCTAGTCTCAATTTTTTGAGGAACCGTCATTCTATTTTGCATAAATGGTACCATTTTATTTAAATATAAATTTTAAATATAGTTGGTAAAAAAAACTATGAGTTGATTTTGCATGCAGTTACCTAAAAAAATCACTCATATTGATTCCAAAACCTTGTGTGTGAATTATTCTAAGCTTTCTGCTTAACATGCAAGTAATAAAAGTGTAATTTCTTCACCAAATTTTATTTTTTCTTACAAACTCTTAAAATTCTCAAATATAGAATGAAATAAAAGTAGTAGAGTGATCATCATTGATTTGTTCTGTATTGTGAATAATTATTTTTAACATTTCACTGTTACATATAACATAATTAAAATAATTTTTATGTGTGGGAATATATTACCTTTATAAATTTAAGAAATTTTTATAATTTTTATAATTTGCTATTATGTTTTCTAAAAATAATGACTGGATATTTAAAGACATTTAAAATTTTATTTTTATTAAGCTTTCTTTCCTTTTAATTCATAAATTACTTCAATTTTTTCAATACTATATCAACCTTGGATTATGGGAATAAATTCAAATACACCTTTTTTTTATAACTACTGGATTCAATGTGTTTATATTTTGATTAGGAATTTTGCAATTGGAACTGCACTGTTAGTTTCTTATGTAATATTTATTTGAAAATTTGTCAAACTTATTTTTTTATTGATTCAGAAAAGATTCGTTATTATTTTCAGGATTATTTGTTGTATGATTGGACTATTTCCTTATATATATAATCGGTTTGCAAATTTTTCTAATACCGATATCGTCTTTTAGGATAACTTTGTATAACTACTGTTCATAGTTGTTATTGAAGCACATAAATATTTCTTATTTTTCTAGTTAGGCAAACTAAATTTTTCTAGGAATCTATGTTTTCCAATATATTGATATAATATTTTTCGTAATAATCACTCATTTGTTTAATTTTTTTAGATCTTTGATTATATTCTCATTTTCATTTTTATTATAATTTATTTGTTCATTCTCTTTTGTACAATTCACATTTCTAGATGTTTTCAATTTTTAATCACTTGGAACAACCACCTTTTGATTTAAGAATTAATTTTACTATAACTTTAATTTCTACTTTATTAACTTGTTATGTTTATTATTTATGCATTTCTACTTTGAGTGTTATTCTGCTGTCATAAGTTTTAGGTGATTAGCTTATTAATTTTCAGATTTTGTTTTCATTTCCAGTCAAAGGTTTTAAGATTAAAATACTCTTTGGTTCTACTTCAAAGAAACGGCATTTTGTGTTTCTTATTTTTGGTTTTAAATATATTCTATGCCTTATGACTTTCTGATCATGCATTATTTAGGCATATGTTCTTAACCAACTTTTTAATATAGTAAAACATTTTTAATGTAATCTGATGTAGACAGAATATGAAGTCAATATGATGTCAATCTTTGGATATCAATTGAGTCCAGCCTTACAGCCCAACACAGGGGGTAGAGTTCCTAAATGTCACATGATCACTTGACGACTCTTGAAAAAGATGTGCGATCAAATTTTCCACAAATTCTTCTTGTAGTTTTGTAAATTTTGCTTTGTATTTTTGAAGCTATATGAATAATTTATTATATTCAATTTCAAAATAGTTATATATAAATATGCATCTTTCAACTTTTCAAGTATTCCAGGAAAATTATTTGATATTTTTATATTACCTCTTCTCCATTTGCTCTTTTTCCACAGAAACTCTTTGGACAAAAATACTTTCTTGATATCTCTTCCATAATTCTTATATAAAGATATTTTATATTTTCATAAATGGTAAAGTATAATGATAAAATTTAACACATTTGTACCAGTCTCTGACACTATTAGTTATCTTTTATGCCTAATTTGCTTTTTAATGTTGCCTAAATTTCGTTTTTAGCTTTTTTTGTAATTTTAAGAAGCTCCTTTTTCTGCCTTTTCATTATACCATCTTGTTTCCTATGGATTTTTGCTAGGTTCTGATTTAGATTTAGAAATATGTCACTATTATTTTCTGTTTTATTCTGCGTTTTATACCTACATTTTATAATGTATTAAAAACCTGTGGGGCTTTTGTTATATTTATTATTTCACTCAGTGTTTGATTTTCTTGTTAATTTTGAATGGTTTCACTATAAAGTGCTCAATTTCAATTGCAATTTTTCTGTGGAAATTTTAATCTTGGGTTAAAATTGAATTGATCCAGAGGTAACTTTAATTTGTTATCAAACAAGGGTATCATCAACTGGCATATATGTAAAATTATATGCATATCTTGGATTATTTTTTTTAAGACCACAGAGTGTTATGACTGAATTTGCTTGTGCGATGCCTTGTGATTCTGAATTTTCAGAATAAACTTATTTTTCCTGCCATCAAACTACATGTCAAGATAAGCACTGTACTTCTCCATTTCTGTAGAGAGAGATACATTTCTTTTTTATCCTCCCAGTCCTCTAGCTCTTGAATTCTCCAGTTTTATCCATGTGCTCTTTATTAACTACCTATAGTGGGAAGACCCTAGGCAAATTTCTTACTTCAATGTCCCTAGGGTCCTCATAGCATAAGTTCAATACTTGAGGGTTTGGAAAAATCCCTCAATAAGAAAGTTGACTTTAAAGCTCCCTTATTTAAGTGTTCCTGATTCCATCTTATCTGGAGAATATGTATTTCCTTCATTTTATGTTAGGTCATAGTTTTTTTTTTTTTTTTTTTTTTTTTTTTTTTAGAAAGATAAGGTTTTAAAGTATTTTATATCTATCTATCTATCATCTATCTATCATCTATCTATATATATTTTTTTCATTTTGGAGGGTCATTCAAGTACCTAATCTGCCATATTACTTCTTTATCTATATTTTTTTCCTGACATTCTTATTTCATTTTTTTTCTAGTTTGACTGATACACATTGTCTTAATTTTAGGTTGACCACTAATAATCAAGAAATCCAAAACTTTCAATATGTATTCCTTTGCAACCTAGTCAGTCTTTATTCAAGTAGATTATCACAGGTTAGTATAAGATACTAACAGCTTTAGAAAAATTCCTTTTAAAAATAGCCCTGTAATGTTATTTTTTGAAAAAGGAATTCTGAAATGTGGATCTCTATAAGCAGCTTTCAGTTTGGGCAAGTTAGACATTTTATACTAGGCACGTCTATATTCTAGTAAACACACATACTTCTTTCTTTCTTTCTGGATATCTATTCATTCTGAAATATCTCGCAGAGGGGATCCTGTAGAATCCCCTTAAAGGAGTGAAAAAAGAACCTGTATGCTACTGTGAAAATTCAACTTGCTTTGTTGGAAGCATAAAAAGCTAGTACAATGACAGACTGCTAAAAATGGCTAATGATCCTAGTTTTTAAATTTTTTCAAGATGTATTGCAATGTGGAGCTTGTCAGAGGGCATTTCTGAAATGATTTCTTTTTTCACTCTACTCAAAAACCAGAGTAATTATCTCCTGACTTTGCTTGTGCCTGTGAGCACCACCTCCATTATGCTGCTGCCATTAACACAGTAATGAGGAAAGCTATCATGGTCTCAAAGTCTGCTAAGCGGTGAGACTCTGCCTCATGAAATGTTCATTAGAGGACAAATTATCACTTTGTGAATAGAGAAAACATCTTCTCAAAATATGTCTCTTCTGATCTTCTTTGCCAATATCTCAGGTTTGTTTATGACTGCTATTCATTATTATAGTCATTAAGACTAGTTAAGCTTGGAAGTGATTGTGTTCTGAATATGATTTTTAGAGCATTAATTTGGCATTCAAAAATACCTTTGTGTTAATTTTTTGAATCAACAGAAAAAGATATACCATAAAACATATGCCAATGTGGTCAACAGATATAAGTAGATCGGTTAGTATGTGTTGAGAATGTACTTAGCAAGTATAATTACCTATTTCTACATATAACTCTGCAACTTCACTGGAATGGAACAGAATATGTTCTTTTGTTGTTATTGGGGATGGACACATATCTCTTTATGAAAATTAAAAACATAAAACCTAAAAAAATACCTAAAGAAGCATAAGTGGTAGCTAAAAAGTTTATGGTCATATTAAAGTTACATGTTTTTCCTGTGTTGATCAATAATTACCCTATTTCTCTCTAATTTTACTGTTTTTCAGAACTGATTTTTACATATTTTGAATGAGCCTGATGTGTTCATACAATGAATCATTGTCTACCCAAACCAACAAGATCACATTCAATAAAGAGCTAAGTATCAATTAAGATAATTTGAATCAAAGAGAATTTCCAATTTGAGTGTTTCTCATTTGAAATATGTTTGTAAACTTTAAAAGAACGTTAACTAATAAATTGACAAGACAAATTCAAAATCCTATTGAATCAGAGAGCGAGAATATTTTGAAGGTTTCTAATTATTGCCTTCCCTTTTTCATCTTAAAACATCTCAGACAGGACTCTGCAATTCCCATCAACCTGAGAAGTCTCCAGTCTGAGATCGCCTGATAGCACATAGAGTCTGAGGCAAGCCCATGCTCTAAAACCCTTTAACACCTCGGTTTTATGTTCAAACTTCACTTTAGTCTGCAGTGTTAAATTTCTAGCATCTACCTGATTTGGGCCATGGGTCTAGATGAAATACTCATGAAAGATAGTTTGGGAAAATCCAGACTTCAATGCCTAACAGGGATGAGAGCTCTTCAGTCTATAACTGAAAACCTTACTTGATTTTTAAAAATAAAGACCACGGAACTATACAAAGGTAGTGTTACTTCAAAAAGACCTACAAAATATATTTTGAAAGTACAGGGCGTTTCACTAGCAGATGGCCCATACATCATTTGATTAATATGCAATGCCAAAGGGAATTGTTGGAGGCGGGGTGGGGGTGGGGATGTAAGTAGTAGATATGCAGGGAAATTATACAGATATTTAAACTCAGAAAAGCATAGCAAAGATAAGAATTGTAGACTTCTTTTGGAGAAGTCTGGGGTCCTGAATGATAAACATAGGTCTTTCATTAGGTGTCCTTTGGAATGGATTTTTAGATCATGGCTGAGTTTTGCAGGATTGTTTAAATCTCTTATTCTAAAGCTGACTTCATTGGCAACCTGTGCAGTGGCACAGGATCACACTCAGGCCCTTTGGTTGGTTCAATGACCTGCTGTTGCTACCTCAAAATTTTCTCGGAATTGTTGATTAAGAGCTCCCAAACTGTCCTTTTGTATGGCTCCCAAAAACTATATAACACATTTTGCTTCTTTCATAATACCAATTGGAATTAAAAGAAAAAAAAATCAATTTGTAGAGTATCAGTTGGATGTGGCATTATTTTCCTAAATTGTGAGTTGACAGACAAGAGAAGGGAATAAGACAGAGCTCATGAGGAACAAAGCCATAATTCTTTTAAGCTTATCAAAACAAAATAACATGCTGGTACTATTCTTCCTATTTAAAACCATAGTTTTGGGTTTCTACAATAAACTCTCAGTTGAGTTAGGGAGAGATGACATTATTTGATGTCAGGTGCTTTTGAAGTTCTGTTTTTAAAAATTAAGCATAACAAATTTACAGCAACATATTATGGTTTCATATGAAATAAGCAAGATAGTCAGTCTATTGCTAGGTATCTATTTTCCCAGAGTAAAGATATCAAATAGAATTTCTTTGCTATAAATGACAAGAAACATGAATTGAACCAATAGTAGTAGACCATTTGACAATGTTGAGATTTCATGGGGTGGATAAAGCCAATTAATCCCCTTTAAAAGAAATGAGGATTCAAATGAAAATGTCAGCATCTCTCAATTGTATTGATAATAGACAGAGGCTGGGGTGTGTGCCAAAAAATAGGATACTGTTGAATCTTCATGAGCCACATTTGTTGAATATCATTCAACAGGGAGATGTTGATAATTTCTTCATTATACTAATGAAGATGTTCTACTTTTGCCTGAATATGCTTTATAAGTAGAGTGAGTCACGCTCACCTAGAAGAAATAAAACTAAGATTTATTTTATCATTCCCTGGTTAAATTCACATTTATAAATTGCCCTTTTCATGACCACCTCGGGGTTCTGCTTCAATTCAATATTAAACTATGTTCCATCAAATATTAATAAGAAAAGTCAGATCCATTTATATTTTATGCTGAAATGTAGCCAATTCTTCCATAGTGATAATACAATTACGAAACTAATTTTGAAGTGCATAATGGATTTTTAAAAGTTAACTTATCCATAATAGGTTACAACAAGATGTTAAATAAGATATTGAGGGGGACAAAAGACTCTAATACTGTAGCATATTAGCAATGTAACATAGGAATACCTAAGCTGGTAAAATGCTGTGAGACCACAAAAATGATAGTAAATATTAATTATTTTCTCTAACAATTTCGTTTTCTCTAATATCTCCAACATACTTTCTTTGTTATCCTAAGAAGTGATGTATAAATTCAGAGGCCATGTTTAGTGAGGGGCTTGGGAGTGTGGAATAATAGCATTAGAAGGGAAGAATTTATTATACCACTTGTCTCTCCTTCCTTGTCTTCACTTGGTCCATTCTATTCACTTCCCCATAATTCTATCAAAACAATGTTTCCTAAGCTTTTTTAAAAAAATTATTTTTCAATTAGAGTGGGCATTAAGTATTATTTTATATTAGTTTCAGGTGTACAGCACAGTAGTTACACATTTATATAATTTATGAAACGATCCCCCTGATTAGTCTCGTACCCACCTAGCACTATACATAGTCATGCCAATATTATTGACTATATTCCCTATGCTGTATTTTATATCCCCGAGACTATTTCATAACTACTGATTCGTACTTCTTAATTCCTTCACCTTTTTTACCCAGACTCCCACACCTTGCTTCCAATCATCAGCTGTTCTCTGTGTCTAAGGCTGTTTTTGTTTTTGTTGTTGTTGTTTTGTTTTTTGTTTTTTCTTAGATTCCACATATAAGTGAAATCATATGGAACTGACTTTTTCTGTCTGACTTATTTCATTCAGCAGAATACTCTTTAGGTCCATCCTAAGCTCTTTAATAACCTCCATTTAATGGTCTTTTTTTCCTCTTACCACTCTTTAGTGCTGTATTCTGACAACACAAGTTTTTGTTTTTTCATAGAACTCTTCCATTCTCAGACATTGAAATTCTTTTTTCCCTTCCTGTGTCTCTAGCCACTGATAACCATTATCCTTGGCAGATTTATCCTATTATTTTTATTAAATGAAAGCTTATTCTTAGTCTTCAGTTACTCTACCTTTTTACAGAAAATCTCATCCATGCCCAATACTCCAATCACCATTGATATACAATGACTCATACATATCTGTATACCACTAATCATCTGTGGATTAAATACATTTGAAACCTAAAACTTAGTTTTTTTTCAAATACAGTAAAAACACATATGAAACAAATCTCATACTCATTGCTTCACTCCCTGGTCTATTGATAAAAAAAAAAAAAAAAAAAAAAAGAGAGAAAAAGAATATTTCTAATACTTTTCTCCCTTGTACTTTTGTTTCTGAAACTTAACCAATACAGTTTGGCCTTCTGAATATTTATAAAAATGATCAATTTTTCTTAGGAACAAACACCATTGTCCAAACAACCATCATTTCTCAGCTGGACTAATGAAATAGCTTTATAAATGTTATGTCTATATTAACTTTTACTCATCCTATTTTCCAGTGTTTAGTAAAAACAATAATTTAAAATTTTCAATGTAATAATTTAATTCCTCTATTTAAACATTCAATAGCTACCCCTTGGATTACAGCTCTTCTTGCTGAAAATCCACTCTTCTCTCGGCGCCTACTATCTTATCTCTTTACCTCCCAAATTCCACAGGGCTGCAGCCTTCCTTAGTGTGGACCATCTTTTTCTAAAATGTACTTTCGATAAATCTTAGTTTTTCTTAAAAAAGAAAAAAAAAGAAAGAAAAGATATCCTTATTCCTGTGGTCGAGACCAAGATCCTTAACATGACTATTTAAGAGAGTGTGCACCTTTTTCCTGATCTTTAGCATACTGTCTACTTTCCTTGTCATTTAAATACTAGACTCTACACACTCTGAGTCTTTGCACAAATTGTTTCTTCAGTCTTCAGTATAAATACTGCCTCTCTGTCTCTGCATTTCATCTAGTTAATGCCCTCTTGGTCTCTGGGTCTCAGCTCCAGATCTCACTCCTTTATTAAAGACTTCCCTTCCTCTATGCTCTACTCCAGACCAGATCAAGACCATCTGTTTTACACTATTATAATACACCCTCAAGTTTGTAGCACTGTTCATTCTTAGAATTTTATATTGATTTTTGATGATTTTGTGACTTTATTTTAAGAGATCCGACTACTTCAGAGTAATTAAGCTGAAATTTTCTTTATGAAGATTTTATTCAGTAGTTGTTGAATAAATCAGTTTATTTGCAAGAATTAATCGATAAATATATGAACCTCGATTTTATACAAACTGCTGAGAAACATTTCCATAAGATAAATCAAGAGCTTTAGATAGTTTCAACAATAGATCAGGATTTTGTCCATCTATACTGTTTCCTTCCTTCTTTCGTTTTTTTCTTCTTTCTCTCTTTTATTCTTGCCGCCTTCTTGCTGTTTTTCCCAGTCACAAGTAAATATCTAGCACAAAGCTTTGTGAAACTTAGATGCTCAATAAACTTTGTTGAATTAGTTAATAAATCAAAATAACTAATTCTCATCCCACTTTTAACACTTTCTTTGACAAGGTTTTTCATCCTCTGTTGTTCTCAGATAATGGCCTGTCAAATAGAATAAAAAATAGGACATTGAAGTACTAATTAGTAGTTGATAGATGGCCATGGGCATGGGAAGCACAGCACAGGGAATGCAGTCAGCATTAATGTAATGGCTAGGTGTAGAGCCAGAGAAGAGAAAGAGCAATCAGGGGGATCATTTCATAAACTATATAAATGTCTAACCAATGTACTTGAAACTAATAATAGTTTAAAAAAAAAAAAAAAGAAATAGGATGTCTACTAAAAGAGCTGTTTTGGAAACTAAGTGTAAAGAAAATGCAAAGAAGTACTTTGTCAACTTAAAACTTGACACAAATATAGTTAATTATCATTACTATCACCATTTTTAATGTTTGTTATATTATTTTTTCTGTAAAGTGTGCAAATCGAATTAATTCCAATATAAGACATTATTCTGGATGTTATAATGTTCTAGAATTAACCAAAATTTTTACACTTATTCCATTTTTATGGAGCTCTGATCTTTATGATCTTCTAATCAAAACACTGGATTCGTTCATGAATCATGTGTACTTTAGAGAGCTGCTCAGGGTTATGCTATTGAGGTTAAAGGACTTAAGTGATTGCTTTTAACCCTTCCTAGGGGGCAGTTTAAAAGGGCAACTACCCCAGTAAATCACTATAAACTGTAGACTGAGAGTACACTCAATTTCCTTTTACTTTCAACTACACAGAGAGCAAATTCTCAACAGGAAATAAAGATGAAGTTCACCATGAAAAGAATCCATTCCCTAGTTTCCTCAAAGGGATTTTTTTTTTTTAAATGAGGGAGTATATCACTCAGAATCTATGCAGTTTTTCTCAAAAGAGAGATTTATGGTTATAAAGGTAGAATTTACACAGAAACTCTAACACAAAATGATTCTACAACTGATCCCTACACTTGTTTCCCATTTTTTTTAAATTTCCCATTGGTATATACCAATAATTGACTCCAACTTGTCAATCAATCTGCTTTTATCACAGCAAAAATTTAAAGTATCTCTCTTGTACTATCCCAGCATTTTAATCCCCTACCTGTCTTTAGTTTTTGGACTTCAGCATTTTTATTTCACTTTTCATGTCCAATGTAACTTGCCTGCTATTTGGCCAGGAAAGCAAGACAGACGATTATCATGAGGCAGTCAGAACAGCATCAAAATGAATGCCAAAGTCTCAGTGCAGTTCCTTAGGGACACTATGTGATTTGTGCAATACTAATTTTTGGCTTTTCCTAAATATTCATTGGAAATCAGAGTTTAGATAAAAAGAAAAAATGGTCAACAGATGGTATAAACAGCAGGAGGATCATAGATTTTTTTAAAAAAAGGAAATAAGGGAAATGTGATTCCCTCAAATTCAAAAACAGAAATTAAATGTTAACTAGACTTCCATAGTTTTCTTAATCTCTATAAATATGTTGAGCTTCTGATAAATATTTTCTACAATACTTTTGTATTCTAAATACAGATTTGATTTACAGCGGGCTAAAAGTTCTCTGCAGACATAGGTTAAAAATAAATTTTCTCATTACACCACCAATCATAGATAAAAGTTAATTCATACACACACATATAAGTATAAGTGTGTATACATATATTTCATGTATAATATATATTTGTCATTATGTATATGGTCTACAATTGTTTTTTTTAACATGTATTTTGAGAAGACACCATGGACATTTTATATTAAAGAATATTATTTCATAACATCATTGTCAAGTCATAATAACATTTAACTTAAAATGTACCTATTAAGATTAATTCTCCTTTATTAGAACTTTAAATGTTCAGATTCTCTTTTTTTCACCTATTATATAAACATCTTGGATTAAAACTTTGTTTCTATTCAATATTGTTTCCTTTGGAAAAATTCCTATAGCTGACGTGCCTGGATAAAGTAAGGTGAAATATGGAGCATATAAGTACTCAATAAATATTTGTCGAATGAATAATTTTAAGTGGACAAACAAATAAATGATTGTGAGAGCTAGCACCTCCTTCAATATCATTCCCTCCCTACAGAATTAAGAAGCAGACAGTGTGATCATTCCAGAACAGCAGGCTGTGGAATGGCAGGCTAACATTCTATTTTTTTACATAACTTATGAAGCACCCAGATGTGCCAAGCAGCTTCTTTTATTAAAACTTAAGTACAGATGCACTTGGGAAGAAAGATGTTTTTTTCCTTTATTTTCTTTTTTATGCATTATTCAAAGATTTAAACAATAACAGCTGTGAGAATAAATTCTGAAATGTCATAAAAATGAAACTTTTAAGATTCATGTGGTAATAATAAAATAAACTCTCATATAACATCTACTGATACTTTTTTCCCCCACTAAAAATATCTAAACTTCAAAGAAAAATCTACTTTTCTGAAACTTCAGTTGTGGGCTTATAATATTGTACTGCAGTTACTTTCTTAATAGAAAATTTCTGTATTAAAATACTATGATTACAATTTCCAAAACAACACACTCTCTAGCTTATTTTAGCTAATAATTAAGTCATACAACCCTTATTTTCAGTTCTCTTACTATTTGAATGAGAACCTTTTTAAATTATATGTTATATAAGTAACGTATATACACGTGTATACATCTTATATATATAAAGTTTCTTTGTAATGAAGAATATAACTATATAATGGAAAATTCCATTGGATTAAATATGTAGCAGTAGTCTATGAGTTTCTTTATATAATGTTTTTGTTCATACAACAAATATAATTGAATAATACCTATGTGGGCATTGCTCTATGTACTAGGAATGCAACAATGAATAAAGCAGACAAAATAAGAAACTCATTGTTAACAAAGTTTTACTTTAAAACTGGGCCTAGACTGAGACCTAAAGTGAGCTTGATATTTGTCCTCACTGAATTGAATTTATCTAAGCAGTTGCAGTCGGCCTATATTTTCATAATCATTTTTTATATTGAGAAGTCAGACATTCCATTTCCAATGCTCATGATGAAGAGTGTTTATCTTTGCATCCTTACACTTTTCTTAAATTTTATTGCATATTTCTTTCCATGTATTTGTATGAACAAAGGGCTGATTTAATGGACTTGCTATTTTAGGATCCATTTGTTAAACCTTCAATTTTCTTTTAAAGTCTCAAATCAGTTCCATGATTTAAAACTAGTATAGCATTACTCTTATTTTTTTTTTTGCCTAAAATAGTACATTATTTTATTTTATATTTATATCTCAAAAGTGGTCTTCATTAATACAGATTCATGGTACTAATACATAAAAGTTATTGATTAGACATTCGCAATAAGAAAAAGGAACAGCGATCTGCAGTTGTCACTGCGTGAATTAAGAAAAAATCCTGTGTTGAAAAGGAGGTTCTACTCAAAATTCAGTTCCAAGTTTAATGCTCAATGATGCTGTGATCATTTTGCTTAAAATTCAACAAATAAAAATACGTATGAAAATTTTATAATTGTACTTATCCACCTCCACAGCCCTTGCTCCTACTATTATGCCTAACATATATTAAACATTAAATTTTGATTAATGAATAAGTAAGTCAATACTAATTGAAATAAACCTATAATGGTTGGTAACCTAGCCAATACTATCATGTGATGACTGTAAATCAGTGTTTTGAAAAATTTTGTTCTTGGAAAACTACCTCAGTGAAGCTGCACTTTCCTGTTTAACCATTACCAAAAAGAAAGGAGGTCATTTTGGTAAATTGGTAGACTATAGACACTCCTTCAGTTGCCTTCAGAACATTCAAAGGCAGTGATGTGAATATGGAGCATTAAGCTAGAAGTTGCTCTGTGATCAGGTCAAAAAACAAGTGTGGTCTGACTATACAAGCTCTGTCTAGTTATTGTGCGCCTATGTGTATTTTGTTTTGTTTTTGTGGGAATGAGGTCAGATGAAAACAATATATAAATTAGAAGGACAGACTCATTGTAAAAAGTGATGAACTCTTAGATATGCAAGAGAAATATTGAAATGTGACTATTTCGGAGACTATATATTTTGCTTTTCACTCTCATATTTCAGTCGCACCAAATTATCATCACTCTTTAAATGATACTCATTAAAACAGTCTAACATCTTGTTTATGAGCATGGACACTAGAATAAAATGGTGTGAGTTCACTCAGCTATGTTATTTACTGAGGTATTGATGCAAGAAATTTAATTTAGTACCAAAATATTCCGATGTGTAAAATAGGGATGATAATGGTACACATCTCAGAATTGTACTAAAGATAATGGAATTTATCTTTGTAAAATTCTTATACCAGTGCCAGGCATACAATAGGTACTAGATGCACTTTAATTAATAATTGGATAGATGAATAAACATACATATAATATTTTCCTCTATTTATAAATATTCTTATTTTCATCACACTGTAAATTGTGGCTGATACTTCTTTTTTGCTTTTAAATATGAGTGCAAAGTATCTGACACATATAGGCTGATTTGAAAAAATATGTTGGGGCAAAATATAATGCTTAAAAGCATAAATATGTCTAAAACCAAGAAGAAAAGTTTATGTTTGAAGTAGATTGTATAATAAGTCATTTGACTTTGACAACTCAACAATCTCAACTATGCAAAGTAAATCAAAGTAAACCCACATTTAAGCCCATTAAAAGAAAGTCAGGTAAATTCAAAGAAATAAAGAAAAAGCATAAAGGCAATATTCTGGATGAAACAGTTATAAGACGAATAAGTTCCAGGGATCAAATGAATATCATGGTGACTATAGTTAATAATACTGTATCATATACTTGAAATTTGCTAAGAGGATAGATATCCAGCATTTACACCACACATAAAATATATTGGGGAGTAATGAATGTTTTAATTAGCTTTATTGTGGTGAACATTTCAAAATGTATATTTATATCAAATCATCATTTTTTACACTTTAAATGTGTAGTTTTAATTTGTCATTTGCACCTCGATAAATCTGGGAAGAAAAAAAATAGAAAGTAAACATTCTTGGTAAGAAGTGAAGATGAATCAGGAAAAATGATTCACTGATATGAAAAACATCTCTGTTTAGGAGTCAGTAATATCTTCCTTATATAATAGTGATACCTTATTACTCTATGTTCATCAAGTCCCATTCATATCAATCTTACTAAATCTCTGTGATGTTGCTTTGTAGTGTGTTTATAGTTCACGGTAAGCCTATGAACATACTGAAGTCAGTTATGTAAGTACCTGAACTCAAGAATAGCTTATTTTCAGATATGATGTGTATAGTAGACTATGGTTAATGAATTTTATACTAGTCAAGGCTATTTAAATGTTTTCTAAATAAAAATGGCTTAGAGCTTTTAGTGGCAGATAGAACACATCAAGATAATTATTCTTCTGTATTATATAGAATGTTTTTCTGGTCTCACCAAAAGGAAAAATGGTACTTTTCCTGAACTGTTTTAATTAAACTATTAGTGTTAGATAACACTTTCACTAGAAAATAATGTTTTTACATCAGCTATTGTTTTAAAAGCTAAAGACTTTATTGGACCACTTTCTCTAGTAACATTCAATTAAATAAGCATGAGAGTGAATTAATGTCAACATATATGACAAGAAAAAATTCGTATCTAATTTCAGTTCTTTATACATATACAAAAAGCTAGTCTCAATTATACTGTTCTTTTTTATATTTCTACTTACTGCTTCTGTTCAGTCACTAAAACTATTGTAAATTTAAAAACATAGCAAAAGCAAAGCTGGTTTGAAACTACAGTTCCAGCATTAACCTTCACATAGCATAGCCCCTTTTTTATGTTATCAGCATTACATACTTCCAGGAACCCATGCACATTAAGTCAGAGTCAGAACAAGAATTTCTTTCAGTTTGCTCAGAGGAACCAGCAATGTGATTAATAAGAATTTTTTTACGAAATAAAGCAAGGTAAGGTGTCAAAAAATAATGTGTTACAAAAGTTCTAATGTTCTCACCTTTCTCATAGAAAGGGGATAAATAATCTGGACTAAAAACTGCTTTACTTAAACATGGTCTTAGATGTACACATTCTCTCTCACATTGTGGGGCTATAAGTAAAATGCATGTTTCAACTCTCCATAGAATATTATTTGAGGCGTGTACTCATTGATTTAGACTGTGTTGTGTAAATATGGGCCTACTTTTCAATTTATTTTTCAAAATTTAAATACAGTAAAATTCACTCTTTTTTGTGAGTGTACAGTTCCATGAATGTGATAAACATAATCATGTAACCATTATCTTAATCAAGATATGAAATAATTTACCATCCTCCAAAATCACCTCTTGATGTTTATTTATAACCCTTTGAATTATAAAAACAAACATTTTCAAGCTAACTTCATTGTTTTTATTTTATAATTTTTGGTGTGTTATGCATTTTATTTTTTTAAAAAAGATTTATAAAAATGGTCCTTTTTTTCAACAAATATTAAGTAACTCCTATGTCAATCCCTTTTTATGATTTATTTCTGACTATATAAAAGATAGTTCCTTCTTCCTGATGAGCTGAGACCTGCCTGTGGTAATGTTCTCACCTCTTGGAGCAATAGAAACAAGACATAAACCATCAGTCCCTATGGTGATCATTAAAATGACAATGTAAAGCACAGCCAGTCAATGGGTTGTGGTTCTTTTAATTAAAGTGTTACTTATCAAACCATAAATAAGTGATCCTGTGACATTACCTTCCTTGCAGATTAAGAGAAAACTCAAGTCCTACTTTATAACCGTATAGATTAGATTCATCAGAAAACTATGTCTTCTTTTATGTAAAGTGTTGAACTCCTGGGCAGCAATCAATGAAAAAACACTTAATTAGGGAAGAACCTGAAATCAGAGGAATCTTGTCAAGCATTGATAAAATCTTTATCTGAATATAATTGGTTGCTAATTAGTAAATGTCTGAGATTTAATATCTTTGAAATTCCTTTACTATTCTCAGCGAAATAGTTTCCAGCCATGGGGTCGACCTTCATCCAGATGGTAATACTCAGAATTGGACTGAATTCAATCAAGAGATGACAATTAAGTGCCTAGGATACTTGATGCTGATGCAAGTCTTTAATTATAATTTAACCAGATAGCATCTGGTGAAGAAGTCTTAGATATATTGGGTATATAATATATGAAGTTGGGCTTATATTAAATGATTAAAGAGGGAGATGAATGCAGCATATCACTTGAAGAATATAGAAATGCATAATTAATTTAGGTTTTTGTCTTTTATGGAAGAAATATGTAAATGCATCCATAGTCTATTAATTTTATTAATAAATACAATAGCATATATTAGTGATTTTGATTAGACAAATATGCAAGTCTTATACTGCTTTTAAAAAATATTTCTTATGATCACTATTCTATAGAAAGCTTTCACTTGGAAGCCAGAGTATAATCTCGATTAGTCTCTGAAATATTTTATTGTTGTCCACTGAAATTGCAACCCAGTCAAGCTATTTTCAACACTAACTTTTTTTTTTGAGGCCACTTCTCAAGAGGAGGTACTTCTTTTCAGCAGATACAAACACAATCTAAATTGCCTTCTAGATAATTTTAGCCTTCACCAGAGAGTGGCATGTTGACATGCATAACAAGCAAAGATACATTATGCAAGATGCACTCACCAAAGAAATACAGCTTGTAGGGACAATGAAAATCTAAGACACAGGAAAGAACGATTCTGAAAATTCTGAGTCTTGTTTTTTATCAGACAACATACCTCTCTGTTTTTCCTATTGACAGTGTTACTTATAGAAGTACACTCCCATAAATAAACAAAAAATAAATCAATAAAGAAGGAAATTTGCCTAATATTTAAATCAGAACTTTCATATTTTTATCTAACTAGGGATTTTCCTAGGCATTCTTTAGAAATTGAACTTAAGTTTTGCATTTTCATTTGATTTAATTTAGAAAAATGTTGTTTATAAGAATTTTATGATACATTTTCATATCACATAATATGTTATAACTGTTATTATTAGGGCCAAACTGATTTTTTAATGTGTTAAGCTATTTTTTAATTAAACATTTTATTTTGAGATAATTGTAGCTTTTCATGTTGTTTTAAAGAATAAGTCAGATAGATCTCATGTGCCTTTCACTCAGTTTCTACCAATGGTAACATCCTCAAAAATTATAGAACAATATCACAATCAGGAAATAGAAGAATGAGACAAAACTTATGGCTAGATGACTAGCTCAGGACTGACCAATTGAATTAGGTTACCTGGCTTTATAATTTAATTTTAATTGTAACCCTTGGTTCAAACAAAGCATATGAATTTGAGAGAGAGATCACCCAGAGGCAAAGATAAAATATTTAGAATCCCTTACCACGAACTAATATATCCTCTACCCCAAGGTGGGGCAGAGACTGGGAAGGGCAGTGTGGCATTACTCTAATAACAGTGTGAAGACTTATGGTCAGTTGGGCCTTTTGGCACTACAGTATCATGCATCGTGTCTTGAACAAAGAGCCACCACAAAACTATTCTCTGGGAATGAGCTAACCTGATTTCGAATTCTTTCTCTTGCTATCTAACACTGGGTAAAGGCATTACATCAACAGAAACACCAATTTTCAACTCTGTCAGATAGGAATGAAAGTAATACTTAGGAAATTGTTTCAAAGATAAAATTTAACAATGCTCATCAGTATACATTTTGCTAAAATGCTTGACAGCCTAAGGAAAATAAAATTTATCCATTATGTCCACATTCTCCATCTATAATATACCAAATGTGAACATGACTAGGAACAAAAAAAAAAAAAAAAAAAATCACATCAATTATTCTACTTAATAATTTAAGTTGCAGAAATCTCATATAAGGTGTAATAAATATTTATTTTTTAATTTAGAAATAGTTTTAGCCTGCAATTAATTATTCTGAGATCACTAAATTTACACACAAAAAAATATAAACATATAATTTAAAATGGTGATTTACAGATTCACTCAATCACTAAAATTGTAAAAATACATATACTCTATCAATATATCATTCTATCAATATGGATAATTTACCAAATCTGGAAGAAATTTTCCATGAAGCAAGTAATTGAAACTAGATAAAAAATAACCCTCTCATTTTTTTTTTTTTTTTACCATTGAGCTCCGTCACCTGAAAGTTTAGATAAAGACCACCAATTCAAGTTTTTTTTTCCTAACTTCTTTGAATAGAAATATAAATTCTGTACCAACCAAAATAATTTACAGCCCTGCTGGGTTATGAGGTAAAATACTTTTATCTTAAGAGTGCTTCATTTTCTCAATTTATGCTGAACCTGAAACTCCTGAGTAACAAAGAGATGTGCCTGGTAAGGACACTAATCATGGCATTTGCCCTCTTGGAGAGAGGATAGTCCTCAGGAGATATATTTTCAAAGTGGAGGCAGTTATAGTAAAAACTGATAATAGAGCATTCTTTGATGGCAGAGTTTTAGGTATTCCATAAATTCAGTGTCAAAAGAGCCTGAAAGTGAGGATAAGAGAAGTTGCCATTTAAGTTAGCAGAGACATCGGAGATTTAATAAACTCTCAAGATACTTAGTATTAAAACTCTTACAAGAAATAACTGTATTGATTGCCATAACTGAGAGAGTAAAGATTTGCTTACACTATTCATGTTGGAAATCTCAGAATAGAAAGTTCAAATAAATTCTGATATGAACATATCAATATTCATGTTCATGTTCAAAGATGAGAATATAGAAGAAAAACATGGCAAAAAATAACATGGCAAAATTAGGAAAAGTAAAGCTTAAAGACATAGACAAAGTGCAGAAGTTTATCTGCTAAAGAAACTAAAAGCTTAACATGAAAAAGTTTTGTTCACTATGTTTAGAAATATGTATATAAGTTATGACTTTAAAATTTCCTAAAGGAAAGATATATGGAAGATATGTCATTATATTTCAATTAAGTACAATGATAATATTTTGTCCTTATTAGGAAAAAATGTCATTTTATAATTTATAAAACATATAATAGATTTATGGGTATACATAAAATATATGTAATATATTTTAGAATATTTTTCTAGTATATAATATAGATTTTAAATATGGTTGTTGTGCTTTGATTTCCTTTGAAAGATTTTTTTTAAATTACATAAGGAGTATTTTATGATATTATAAATTACTTATCCCTTCTAGAGATTTATATTTTCTTACACAAAATCGAAGTTCATCTCAAGCTAATCATAAAATTTTACATTTTATCTCTATTCCTTTTCTACTTTTTAATTTCTTCCTTCTTTCTCTCCCTTCCTCCCTCCCTTTCATCTCTTTTCCATTTTTAGAGAACTGAGAAATTTTCGGCATCTACTATCCACCTTCTTATTTTCCTGTTGATCCAACTTGCCCCCAAATAATTAAAAATAATTTATTAATATAGTTTGTTCAGATACTGTAAAAACCATACTTCCTACTAATAATTCTAGATGTCTATCCTAGTAATCATTTTTTAATCTATTAGTACTGAAAGTATAGAGAATTATGGGAAAATATCAACATTGTAAATTTAATGTTTAAACTATTAGAAAAAATAAAAACTGTTCTTGTAATTGGTTTATCATGTATAAAAATAATATTTTAAAATAACATTTTTGATAATGTTTTAATTCTATAATTGTACCACCCTGAGGGAAGGAGAGATTAGTGAGAGTTATTCTGCCATCTATTCCTATTTGACAATACGTAATTAAAAATAATTTAAAAACTAAGATTATTTTAATTTGCCAGCATGAACTATATAGAAAATGTATTGATATATCAAACAAGTTTCACCAGATAAAAGCTTGAGCAGGTAATAATGAGACCTAATTAACCTGATTGGATTTAAAAAGAAAGAAGCAGTGAGTTACTCTCATGGCCCTTGATTTTATTATGTGTGTCCCTATAACAAGTGGCCAATTACTAGACCCTGCTATAAAGGACAAGACTCAGGAGTAAAACAAGCAAATTAAACAGTGTGAAAGATGGGTGTACTGTGCTAGGTATCACACTCCATTCTCTTCAGATTACACCCTAAAACCATTTCCACACCTCTGCCTTTAGATTGAAGGCTGGTAGGATGGATAATAACAGGTATCAGACAGTGAAGGTGGTCCAAGAAGAGCATTCAAGCACTGTATTTGTTGTGAATCCACTATTCTGAATGGGAAAGTGCTTTATCTATAAACATGCGCTATTTGGGAACTTTCCCTAGTTTGAAGCTGAGAACATTAAACTGTGAGGCAAGAAATAAAATCTATTAAAAATATAAAATAAATAGAAAATTAGATACCTCAAATCTACTTATATCTTAGCTCTTGCATTGTCTCTGCATGGATAAAATTTACCTCCTTCTACTTCCTTTGGTGATAGCAAGAAACGACTATTCCCGGAAGACTAAACTATAATTACATCTAATTTCTATTAAATAGTATCCTCCATTTCGGAAAACTTTAACAAAGCAAGTTGCATGCTAAAGACTTCTATAGATATTTATACAGGATTATAATACAGTTATAAAGGTAAGCAAAATTTGAAAATATCAGTTTCAGCTATTTGAACTGGTGGCTGTGCTTTATTTGGAAGTCGGTTTACATGAAAAGCAATATATTTACTCTTTTTTTTTTCTTTTATATCAGCAACTTGAATGTAAGTCACAGGCAATACAGATGGGACCATAAACAATAGCCTAAGACAAAAACAGCTTAGCTTGAAGAAAGAAGCTAAAAGAGCCAATATATTTTAATGTTATAAGAATACTGCAACTCAGTCATATTTCAATTTTCTGGGTAAAATCTAGTAGTCATAATTTAAATATCTCTTAAAATGGCTTCTCTTTTAGCTATTTATTTGCGAATCTCAAATTTAATATATTCAGGTTATATAATATTCTCTATCCATGACAATAAAGTTAAAAGACACTTCATTTGACATGGTACTTGTACTAAGCCCCATATTTTTCGAGAGACAGAAAAATCACTAAACTAGGATAAAGACATAACATATGACTCAAGGGACAACTACAATAGAAAAAAATCAAAGTTTACTATTCAATATGTATTAGAAAATCTATAAGGTAAAACATTCAGACTATAACAATAGTGTCCCAACAATTCTTTCTGCTTTTTTTTCACCTCCAGTCTCTTTACAGTAAAGTGATCTTACAAAGAGGTACATTAAATTATGTTTCACTTCAGCTTCAAATTCAATTGCTTCCCTTACATGAGATAATTCTAAACCGTTACCGTGGCTAGAAGGGCCTGGATTAATCTTTGTGTCATCTACCTCTTCAGACCATTTGTGACTCTCTTGTTTTTTCTCAGTGCCTGTCATTAACTCCATTTCCTTTATTGCTTTCCTACTTCAAATTTTTACTCGCACTCCTTCTCATCCTTGAAATGTGTTTTCTCCCCATTTTCCTTTTCAAGACTTAGCTTAAATACCTTCTAAGATACCTTAACACTATTATCATTTTCTTTGAAATCCATATTTGTTTTTTATTATCACATTAACAATCTGTAAATATTCCATATTTATTTCTTATAAATCAACCTCCCCAACCAGCATGTTAATACCTCAAAAGCAGGAAATGTACCTATATTGTTCACTGTTATGTCCCCAGCATGCATCTGGCACATAATAGGTTCCTAACAAATTTCTGTAATTGTTCCATTCATTTAGGAGTATTTTTGGATATAATTACACAGTGAAAGTAAAAGAGAATGAATTTGATCACCTAAAAAAAAAACCCCAAAACTATTTTCCTCTTACGAATCCATTGTTAATTTTAATCTATTTGTAATTCAACCCAGGTTAGATTCATATTTAGGAATTTTGCGTCTGAACTGGATAAATTATTAATAAGGAAAATGTGTTAGTTTTTACTTTCGTACGAAGGAATTAAAAATATACATGATAGTCACACACACACACACACACACACGCACGCACGCACACACTTATTATACCTGTTCTTCACAGCATGTATTGAAAAGTTGGAAATTAACCAGTGAATCTGAAATGAGTAGACCATTAGTTTACATCATTTCATTTAAATGAAGCCAGAGGTTTGTGATCTGTGTAATTCAAATGCAACATAAGGTTGCAAACGTATTATTTTATGGTGTGTTATAAAAGTTGCCTTCCAGAGAAGGTGGCTTTAAGAGATTATGAGCACACTGTTGAATAAAAATCAGTTGTTAGGTTTCACAATATGTTCCTTAGTAATATAAAATTCAGTAGTTCATGTTGAAGTCTATTTTGCTTCTAAAATTTTCTGATGAGACAGCTTCTCCTGATTTTTTATCCATCCTAAGAATGGAAAAGTGTCACAGTGAGTTATTTAGTCTGAATACATCAGCTTGTTAATAAAGAATAGCCTTAAGGAAGGTAGTTCTATAGCTCTGTGCTCAGGGAAGTAGTTCCTATATAGCAGTAACTACTAAAGCTCGAATATCTTAAGTGTAGTAATTATATCTTATTTATTTCTCTATCCATCTTCACAGTGCTTGCCATAGATTAGTGTTTCATAAATATTTACTAAAGGCATTTAATCAATTATATGAGAGTCTATGCAGCATTCTTGAAAATTTAAAAGAATAACAATCTTACTTTACTAGAATGTTCATAAAATAGACTGTCCTGCAAAATAGGGCCACAAAGGAAGGCTCAGTAGATGTGTGTTCTCAGTTATCAGTTAGAGTTTTCTCTTCTTTTTAGCATAAAGATGCTAGACAGCACACATCAAAATCCAGGTTCTAGCCCAAAGAGTAACTAACTCACTGTGAGCTCATGAAATGAGATATGTGGACTAAATGTTTGCCAGTATTATTCTAACAGCAAATAAGTTATGATTCTAAAATGTTCATTCCTATGTCTAAGAAGGGTCTGTCTTTAATGTTTATGTAGTCAATATATTCGGTGACATTTGATGATAAACCAATGAATCATTCAACTCTACTAAAGAAGGTCTCTGCACAACTGCAAAGGACTTCTAATTTTTATATGCTGTGAATCAGGGAGCAACACTACTAAGAGGTTGTAATATGGGGATTGTGAATTTCATCTCCCTGGACTCACTGTTATGGTAAACCGTTGTATTGTGTTTTCATGTTGCTCCAGGGCAAGCTGCTGAAAGGAGATTATTGTAAATAAGCAATTAGTATAAAAACTTATTTTTGCCATATTGAAAAAAAGAAAAATCAAAGGAAGCTATTAACTTTGCTTTGCCACCTAGTTATTTAACTCATGCATCTTAGTGCTTTCTATTATAAAGGTAAGTAATGCCATGTGAATCCAATGTAGAAGGGTACCAGTCATAAACATAAGCAAAAATATTTTATTTAAAAAAGAAAAATACTTGCATTGCCTAGGATATCCAAAAACCTTAAAAATGTGAGCAAGCCAGGATCCACCTGTAAGTATGAAGATAAAGAGACAATTTCTTGTTGCCTAGATGGCGACCCACAAGATGGTATGCACTGTATAACAGGGGTAGCCTACTGTGTGTCTCAATTGTTTACAAAGGCAAAATGACGTTCCCATGGTGCTTTTATCATGATTCTTTATCATGGATTCTGACTGTTCTAATGAATATAAAGTGGAAATATTTAAAAGTTTTATAATGGGGCTCCTATGTTGTATTTAATATTGAACTATAGTCCTACATCTGGGAATTAGATTTCTTAAATTCATTCTCATTATTTTTGTCATAAAAGTAATAGTGGAATAACAGAAAGAAGGACATATACCTGGGTCTATAATATATCAAGGACAATTGAAACTTATTTACAGAAATAATAAAATAATTCAACAGACGTTTCTTGAATATTGACTAGTGGCAGGGGCTGTGTCAGAGAACAAAAGAGAAAATTTCTGCCTTTGTAAAACTTAATCTCAAACCATTAAAATCATTAACTGTGAATACTATGAAAACAACCCCTCTTCTACTACAGAGGTCCCCTTATTTACTGCAGCTCTGGGTTGTCAGGCTTGGTAAGTGGGGAATTAACAAAAATAAGTTTATTCTTAGTCTCTTTTTAGAAATTCAAAATTTCAATTCAATCTCTGCTTAGAAAACTATTTAAAAATGAAACTGTGGTGAACTGACATCTTAATAGATGATTTTGTTAAAACGTTCCCCCTTAGGGTGGCAGAACAGATGTTTAAAACATAACAATGAAAATACAAGCATTTGATTTTTAAAAGTTTTGTATTTGACCCTGTTATTCTCTAGCATGTGCAGTAATTATTCTTTGAATTAATAGATAGAAACTTCCAAATAATTTTGATGAAGTTGTAAATTCATTTTTCTTCAAAGAGAAATGTAATGTAATGTAATGTAATGTACATTACATTCTGGATCAGGTGATTAATGAAACCTCAAAACAAAATACTGCTAGAGCATCTATTCTCAAACCAATCAGGATTACTTGTTGAGCAAATTTACATCTTGACATGACATGATCAAGAAAGGGACAGATAACCTTAATATAATATTTTAAATCTGGAATTACGTAGAAATGATTGTCAGGATACTATAAATGGGGCAAATCTTAAAATTTATCAATTAAACTTCTAGATCACCAGATTCCAGTTCCTAACATTTTCTGAAAGAGCATTTTGTATTTTGATATCAATTGAAGAATATTAAAAACATTGATCAAAATTCTTATTACTTCCTATTAATTTTTTTTTTTAAAATCAAGCATATATAAACTTTCTACAACTTTCTTGACTCCAGTCATAGCCTGTATTTGTTTTGGGATCTATATGAACGGAGGTAGATTATATTAACTGACTAAGCATGCTTTGAAAGTAAGATACGAAAGATGCTAATCTCCTTTTCTAATTTTTGGTACTCTTTTTGAGCAAATTCTAAATGTTTTTTTTTCTCATATAGGGAAAAATGTGTTCTTCATAATGTTATTTTTAAATTTAAAATGAGGAAATATATGCATTAAATTTCTTAGCAGAGTGCCTATGTTGTAGTTAATAGTCAATAAATTAGTGTCTAATATTGTTCTGATTACTATTTATATAATTATATTTCTCACACTGAGCTCTTCCACAAGCACTAGACTGAAACTTATAAATCCCACTATCTTCTAAGTCTTAATGTTTCTAAACAGAATTGGTCTTCTTTACCCGTATGAACTAGCTCTTTCTCAAAACCAGCCTAGTTTTGCTCATGACACTAATACCTGTTCAGTTATACTCAACAGATTTTAAGTTTTGGCTCCACTGCCTACTGGTTGAAAATATGGGCAGATAGAAAGAGGAGGGGACAGAGCCTTAAATTCATCATCTGTAAAGGAGAAACAGTTTTAAGATTTGCCTCATAGAACTGTTGTGATTAAATATTTTAATATATATATAAAGCATATAACCTTACTAGCCACTAAGCAATGATTTAAAATGTTAACAAATATTGTTATATAACTACATTATTTTTTATAACCTTATTTTTTCCTCTTTCCCATTCTATTTTCCAAATCCAGTGTGTTCTTTCTCAGGCTATTCTTTCTATGAACCTAGTCCTGTATTCACAAATTCCATTATAATATAGAAGTGAAAAGATTGTTTAATATTAGATATTCTAATTTTCAAATAAGTCTTTGGAATAGAAATTTGTCACAGTACCTTTACATTTTAGTTCACTTATTTCTTTTCCTTCAACCACAAACATATTTCCTATATCAAAGAAATTAAGATATCTTATAAGGGTTTGAAGGCATTTTTTTTTTCTTGTAGAAACGCTTTTCTTTATGTACATTGAAACCTTACTCTCTTAATTATTTTAACAGCTCCAGGACATGGAAAAAAGATTCAATAGTGTTTATTTCTAGGTTCATCTTATTTTTTTTTCTATCAATGAGGCTTTAATCAATAATGTACTTTTTAAAAAGCTTTCAATAATTTCAGCTTGAGGCTCTTCAAAATTTATAAATATAGTGCTCCAACACAAAAAGTTGAGCAGACTGTTGACAAACCTCTCTCCTACTAAAATCACCCAGAAATGGGTAACTACGGTAATAAAAATCATTTTAATATACAAAACTCAATTTAAAAGGGAAAAAAAGAAAACAGCAAATCTTCATGTGATAAAAGTAGAAAGAGCAATCAAAGACAAATGAGGAGATGTAGGGAAACCTTTATACTTGGGTAAACACCCAAGTGATTGGTCTCTGGTACCCATGAAGAAACTGGAGAGATGCCTTCTGAATTATAAAAATCAAGGTGACCAGAATTAGACATAAGACTTTTAAAAGCTAATCTTTCTGTTAAAATAAGAGAGGAGTGGGGATTTGACTGACTAGCTGTGGGCAATAGTAAGAAATAACTGTCACTGATGTAAGTCTTGAGTGAAGAATCAGAAACACTGACCTTAGCATGTAAAGATACATGGTAGTTACAGGAGTTTCAAATTGAAAACATATAATAACAATTAGATAAAGACAATTGAATTCCATTGGCACTAATGGACCAAAATACAAACCACTCTGTTGGAACATTTTTATAATGTAGTCATTCATTTACCATAGGAAAAAATTTTCTCCTTGAAGGAAGGCAAGTTCACAATTAAAACGCATATGAGGGAGGAAAGGTTGCATGGGGTAATATCGATGAGCTCAAATTATAGAAGAAATACCAACTTAGTGACTGGAAATAATAAAAATAATGTACAACAAATAATAAATATGTTATAATAATTATAAAATAAAAGAATATATAAAAGACAATGAACATAAAGTTCATTTTGCAAACAAAAAAATCATATGTAAAAAAAAAAGAATGCTTAGAAATCTTAAAATAGTGACAAAAATTGAAATCATAGTAGATAAATCAAAGAGCAGATTAGATAATAATGAAGAGAAAAAAGTGAACAGGGAGACAAAAATTTAAAAAAAAATTCCCCAAATTTGATGCTGAAAAATACAGAAAATAGAAAAAAAAAAAAGATACAGCCCAAAAAAAAAAAAAAAAGACATAAGCAGAGGACCAAAATAATGTCAATTAAAAAAAATAGAAAACAGAGAATGAGAAGAGGAAATATTTGAAGATAGAGTATCCTTCAAAGTTGCTGAAGTAAATCCAAGAGTTTTTAAACTCCAGACACTGAGTTATGGTGAAGAAAATTTAAGCAAAATCTGCAACTAGATAAATTTTGGTGAAACTGCAGAGTAACAAAAGTACTAAATAAAAGTTAAAGAAAGCGGTCTTCCTCAAACTGGGTACACATAAGACAAAAATAAAATATTTTTCCTTGAGAAACTATTATAGTACCCTGACCATCACTGTTGTCAAAGTGGATTTCTCATTTTTGATGTGGTCTGAAAATTCTTAAGTAGAAAATCTAGCTTGTAGCAATTAGGAGTCATTATGCACACATGCACCTTGCAAAAAAAAAAAAAAATTACGATTCCTCTCTGAAGTGCTAAAATTTCGATTCTGCCATCAAAGAATTCCCATAAGTAAAGTTCAAAGAAAAATAAGCAGTTCAGGGTAAACAGTCTCAAAGGACCAAAGCCCTAAAGACACAATATAGGAAGAACCTCAGGAAACTTCAGGTATTGGAATTATAAAATACATAATTAAAAAAAAATTAAAGAAATAAAGAGAGGCAGATAAAGAAGAAAATTCTGAGAACTTTATTACTAGCAGAATTAAACTAAAGGAATGTCTAAGGGAAGTATTTTAGATCAAAGGAATATGATTCTATATATATATATAAAAGACCAATTTAAGAAATAATAATGAAGATATTACTAAATATGCTGCATTAAGTATACCCTGACTATACTGAACAGTATTAATGCCAAATTTATGTGCCAGCACTTAACTAGCTAATGATAGGAGACGAGGTCAAAGAGAATGATGAGATGTCTAGCATTCAAACATTTTTCCGTATGTTAAAATTTGCAATGTTTTATACATTATTTTATGTATTTAATGACTATGCTTATTAAAATAGGATAAACATGAAAAGAAATGTCTTAAAATACAACAGTTCTCAATTAGTAGAGTGGAAAAATCAAAGATTAAAACTGTAAAATTAAATGAATCCAAAGATGTATGCTCAGTAAAAGCTGAAACTCATACAGAGATAGTATAAAACCAACAAATTTAATCACTTCATAACAAATTGAGAAAATTATGTAACACATCAATAGATGCAGAAAAATATCTTATATATTTCAATATTTAATAATTTATGGAATATATGTAAAATTTCATAAAATTTTAGATGAGCTTCTTAAAATAAAACCATAAAATAAAAAACATCAACAAAATCTCTGTTATCATTACTTTCACTTAACATTTATTGAGAAGTTTACTCTGTGCAGGAAAAAAAATAATGTAAGAATGTAAGTTTGGTGAAGAAAAGTGATAACTTTTAGTTGTATGTGGTCTATTGATGCAAATTTAGTGCAGCAATATACAAAAGTTAATTGCAGTTCTATATAACAGGCACAACAGTTAAAAATAAATAAAAGATACTTTTTGCTATAGAATAAAAACTATTAAATATGTAGGAACAATTCTAACCAAAGATGACCATTGTCCGTCCTGTTTTCTATTTAGAAAACTAAGGATCCTTACAGAAGGAAATTAAAGAACTAAAAAAATGCAAAGATCTATCATATTCATGATTTAAAACATTCACTATTATACCTATGTCATACGTAACAATATGTAGATTCGATAAAATCTCAATCAAATTCCCAATACAATTACTTGGAGAAATAGACAAGCTGATACTAAAATTTATATGGAAATCCAATATGATGAAAATAGCCAAGAAATTCTTTAAAAAGAAACAGAATGTAGGAGGACTTTTATCCGATATATATGTATTATGCATATATAACAAATAATACTTATAATACATAAATAACTCAAATACATAGAAATATGATATTGTGAAATGGTAGAACAGAATAGAAGACTCAGAATTAGACCTGCTATTTGATTTAGGAAAAAGTTTGTACTATAGAAAAGTGAAGAAAATTTTTTTTTTTAATTATGCTAGATCGATTGTGTATTCGTTTGATAAAAAATAATGCACATTAATCAATTCCAGATAAATATAAATGTGAAGTGCAAATCAAAAAAGCTTTTAGAAATTGTACCAAGAAAATATGTTTTTGACCTTAGGTCAGGAAAATAATTTTTAAATAGTCCAAGGGAAAGTACAAACTGTATTCTTCAAAAGACACCATTGAGTTAAAAAAAAGCCACAAATTTCATAAAGAAGATCTGTAATACTTGTAATTGGCAAATATCTTATTTCAACAATATATTTAAGATTTTTAAAATCAACAAGAAAATATAAGAAAATAGGCAAGCTAATTGAAGAAGTTTATCACAGTTATAATATCTTAATGTTCAATAAACATATAAAAATGTTCTAACTCATTAATAACCAATAAAATAACATTAAAATCATAGTTGAAAATCACTACACGTATACAAGAAAATCGAAAATTGTTTTGTAAATACCACGTGATAATTATATAAAGCAACTGTATCTCAAGTGTTGCCTATGGATGTTTTAAATTATTTTAACCACTTAAAAAATAATCATTCCCAGGAAAGTTGGATGTATGCATTGTCCATTACCCAGTAATTTTACTTTGAAGTATATATATATATATATATATATATATATATATATCCAACAGAAATATGTTCTTGGTGTTTATGTACACCAAGAAAAAAATACAAGAATGGACATGGCAGTATAATTCATAATAACTGCAAACTGAAAAACCAAATTGTTCATTAAAAATAGTATGTGTAAATTAATTGTGATATGTTTATTTAGTTGAAAAATACATAGCAATACAAATATTTTTAAAAACTAGAATTAAGTACAACAGGATTAAAATCACAAATATATGACCATGAAAGAAAAAGCAGGCACAAAAGAATATATTCTATACGCTTATATTTATGGAAAATTTAAAAAAAGACAAAATTAAACTATGGCTAAGGAATGCATATTTAGTTTGTAAATGCAAAAAAAAAAAAACCAGACTGATTTTCATAGAATTCAGGAAAATTGTTTCTTATATGGAAAAATAGGGAGCACCAAAATGAAGGCATTGCGTGGTTCCTGGTGTGCTGAACACTGTGTTGTTACAGGAGTGTTCTCTGTGATAAATCATTGAATTGTAAGAATTGAATTTTTTCACTTTTTATATGTATGCTATGTGTTGAAAGAGTAAAAGGACAAAAAATATTTCTATTTAAAGTAGCAACCAATGTTATCTTAATTTTAAGTTCAACTTAATTGCATCCACTGAACTAAGGCAGGATTTTGTGTTAACTTTTCTCACCTCAAGAATTTTTCTCCATTAATTTTAGGAATTGCTAAAAAAAAAGAAAAAAACTTAAGTAAATAAGGTGGCAATTGCAGTTTCAGTTGAAATTCGGTCGCCAAATTAAAACAAAGTAATGATTGGTAAATATTTCCTAAGAGGACACTCTACCACCTTTATTAAATTTTTGTCAAATTGTTTTAGAATCAGAGATCACAGTGATACAAGATTACATAGAGCATGTCTAAATCTCATCAACTATTTCTTTTGAGTTCTTCAAGGTAATGTTTGGGAATAGTTTACATTGAAGAAGGTACTGAAGAAAATCAGAGAGAAGGAATCAGCAATAAATGCATGGATTACAGTAGAAGAGGAGACAGGAAAAGTTATTGGAGAGCTTTCTTTTTCTTCATGGTATTGGTAAAATGTCAGTGTTTATAGGACATGGCGTTTCAATAAGTTGGTGAAATCAGGGCTGTAAGAAGTCTTATTGAAAAGATTGTATTTTCCAAGGAGCTGGGCCTGTTGAGATGATGGTAAGCAGAAATTTTTATAATCACCTGAAATAGGCACAACCATAAGATCCAGGTGTACAAAAGTATACATGTATGTATGTGTATATATGCATATACATATGCATATAGGTGTCTGTGTACAGTGACACATATATAATATATAGTATAAAACTATATATATTTCCATAGATATGAACAATATTTTTAAAATATAGCTATATGTATAATAATTCTAAAACATAATTTGTGGAATAATTTTTTGATACATAATATGAATACATTTACTCATTCAGAAAATATTGACCAAGTATTTACCATGAATAAGTTATTTCAGTGGGTTCTGGAAATGTGAAGTTAAATAATACATGCTCCATAGAAGCAAGAATCATTGAGCAGAGGAGAGACACATGACACTATTATGACAAAGAATAGTTCTTAAAATATGATATTGGGACCCTGGGGCTCTTTCATGGGATCTGAGAGTTCAATTATATTTCATGTAAGACTGGAAGATTATTTGTCATTTTTACTCTTACTTTCTCTTTGGTACCATGGGGTTTTCCAGAGGCGACATGGAAACAAATACATGTTCCTGCAATAAGAATAACTTGCATACATAGACAATTAATTCTATGAGGAAATGATGAGGTTGTTGGGGAAAATAAGAAAATGATTACTGAGAAAAATTCAGGGTGTTGAAGGATGAAGATGAGGGACTCCTAATCTAGACTGAGATTTATCCTTGAAAATTTTCTCTGGGTTATTTAGCCTCATTATCTCCTAATGACGTGGAGATCCATAGAGAAGGAAAAGGTTTCAAAAGAAGGGAGCAATTCATAAAAGATTATGGAATAACACCATAATATAGTTTTTAAGAATACAAAATGTTAAATATGAACTAATCACAGTTTTACCAAGAATCAGTTGTAGCTTGTTCTATACAGAGGGCAGATAGGAAATTAATTACCTTACTAATACCTTTCCAAGACTTATTATTGTAGCAAGTATCAACCTGTTTCATTATGACAATACAGATACCTTATAATATAATCACCCTGTTATAAACTGTTGTTTCACTGATTTACATTGTTTTCTTTCATTATAAATGAGATACCTCAAATATCCTAAAATACGATTTAAAATTCTTGATTAACAACATCAAATTTCCTTATAAGTTTAAATATTAACTATTTCAGTGATTAAACTTCTTTTAAATAGTTGAGTTCAAAATGTTTAATTTCATATGCTTAATATCTAGTTATTTAAGGCTTGTATACATGATTCTAGTTCTTCACATCACTAAAGGGCTAAAAACAAGATTTATTTGCCTGAGAAATAATATTTATCTGCTCTGCATTGGATATTATTATAAAAAGTAGCACTGATGAAATGTAAAATACCTATAAAACCAATTTAACAAATGAAAGAAACATCACTAGTAAAATAACTACTATTATGAAGTATATTTTACAAGGTATTTTAGATTCGGCGATAGTGGTGATTGATTTTTTTTTCTAAAGAATTAAATGTTCTTTTTAATTGCCTTCTATGGTTTTTGCATGCAGTTCCATTAAAGAGTATAAATATACAGAGTTGTCAAATTCTAATACATTATTTGCAAATTATAGCTGTTATTTTAAACACAAATTAAGCAATTTCATGTATTTTACATGACAGATTTACAATTGTTCACTAAGAATAATCACATAGGCTCTTTAGAAGAATCATCCATGTGTGACTCATCATATTATTATACTGATCATGTCAAAAGAACACCAGAAAAACTTAGCTTTTTGTTCTTGATGCCAAAAGAATCTATATTATGAATAACAATAAGTGAGAGTGATTGATTTTTCTATATATAAAATCTAAGTGAATACTTTCAGCTTTAGTGTAGCTTAAGTGTTAATTCTGAACTCTCAAAAATGATATGTGGGCTCAGAAAATTTTAAAGAATGAAGCATCTCCATTACCCCAATGTCATTTAGTGTAATTATTCCTGACATTTTGTCCGTCTTAGTATTTTTTTTAAGAGATCCTATTTTCTAGAGGAAAATGATGCCGACAAGAAGTCATATCCCTTTCATCTCTTAATTTTTTTTCATAGATATTTTTAGAACTTCCATTCCCAGAAATGATGCATAATAATTGATGTCACCATGTCAATAGTATGTACTTTGCCTCCCAAAAGTTAAGGGACTCAGAATTGTAATTTGTAATTTGGGGTATTTCTTATTGATATTTTAAAGATATATGTTTAATTAGTAGTATAGTAGGTAACATATATGTGAGACTATTTCATCAACCATAACCTTTATATGTACATTAGATCAACTTTAATTCTCACAGAAGCATTGTTAATATATTTAATATTTCAGAGTTCACTACATATTTTAGTTTGGAAATGATCAACAGAATTTTTTAAAGGAAGGAAAGTGATATATTATATATCTATTATAAGAACTTAAATACCTTCCATTGAGTGCCTCTTGAGAACCTAAAGCAAGGAGCTTTGAGAATCCTTCTGAGAGGTTACACAAAGTGTTGGAGGGGAGAGTCCACAAAGGTGTAGTTCTGTGCACAAGGATGTTCATTGAGATGAAACAGCCATGCAGCTTTGGTTGTGGAAACTAGCAGGGTAGCCCTCTACAAAGAAATGGAAGCAGTATAGCTACCACTCTTTCGCAGCAAATCTGAAAGAGTGGCCTCTGTCAAGAACAAAGTAACCGCTTAATAAATGTCTTGGAACTCTCAATTTGAAAGTTTGAAAAGCAATACTAATAGGCAATGAGATATAAGACATGGCTAAACACATGCCCACTACTATAGTCAACAGCACTTAATACAGGAAAATTTATACAGTAACTGCCACAGCATTCCAAAAGAACGAAAGGGAAATGTAAGTAGTGACATAAGAAATAAACAATCATGAGCACTCATAACATAGGATGTTTTACATCAAAACTGGCTGTCATTTCCATTCACTATAAGGGAACTTAACTTTTTAAAGTTTGACATACAAGAAAAAATAGTGTCAAATGGCATGCTATTTCTTTCTTCATATGATTGTTAATTATTTGTGAAGAACAATATTCTTTATAGGTTACTTGGGAAACTTCATTCTTTTATTCTCACTAAGATTTTGACAATAAGGAGAGCAAAAAGTGGTGGAGGCATATATTTTTATTTCAAAATTAAATGACACATTGGCTGTTCATTAATATTTTCTAGAATCACATATAATGGCAGATAATGGACAGTTGACACAATTTAAGATTCAGATCAAAAGCCAAATATCAAAGATTCAAGTGGGAACTGGGAGAGGCCTTGTTGAAAAACTATGCGGCAATTTGTGCTTCAATAACAATTACAACTGCAATAGATTAAAGCAGATAAAGTCAATAACTTCAAACTGACACACAAAAAAATATATCCTAATGTTCACATATGGATGATGCTAGGAAATCGATGACAAAAGTTATATAAAGAATAAAGCAAATCCTGTGTGGTCTGTATAAAATGTATCTTGAGATAATAGTTAGCAAGGGGAAATAATGTCTTGAAAATAATGTATTCTCACTATTTAATAAAAAAGGAAAAGATGAGAATATGATCAATTTTACTCTATAATGAAATGAAGAGCCAAAAATATAACATAAAAACATGGAACTTTATAATAGATAGATATCATATGGATAGCAACAGAACTTTAAAATAGATAGATAATTGTGTGGATAGAAACTGAACTCACTTAATTTTAACATCACAGTAAAAGAGCCAACCCAGAATTTATGTAACCAATGCAAGTAACCATTACCACAGGAAAAGATTTATGCAAACAAACAAAAATTCAAGAACTCTGAATCATAACAATACTTCACTGATTTAAAGGAAATATAGGGGAGTGAGAGTGCAATTAGCAAAACTCAAAATGCAGGACCTTCTACAGAACAAATGACTTGTTTGTTTGTTTACAAATTAATTTCCAAGATAAAAAGGAGAGTATACATTAAATGGCAAACAAAGGAAACCAAGTAAAATGTGTGAATTTCTTTTGAACAAAGAAGACAACCAATGGAAATGAAGAGGCTACTGGGAGAAACTGAGCAGTGGTTAGTTTCACTGACATTTGATACTATTAAGAAACAATTGTTAATATTTTTTTATAATGTAATCATGGTTATTCTTTAAAGAGTTCTTATCTTCTAGATATTTACAGAAGGTAATATATGATTTCTGGAATATGCTCGAAAATAATCATAGTTGGGTAAAGATAAAACAAGATTTGCCATTAGCTAGTAATTGTTAAATTGATGTTGGGGACTTGTACATTGGGAGTCTTTATACCATTCCCTCTATTTCTGTGCATATTAAATAATTTTTCGTAATGAAAATTTTATGAAAAAAAACTAATGAAAACCATAAAAGGAAACAATTACATTTTTTCTCTAGCATTTTTACTGAATCATTCATTCTTCAATGTAAAGGAATGTAAACCTTGGGAATACTGTTTGTGGGGTGAGGCGAAGACTATAGACAGTGGATATAAACTAAAAGATTTTATCATCTCCTATTTATTCTGTAATAATAAAAATCTTGCAGTTATTTATTTTTTTGTACTTTAAAAATAATGATTTTATTCCCCTAAATCGGCATTTATGTTTATGGATGGTCATACAGCATGTGACCACAAACCCCTGGCTATACATACATTCAATGTGCACATATTTGTAGTTGAAAAGTCAAATGTGTGATTTCGAGAAACATATTTACTTAACTATTGCTTGATGTGCAAAATCAGTGGTCTCTAATTTTATGATTATTTTATCTGCGTTATATTTCACTATTTCTATTTTTGTAAGTAATAGTGATTTTCAACCTGGGGGGTATCTGAATGTTGCTTCCCAAAAATATTTGAAAACCACTACACTTGAATATCAGAAAGATGTAAATTATTTATTTTGCAACAATTTTAATTTAGTATGAAAATACCTTTTAAACATGTTTCTGTGGAGAAGATGATATCCTTGAGGCTAAAAACGTAGAGGATAATTTATGTACAGTAAGTTGAATACTTTAATATGTAAATATTGTTAGATTACACATAATCATATATAGTCACAATGTTACAATATTGTCAGCATTTGTCAAGAATATTATAATGAATAAAAACCTGAAATAGTTGACTGAGATAGAGGTAATTTTTATTTAGGCAATCTAAACCCTCAACTAGTGGATTTCAATGTTAGTAGGTCTGACAGTGGCTCTTGCTGCTAAGAATCTGTAGCCCTCTTTTGCCATGAAGTGGGACAAAACCCAGGAGTACTGCTCACTCTATTTCTTCTTCCTTTCAACTTATAGATACTATAGTCAATGATCTCACATTAAATCTGCTTCTGTGTAAGGTCTGGGGTTAGGTACTATTGTCTTACTAAAAATTAGAGAAATGACAGGGATAAAGGGAGGAGAAAGGAGGAGGAAGAGGGAGGAGATGAGGAAAGGAGAAGTCAGGAGGGAGAAAGAGAGACTGAAGCGTGTGTGCGTGTGTTTGTGTGTGTGTGTGTGTGTGTGTGTGTGCGCGCGTGTGCATGCGTGCCAGAGAGCAAATGTGACTTTAAAGTATAATGAAAATTATTATTACTTCATTGTTCACTGATAGGAGATTAGCTAAGGATGAAAAGGGAAGAACACTATGTGCTATCTTCAATCATCGAAAGATTTTATCTTTCCTGGGTGATTCACACACTGATGGTGATCAGAGGTTGGCATTATATAGTGATAATTGATAGTAATTTGCTTGTAATAATGAAGCACTTTAAAAGATATTTCTAGATAAATCAAGAGCAAAGTATTAATGGTAGTTCTGAAAGGCTGGAGAGATCAGAGTCAAATGGGAAATAAACAGTGTGTTATTATAGTTATCGGGGCCAATTACCAAAGGAGATTATGAAGTATGTTTTTTTCTTTAACCTTAAAAAGAGTTTAGAAGATGGCTTGTACTCCAAATACAATATTTCTCATACTGAGAAAGGGCATAGTTCATAGTATCTCATAATTATAGTTTGAAAACTTCAGTATGTTTAAGAATTATCTGAGAAACTTGTTTAAAAAAGCAGATTTTCAGGCCTTTATAACCATTATTGAATCATAACATTATGGGGTAGGACTCATTTTTGTTGATCTGTGTTACAAATTTTTAGAAAGACTTTTATAGTATCTAGAAAAAAATTTCTCAACCTCAGCATTATTAATATTTTGGCGCAGATAATTGTTGTGGGGAACTGGTCTCTACCCACTAGATGCTGATAGCAAGCCCCTGCCCCCGCCCCCACTCCCACCAGTTGTAACAGCCAAAAATCTCCCCACAAGTTACGAATAACCCTCAGGGTGGAACTGCTTCTAGAAAGAAAGTGTTATTATAGAATAATAAACTAAGGAACACAGAGAGCATCAAAGATGAAAAATAAAATTATCAGAAGATAAAATGAAAAATTCAATAGTCAGAAGAATGGAGTGATTTGGGAAGAAAATTATGGCTCCACTAGAGCCAAATGGTAAACACAAAACTTTTTACATAGGAAATTATTTAGACATGAAGAGTCATCTGTAACCCTGCAGAACAGCAATGAGCTTAGAGGAATAAAAGCCATGGTCAAGTATAGGAACTGCTTTGATGGGCTCAAACTTCATCAGTACACCTTCTGTGTTCTACTGTGTCTCTGTTCTCAGTTTGATTAAACTAGGATAATTATCTCACCCACAAAAGACTACTTAATATACTTTCTAAATTTATATTCTCTCTCTTTCTCTCTCTCTCTCTCTCTCTCTCTCTCTCTCTCGCTCTTTCTCTCTCTCTCTACACCCCCCTCTTCCTTCTCTCCCTCCCTCCCTCCTTCCCTCCCTTCCACTCTCTTCCTTCCTTCCTCCCTCCCTCCCTCCCTCCTTCTTCCTTCCTCACCTCATTGGTGAAAAAGAAAAATATATTTCTCTTCTATGGTTAAAACTATAGGGTATAGATTTAGCAAGTGGAAGTGATAAGCCCTCAAATTCTCACTGTGTAGAAACAGGCATTCTCTAGTAATAAACAGAATAAAACCCATTAGAACATAAAATAAACTAATATGAGATTTAAAGAGAGAGCGAGCTGGTGTATCACTAAAGTACTGGCACTAGTTGGTTCTTACTCCAAGCTATATGTCTACTCATTCTGATATCTTAGCCTTTAAAACTACCTTAGAGTCTATGATCCAAATCATTCCATTTTCCCCAAGCTAGCTCAACATACAATGATATACCAAGAAGAGATAAAACATAGCACTTCTTAAGACAAATAACAAGTAGTAGACATACAATTCATGTTTCAAGAGCAGATGATATAGCTTATCGAAAAAGAAAACAAGAAAGTCCCCATAAAATAGAATTTGTTACTCATACAGGAAGAAAGGAATGAGTTTTGATACTTGGTGACTCATTGAATAGTGATATAAAAGCATAGATATGGAAATAATGACATTTTGAGCACAAAACTGAATAATACTGGAATACTTATGGTCCATTCATTCCTTCTTTCAATTTATAACTGTAATATGGGAAAGGATGACATAAGAGGATTGAATATTAATTACAGTAATATACTAGAATGATTGGTCCTTGGCAAGAGACACATTTATATGTCTTGTGTGAGTCTATCTAGCCTGATAAAGCATACTTTAAATAGGATGAAAAATATATTTTAGATTATTTATTGATAGTTTGACATCAACTCAGGTGTTAAGGCTCTACTAATGTTAGAAGTCTCTGTCTTAGGACTTGATCTTTTTAGCATTTATCAGTGACTTTGATAAAGATGTAGAGGGTCCATTAATCACATTTTCTAGAGACTTGAAGTTGAAGAGATAGTGATGACAGATTAAAAGTACTCTAAGAAGATAAAAGAAAAAATTTACAAGGCTTTGCCATATCGTGCATTTGGGCCAGGGAGTCAGCTACAGAAGTAGAATAGTAAATTCTAGTTCTCTTTATTGGAACATGTATAAACAAGACTCAAGGATTTAATTGATTTGAAACAATGTATTTCAGCATATAATGGGAACATCAAAATGTTAATGCAATTTTTAGGTGCATTAATCAATGCATATAAATAAAGGAAGCGAAAGTATTTCTATGCAGCATTAATGAGATCGTATCAAGTTTTGTAAATAGCTTCAGCTCAAATATATATATATATATATATATATATATATATCATTAATAAAGTAGAGCTCACCCAGAACACCATAAATAAAATCATAAACTTGTTCGAAACCATTTTATGTAAGGAATGGTTGACAGTCTGAACTAAAAAATAGAAATTTGGGTCTTGCCAACTTCTAGTTTATGAAGTGATTTTCCACTTGTATTGATTTCACCTAGAAGTATATGAAAGAAACTTGAGTACATGAAAAGAACTGTAAAGAGAAATCAGTGCTAAGCCAAGTATAATGTAATTTCTTTGTCCCCCTTCCTTTTTGGTTATGGAGGTTGGTGCTCTTTCTACCAGTGAAATCTTATCTAGAAACATAAATAGAAAACATATAAAAATTTTTTGTGAAAAGGAAAGATAAATAGACTGCCCTTATTTAACCAATTCAATACAGCACCGTAAAAAAACAACTCGAATTAAGTTGTATAGTATTTTTTCTTCCATTTCGTATTAAGAAGTTAACATATAATAAAAAAATGTATACGCAGTATATATATATATGTACATGCACACATATATACATATATATATATACATCAATACTACATATGCTACATAATATGTATTTACCATATATAAACATGATATATAGATTAAATATTTATATATAGTACTATTACATTATATTTATTGATAGAATGACCAGAAAACTATGGAACCTGGTTTATATCTATGGCACTGGTATAAAGGTTGTCACATCTCCTACACTTTTCAGAATTATCCTTGTTTAGATGACAAAGTAAATGGTCATCTGATGATGACAAGCTAATCATTTCATACTAATCTCTTTTCAGTTGACATTTGTTATGTTTCAAGTATATGCTATGATCATATAAAACTTTATATATCTGCATATCACTAATGTTTTGCAGAGTAAATTGTAATAAAATATCATGAAAAGTAATAACAATATATTTATATACAATAAATCTTATGACTATGAAATTAGGAATTACTTTTAGGATAAAATGCCTCACTTCTGACTTTACTTCTATTAAAATAATGTTTTCACTTACTGTATAATTTATTTATAATAACAGAATAAATACCATTGACTATGTACATTTATGTGTGTATGTATATAATGTAAATTTATGATGTTCTTTTTTAAACAAATGAACAATGTAAATATATATTATATCAAATTCATTATTACAGCTAAGAATTAACTCTGTATTCATTCAAATTTAACTGTTTTTTACTAAAAGGTGATATGCATCAGTATACAAGAGTCACATTTTAATTGCTAATTTCTTTAGTATGTTTTAATAAATCATAATAATATAATTTTAAAATTAAAGTCCTTCCCTACACACATCAGAATTATTCGTCCATGCCCCTGAGAGGCTTACAAAACAAATTTGGAGGGGGGCATCAGATTTATAACTGAATTATCATAGAATTTTAGATATGCAAGAATAAATGTACAATTTCCCAAAGGAGAAAATATGTGAAAAGCATATTAAAGATAAGTACAGATTAATTAGGTGAATAAGGAAAGACATTTTAGACATAAGAAAACAGCATGTGTGAAGCCACTGAGACATGAAACAATTGTATGTTCAGGAAATAAAATTTAATTTCATATTGCAGATCTAGGGAGTATGCTGACATTTGCCTCATTTTCAGGGCCTAAATTGACAACTGAGGACTTATGAAGGTGGTACCAAATGCTGAAGGTACATGGGTCATTGTAAGGGTCTCATTACATTTTAAGTGTAAGAGAACGATTTAAAAGATTTGAGAGGGGTATGAGTATGTAGGATTGTGTTTAAGATCTAGCAACCTTCTTTCTGTGTGATGGTCAAGAAATAGAAAGACAAGTTAGAAACTAATATTGTGGTGGTTTAAATTATGGCTGTATATGTAGATTGAAAGGATATAGAATGATGAGAATAAATAGACGATTTAGTTGTTGCTTGGATTGAAGAGTTTATAAAAATGAGATTCCTAAACAAGCTTAAATAAGATTTCAGGTTTGCAGTTTACTCAGGTTGTTAGTGCTTTTTAAATGGTTAACTTGACTCTTGGAACTAAGGAAGCTGTTAGACCTAAATGAAAGGGACATAAATAAATTTAGCAGTGAATCCTGGGTAAATGGTTCCCTATATGGGTGCTGGAGCTTGAACTGAAGCTGGTGCTAGAAAATCATGAATGTGTATCGAAATCGATGTCAATGGAAGGGAATAAAATCACTCAGAGGTGAAAAATAACAAGTCAAGGGAAGAGGGTTAATACTAGAAATATATTTAAAAAAATAGCATTTACTGGTTATATAATTTAATAAGGGATCAAGAGAAAAAACAGAAAAGTATAGTGCAATAGAATCAATAGATAATTTTTCACACATTATCTTATTTGTATTTAACAACAAACACACGATGACACATAAAGAAAGTAATTTTACCTCCATTTTACAGAAAATAAGCCTCAGAGAGGTTAAATTATTTGAAGATATATGTTGAAGATAATACAGCTAAGGACTTAAATCAATATAGTTTCTTTTTTACAATGCCAGCAATATAATTTCTTCCTATGTCTTTTTATTAAAGAATCTCTCCACTAGTCTATGCTACAATATTACAAATATGGTAATTATATGTTGATAGATAAGTTTACTTTTGATAAAAGAGGTGACAATCTTTTCAAGAAAATTCCATTAGTTGCCTATGGCATAGTTAAAACGTACCAAAAGCCAGCATATTTATATGCTGGTGCCCAAGAATTGGTATTTAAATACTAGAAGTATATCTCAGTGTTTGGGGGCATGACATATCACTTCAAGGCTCCCAAAGTACCATCCATTATCATGTTCTACAAAATGAAATGTGAACAATTTTACTCTAAGAATAACTATGTAATGCCACTTCAAAGCCCTAAGCCAGAGTTGAACTATGGCAATTTCTATACACTCTTGTCAGTCCTGAACTCTACAAATCAGACTTATATTTTTTCAGAAAACACCAAGCTATAATTTTACACTACCTTCAAAACTCACAGGTGGAAAATCACATTTTTTTCTAATTCTTACTTTATTTGCAATGATAAATTGTGTTCGAATGATACTCCTGTTTTCTAATTTCAGAATGGTCATTTTTTCTTATATTAAAGATACTGTTTCCTATAATAGCTTAGATTGACTTTATATTTAATTTCCTTACAAATTTTCTTATACAGTCTAGTGGAGAAACAATAGAACCTTAGAGTAGATTTTTAAAAAATTATACATAAATCCAAGTCAGAATAATTGTGTTTTAGTATATTGTTTTTGTTATATTAAAAGCACAATGTAATGGTGCTTATTTTATTGTAGATGATATTAGTGCGCATTAGAGGGTATACCATGATTAAACTATGAATAAATGCTGATAAGTAAGCAGGGTACTATAAAATAAGACTTAAGACTATTAAAAAAATCCTTACAAAAGAGGGTTTAATGAATGTTGGCTAAAATGGCAAATAACCTACTGTTTTTTGACACTTAATGTAATACAACAGCTCATTTGTTATTTCTAAACCACAAAAAGGGAACATGTAAATACTCATTGGGAAGAGGCAAATAACGGCCCTGTTCAAATAGCTAAACAGTTGTGCATCCTATACATTACAATGAAGGATAAACATTCATTTTGCCACCAGGTTGTATCTGAATTATTTTTTTATAGTAGGGGAGTCTGCTATGGTCAGGAATACAGGAGGCAACAATCCAATTCTGTAGCTGACTTTCTTTCTAGGATTGATTTTCCTCTCCTCCTATCTAACAGATTCCAATTTTAGTTTGATGTTTATGATGTGGATCTGGAAAAGTATATTCCACTCCTTACTCCAAAGTTAAAGTAGGTTCCATAGATGTTAACCACTGACATCCACTGAATGACTCATTGGGCAAGTGATCAGACTGAAGGGATTGAATCTCAGAACCTTTTCAGTGAATGCAGAAAGAAAAATGGAAGCATATACTTCTGAACCATGTGGTATGAATTAAACCAAACCCAGTTATCCCTGTCCTTGAACTTTTATTTTTTAACTCCGAAATCAGCAAAATTACATTTTAGTTTAAGTCACTTTAAGTAGTACATTCTTTTTCTTGCCCACAAGAGCATATTAACTGATGTAGTCTACCCCTGGCTGTTAATGGTTCCTCTGAGCTGAAGGTATAAGTGATAGAGAACAGAGAATCAAGAAGAAGTTGGTAAATTAGACAGATTGAACAGATTATTAAAACCTAGGAGAAAGATGAAAGAGTATAGTAGAAGTTTTTTAGATAAGCTGAAGTTGGTGCCTAAGAAAATGCAAAGCTATACAATATGCAGGAGGTGATCCTTATGTAGAAGGCTAATAAACTGTTAGTTTTTACTTAAAACAGAGATAATTAACTTTAGCCAATGCAGTTATTGAAGTTATAATCTCCTAAAACATATAAATTAATAAATTAATAAATAAAAAGTAATTACTGATAGCTTAAGCAATCAAAAATTAATGTGTATATAATATGTACATGCAATATATCATATTATATGTTATACCCTTTTTAGGAAAAAATTAGTGGTTTAGTCCCACATAGGTACTTCAGAAATAGGATGAGTACACTTTTAGTTCACATAAATCCATTATCCTTGGTTGTTAAGAATATCCTCACTTTGCATTGTTATAAGTAATAGAGCCATTGAAAATACTTGTACATCAAATACATTTGACCGATATCTAATTATTTCACTGGCAAATTTGTATATATGAAATCAAATGGACAAAGTCTTTAATTTAAAGTTATTAAATAAATCCACCCAAACCATTGCCAAAGCTATAAATTGTTACATAAATATTTTGAAAATTTAAAAATAAAAATTTAACTCATTTCTTGTTATTTTCATTTATTCTCAGGGGTTAAAAATAACTTTTATTTATAAGCTTATATATTCCAATATTACATAAGGAACCATCAGCATAAGTGAAAATGAGATATTTGAAGTTGAAATTAAAATTTTTGCTAATGTAGTAACTTTAGCGTGCTCATTTAAAATAATATAAACATTTCAATGGGCATTTAAAAAAATTGAATTGCACAATATGTATTTGGTCATATTGCTATGCTAGTAGGCCTAGTTATTTCCCTGCCTCTGCTACTGGCCTGTACTGTGCTGCCCAATATGATAGAAATGTGGCCATTCAAATTATTTAAAGAAAATAAAAAATGCATTCCTCAGTTTTACTAGTCTGCTTTCAAGTGCTTAATAAACTCATCTTTCTAGTGGCTACTGAGTTAGACAGCTCAAATATAGAACATTTTACACTATTAAGAAAAGATATATTGGAGAGTGCTGGTTCAGTTATTTGTGTTTGAAAAACATTTAGCTCTGTATTCTTTTTTTCTCCCCTCATTCATTCTTTCATTCATTTTAGCAAAAATAATAATTGTAATTTAGGCCCTAATGCTTTCCAGATGCTAAGATTTGGTAACAAATAAAACAAATCCCTGTACTTATTATACATGGTATCCAATGGATCAGAAAATAAACACAATTTTTTACAGAGATAAGTGCTTTATAGAAACAGTAAAGTGATAGTGACTTGGAAAGGTATATGAGATAGGCTGGGCAGTAAATATGAGATGATTATCTTGGGTGAAGATCCAAATGGAGAGACAGATAAACCTTTGTGAGAATACCTAGAAACAGAAAATTCCATGTGGAGCAAACAATAACTGCAAAGATGCTGAGGCAGGCTATTCCCTATTGTGGGTCAAGAAAGAACAATAAACTCAGTTCGACTGAAAGAAAAGTGATATCAAAGGCCAGATTATGTCCATGTCATGTCTTTGAAGTGCTGATCAGGATATTAGATTATACACTGAAATGTAATAGGAAGTCATTGGAGGGCTTTAATTACATCATGTGATTTACTTTTAACAATATCACTCTGAGTATTGCGTGGAGAATAGATCATGGAAGGTATAGGTGGTAATGAACAAGGAAACTAGAGAGCTGACTAGGCAGGAGTCTGAGTGAGAAATGGTGACTTGGATCAACATGGTAGCTATGAAAGTCAAGAGAAATATTAGATTTGTTAAGAAGCCTTTTCTTCTGTATTGATTATGTCTCCCGTGTCTACTCTACTTTTGAACCATCAAAACAGTGTCCAGAGGCTTGCTTTGTGCTAGATTATTATTTTTGTTGAGCTATAAAGTCTCAGTGTTCTCCATCCTGACTAATGGTTAATATTAGAAGGCCTTGTCAGCACTCAAAGCACTGGGTTATTTGAAAGTAATTTCAAAGCCTATGTCCACAGCTCAATAATAATAGTTTCAAGAAAAGAGAATGGTTTGCATGTCTTTTCTTATAAAAATTTTTTTTCTAGTTACATTGGTATATGTCTCTTTATACCATATATCTTAATAAACATTTTCCTTTTGCCAGTTTCCTTTTGTCTGCTTCCAGGTGTTTTTGTTTTTTATGGATAATGGTTACCTTGGATGTGTCAATAGATACTATGTATTCTACTCTTCAGTTTTCTTCTAATTTCTCCTTTTTATAGTACTTCACATATTTTTTGGTAACAATGAATTCAATGAGAAATCAAACAATAAAGGAAGATACTATGAAATATTTCATTAATAGAACATTTTAGTAAATATGCAAATTCAAATGCTCAAATAAACAACTCTTTGTTAGAAATACTGGAAGTTGATGTAAGGCAACTACTTGAAATCCACCAACTAGCTGTTTGTCAGTTTTTTAAAAATAGATCATAACTTGTCTGATTTAATTTCTGTTTTTAAGTTGCTTGATCTATATGATATATATTTTTTATTATTTTTCTACTGTGTACTAGACAAATTTAAGTCCATCTAGCTAGTGGTTTTTCTTCCTAATAGTTATTCTGTTTTATTCCAAACTATCCCTACATTTGAAATGGCCTCTATTTTTTATTTTAGAAATATTTTCCTAATTACAAGTAAAATATAATTGTTATAAATTTTTGAGTGCCCCCCATGCAAACCATGATGTTAATAAGTCATTTACATATAATCATTCTGCTCATTGTCCCCCAAAATATTTTATTCATCTCCTTATTGTTCAGAAGAGGAAACTGAGGCTGAAAAAAATTAATTGCTCAAATTTAGAGACCACAAAGTAGCAGAGCTAGAATTTGAACCAAACCAGTGGATGCTATTGAAAAGAGCCCATCTTGGTTATTCGATAATACAGATCCCTAGTTTTAAAGTATACTTTTGGGACTGCAGAACAGGAAAAATAAAACTGATATTTCTACATTACAGATAGAGTGTGATAGAACAGGTTAGTATGTCAGGTATTTATCTCTTTGGCAACTTTAGATATTCTTAGCCTCATCTGACTCTTGTTCCAGCTGTTGTTATAGTACCCACATAACAACAAATCAAGTTCACATAAGTGCAGCATGACTGAGTCTTGTTTCAGAACCTTATTACACATCATATCCCTAGCATTTCCTTCAGCAAGGACTCCTCTGCTGATCACAAAGTACTACAGAACCCTCCATGTTGCCCAAGTATGTAAAAATGTAAGAGTTACTCTCCTGTGGGTTGAATATTTTCCAAGAAGATATAAAACCAATGGATAATTTTTTTTATCTTTTTTCTCCAAAAAGAATATTTTAATATGGGTATTTGACTTGCCTTCCAGGAGAATGGTCCTGAAAACCTGAGGTATTGCTCGTATTTGACAGTGCCAGCTCAATAATATCTCCTTATATTAGGTCTCATTCCAACTATTAATACTAACACAACAAATTCAATGTTCAATAATCTGAACTTATCATCACCTTCCGAACTGCTGATCCTTCTACATCCCTTATTTTTGTTAATTTCTCACAATTTGTTTTAGGAAGAAGAGAAAAGAAGAAAGGAAAGAAAAGAATTAGGCAGAAGGGGAGAGAGGGAGAAAAAAATTACAGGAAAGGAAGGAAAGAAAGGAAGAGGAAAAAAATAGGAAAGTTAAGAAAATATAATTTAAGGTTCTCTTTTATCCTTCTCTGTGGTCACACTTCATTAAGTTGTTATATCATTACAATGAAGAGCTAAAATCTGTAATAGAATGAACATGAAAAACAGCCTGGGTAGGATTTTTTTGCTGATTTAATCAGCCCAAATCAGATGAGTGACAAAAAAATTTTATGTTCTATTTACAAAAGAAGGGTATGATGAGCAAAGGAAACATTGATGTTATTTATTCCCATATTTATTAACTAGTTCATTTAAAAAAATATCTATATAAAACTGAATTTTATAGTTATCGTTGTTTACTGTATATCTGGCCTTGTCCTAAATACTTTTCATACATTATTCAATTTAGCTTTTAAATTACCCTGTAACCTAGTCGCTGTTACTATATTTATTTTTTGGATGGGTAAACTGAAATACAGATAATAAACTCTCAACATCAGATCTTTAGAACTAGAAGACCGAGAATTGAAGCAAGTGTTCTATTTACTTTCAAGGCAGTGCATTTAACCACACACTTTTTTGCCTTTGTTATATATTTGTTTTGCACGTAGAGTAAACTTACATCTGTTTTGAAAACTCTTGAACTTCAAGAAAGCCTCCACATGTAATCTAAAAATAAGGAAACATAGTGTTCTCTAACATTATGTAAAAGATCATAGAAAAGGTATAAACAAACAAACAAAAAAGTATGAACATTTTGCTGTTTTAGGAGGAGTGAAAACAGACTAAATGCAGGAATACAAAAAATTTAAAATTATGTTAATCAGAAATGCAACTGGATGATCATGGAAGAATATTTAAAAAGCATCTTTCAAAATTGTCCTATCAGCACATGGAATGGCTTATAAACTCAAAAAAAAAAAATCAGAGGAAAATGTTATAACTGTAAACTAAAGAATACCTAGATATATAGTTATTTTTAAAATAGACTGCTCAATTCTGAAGAAAATTATTTCATTTTCAAGGCACTTAATCTAAAACATAGTGACTGATAAATAATTACAATGGTTGGCACTATACCAGTCAACAATCACTAAATGTCTACACTATTACTATTTCATGTTATCAACTGGAAATACTTTTAATTTATATGAGCAACTTCTAATATAAATTCTAAAAAAACATAGAAACACCATGAAAGATGTCTTAAAATGTGAATTTTCATACACAAAATTAAAACTTTGTCTACAGCCATGCTACCCTGAACAAGCCTAATCCCATATGATACTGGAAGCTAAGCAAGGTTGGGCCTGGTTAGTACTTGGATTGGAAACCCCCTAGGAAGACCAGGTGCTGTAGACATAAAAAACAAACAAACAAACAAATAAATAAATAAATGAAATAAGGGATTATAAACTGACAAGATTCTTGCAATCTGTGAGATCAAGCAAGAGTTACCTCGCCACCTTGACCCCCAATAAAGAAAAACTTCATGTTGAAAATTTAGACAACATGTGTTATACCACTATAATGCTTGAATTTCTCCATTACTGAATTAAATAGGATTAATTCAAGAGATGAAGAGAAAATGAGAAATATATTAATTTTAATTCTGTATTTTTTGGTGGTGATAGATGAGCTGAGATTATTAAAAGTGGTAGAATAAAGAAGTGAGAAAATAATTGTATTGAATAAACTTGTCTTCAAAAGTAGATCATTAAGTCAATTAATTATTATTCTAAATTATCTACTAAAGTCTCTTATAGGAATTAAAATAAACATTTGGAGATAATAAAGTAATGAAGGATTAGTCTATGTGACTACAACAAAAAATAAGGCAAGAATGCAATATATAATTAATTTCCTGAGTATTACAGCATGAACTAATTTCCTGAGTATTACAGCATGAACTAATAATACTGCCTCATCTGAAAGCCACTTAAACACATGATCCAAAAAAAAGGAGCAATATGAGTAGGTGCACAAATGTGTTAAAATGAAAAAAAAAATGCCTGGGCAAAATAACCAAAAATAGATGTAAACAAATCAGAAATATAATACTTTGAAAAATCAAACTATATTGGAAAAGTTCAAAATTATAAGAATAACATTGTTTTCTTATCTGGGAAACAAAAATTAACAAAAGTATTTAGCAATATTTTTTTTAAGTTAATACATTGAAAAACTGTCAGATTCTTGAATAAAACCCAGGTTTGACAAACATTTATAACATAGTAAATTAGTATTTTGTTTTTTCTCTTTTTTAGTTGACAGCACTGAATCAGAATTATCTCCCAAGTTGAACACTGCTAACAGAAGACAGTTAAAAGGGGACTTTGTAGGTCAATTTTAACTCTACCATCTGTTATCTTATGCACACTGGTAACCTAATTGTCTTATTTTACTCAAGTTAAGACAAAACAAAACAAAAAAACTATAAAGAGTAACACTCCCTACCTCTTGGTAGGGTGGGATGGGAAGAGGATTTAATAATATCTTTAAATACTTTGAAAGCATATAGTTCTAATAAACTATTCACTAGTCTTTTATTATAGAATATCTATTATATCACATTATTCATCTATTATATGTGTGTGTGTGTATATACATACATACATATATATATATATATATATATATATATATATATATATATATATACACTTATATACTAATAAGACTTAGCTCAGATAGAGCAATCCTACATTGATATACACATTATGCTGGGTTATAAGACTTGTGAACAAACTTGCTTTTGATGGTATTCATCTGCACTTCACTAACCCTAAGTAAAAAAGTGTTCAAACTTACCAAAACTCCAGCTTCTATGCCTCTCTGCACCACACATCTCAGTGTGTCTCCACAGATAAGTAAAATAAATTTTATGATAACAATTTTGAATCCAATAGTTATTATGTATAGTCCAACCAGAGATAGGAAGCATTTGATGCCAAGACAATCATCTTTGTTGTGTGGATTTCCATTTCTAGATACTGAGCAGAACATTAGGGTGTAGCAGTCCAACACAAAAATAAAATATATTTTAATTCTTTGAAGTGGAGGTGAAGCCCTCTAGAATCCAGTATTGGTTTTGTTAATAATCATAGTTATTGGTCCTGTAGGTTGTAAATTAAGCAAGCAAGGAGTATATCTAAAGTCTGAATGTTTCTTTCACTCTTCAAAGGGCACTTTGAAGATATTGCAAAAGTGCAATTAAGAGGAAAAATCTTGCATGTCAGGCAGTCTACTGATTTTCTATTAGCAATGATGTGAGAAATGTTGAGTATGCAAGGATAATCAAAGAAGAAACATAAGTTAATTCAGCCAAGAATGTAAATGATTTTCAGACATCCTTTCTGAAAATTATCTGCCAGATCATTCTATTTTATCATTCCTATGGATCATGTTTATCATTCTCCCTTGGTGTCAAATTGTACAATATTCAAAAGACTTAATATATGTAATCATGTCCTACTGCATCGAACTTTGAGAGCCTATGTATCATCTCCCACAGAGAGTACTTTTGATCATAATAACAGCTACCACCTAAGTTGAAGGAACCTATTTGCCATGTTCCAAGAAAACCTTGGATAGTTCTAGTAAAGTTTAAAATATTCCAATTTTTCAATAGAGAAAATTGTGACTCACAGAAGTTGAATTCTAGTAGAAGTGTGGTAGTTCCTGTGATTTTAGATTTAAATTTGAATTGCTGTGCTAGATAAAAAAAAAAAGTAAATTATACCTGCACGACATAAAACCAGTGTATCTATAGATCATGCTAACCAATATAGTTCTAAGAGAAGAGAACTCCTAGATAGTATTCTGAAGTGCTACCCCAGTAAGAGATCTGTTTTAACAAGCCTTATTCCCACTGACAGATGAGTTCTAAAAGATAGATCCTTCCTGCTAACTTCAGTAAAACTTGTGAATCAAGGGATGCTCAAATCAATTTTTATACGAATAGTAATTACTAAAAATTATTGTCCTTTGAAAAGACAAATAACAATTCCTCAACAACTAAAACATTGTTTTGTTTTTAAATATTAGAGTCATTGCAACTATTTTATTTCCACTGGTACATATTAGTTTAATCATTTTAATAGTTTAAAAATAAACCAAGCCAATAATAAACAAAAGCACTAAAGCAAGCAACATTAAAATAAGTAGCACAAACAGATAATACGAACCTCATTGGTCAATATGTTTATGAATAATACCCATAGCCTGTGTCAATGGGCAAGTCATTTACTTTTTGTAAAGGTTAACCTACTGTCAAATCAGGAAACAAAAGATGTCTTTTATAGACCAAAATACAGTACATAGCAAAAAAAAAGTTATTTTTATTTATAATTAGTATTAAACAAACATAAAAATCCATTTAGGAATCATAAATGCATAATATTTAGGAGTAAATTTAACAATGAATGAAGACTTTTATATGAAAAATGCTAAATACTATAAAAAATTAAAAAAATAAATAGAAACATCAAATTCATAGATTGGAAAACAATATGAAGATGGCAATTCTCACAAGCTGATATAAAGAGTCAATGTAATCCCAATCATAATTTGAACGGGATTTTTTTTAGAAATTGTCATGTTGATTATAAAATTTATATGGAAATAAAAAAGACCTAGAATAGGCACTACAGAATTTCAAATGAGAAAAAAAAAATGGTGTAGTGGCTAACTGCTTTTGTGATAATGGTACTCAAGAGAGTCTTTCCAATAGTGTTTAGGTTTGGCTGCAGGACAAAAACATGTCTCACAAAGGTGAACATAAAAACAAAATGTTTTGAGATTCTAAAATAAAACAGAAGAATTTTTTCATGACCTATGGTTAGGCAGAGAATTCTTCAAGGTGACACACAAAGTACTAAACACAAAGGGAAAAAGTGATGAATTTGACTTTCAGAGTGGACCATCCCAGTTTCCCTAGTACTGTGCTGATATAACTAAAATTTCTGTTTCAGAAAGCCTTCTTGTCCTATGGAAACCCAGATAGATACTTACCCTCGTCTGCCCATCGGACGACATTAAAAATTGAAAATAAATAAGAAAGAAGACTTGTATTCAGAATATGTAAATAAATCGTATAAATCAATAATAAGCATTCAAATAATTCAATTAAAATGGACAGCATACTTAGAAAGACATTTCAGAAATATATATGTGGACTTTGGCACATGAATAGATGTCCAAAGGCATTAGTCATCAGGGAAAAACTAATTAAATCCAGAATGAAATACCACCACACACCATCAGAAAGGCTGAACTTTATAATATTAATAATATTAAATTTGGTGTTGAGGATATGAAGTAACAAGTAGTCTCAAAATTGTTGGTAGAAATTAAAATGCTATCACCACTTTGGAAAATGCTATTCAGTTTCTTACAAAATTAAACCTGCTCTGTGATAAAGCAATTCTACATATATATATATATATACTATATATACATATATAGTATATATATGTATATATATAAATGTTTTTAAAAGGAAAACATATCTGCACAAAAGACCTTTCAAAGAATATAGAAACTTTATAATAACTGAACAATGAAAATAATGTAAATGTTGTCCATTAATTGGTGAACAAGAAAACAAATCATGGTATATTCATAATATAAAATACTATTCAGCAATGAGTGAATTATTGATACACATGAAAGGCAAGGATCAATTTCAAAAAAAAATCAATTCAAATGAAAAAATCAGACACAAAGAATATAAATTTCAATGTCTTATTTACTTGACTTTTAATATAAGGCGAATCCATAGTAATAGAGATCAGAACAGAGATTCTGACTGCTGAGGGACGGGATAACCAGAAAGAGGTGATGAAAATATTATATACCTTGATTGCTGTGAGAGTAACATGGGTTACATGGCATGTAAATTCATGTACTTATATTCTATTCATTTAAAATTTGTATATTTCACAGTATTTGAATTTTTCCTCACAAGTATTAGTTTATTCACTTAAAGTGCAGTTGCCTGCTTTACTACTTAGGATTGATCTTAGAAATAATTAATTTATCCTAGTTAGGCCATAACTCTAATAATTAGAATAAGTATAGTACTACTGAACATACAATATCAAAGTACATAAAAGTTCCCTAACTATAGGAATGTACTTCAAATTGAAAAAAGGAGGAAGTGAGAATCAAAAAATGTTTTTTAAAAGTTTCAGGAACCCAGTTTAAAATTCCAAAGAACAACTTGCTATCAATTCACTTTTGCAATATTGGTTGTTAATTTGTGCTAGATTTAAGTAAATCTGTTCATTAATAATATTTCTTTCAAATCTTCATTCCCATGAGATAAAAGCATCTGATTCTCATTTCAAAAGATTCACTCAGAAACTTTATTGTAGAAAACTGAAGAAAAATTTGAATACAATCCTGCTAGTACATAGTGCTATATAAAGATACATTTAAACTTGTGATCATCTATTAGCAATCTTCCAACCTTTATAGCTTTATATGTGACTTTTAGTAGATGTATACATAACTAGTACATTGTTTTACTTTTAACATTTTTTAGAATTAAAATATAATATGCAAACACACAGAAAGTGTAATGTTTAAATATTATGACAAACTGGGTTGGCTTAATTCTTTCTTAAATTATTTAAATAATCCCTATAAATATTAGTAAAATTCTAACACAAGTGCCTCTATTTAAAATAATGAAATCAATTTAAATTTCTGCTTTCTTCATCAATATCTACTTAATTTTATAAATTTCAATTATTATGACTTTTTTAGTAGATTCCACTGTCAGAGCACAAGGAACTATGAATTTTGGCATTTCTCATTTTTAAATGCAGAGTATACATTTTGATAGAATGATTAAACAATCTGAATAGCATTTTATTCTTGGTTTATATATTTATCTGAAAATAATTACATGGCCCGATATCTATTTCAACTAAACAGACTAACTTCCTATTCTCAGTCTATTACTGCAAATCAAATAACTGTTCAGAGAGTTTTTCATATTTACCTCTGTTTTTATGGTAGTTGATACAAAGATAGCAACATGTTTGAGTCAGGATAAATGTATACACACAGATATTCTTGTTTGCTGTTATTTAGACATCAATTATATGGGATTATGCCAACCAAGATGTGAATAAAGTATAACTCCAAAGCTAGTAATTCAGATTTCCATTACTTATCACTTCAATATTTTTATCCCTTAACCAGAAGATAAGTATTAGAAAATTACTTCTCCAATGTACAGTACTCACCACTAAAATATAAGAGCTCAAAGCACTCAATTTAATAACATATTATGTTCAGCAATAAAACACGAATAAACAAAATACACCCATAACTATGTATCACAACTTTGAGAAATTTCCATAGAGAGAAACAAAACTTCTGGTGCCTCACTATCAACTATATATCACACACACAAAAAAACAACTGTTGTTCCTCAAGTACACAGATATTGAGAGAAAAGCAAATTATGGTGCATAATTGTGTGACTAAAAACTGGTAAGGAAAAAAAAATCCCAAGCCTCCTCAGAGAAAATATTAGTGCTTTGTATTCAAAAGTTCCAAACTTTTTTTCATATTACTTGCACTATTTTTAATTCCTGCCACTCATCGATTATCTGAATTAAATTGAATATATTTATCTTTGCAGTGGTTGTAACAGCAATTCCATTAAAATGTAGAAGGGTCTGCAAAGTAATAACCTTAAAATGCTGGTAGTTGATAAAAATCATTAAATAAATCTAGCTCTTCTATGTTCTGACAAGCACTCTCAGGCTCTGAAATATGCATTGGTAACTCCTGATGTGCATTTTTTTTTTTTTAAGAAATTGCATTTTTGTCTGTATAACTCATTCTACAGACACTGTTACCTTCTTTACAGTTTTCTTGAATTTATATTAATACAATTCCGAAGACCTTGGAAGTTCCTATATACAGTAAAATGATAATCAGGTTTACATATTTCACATATCAGTCTTGATAAGCAAGAGGCTTCACTTGACTACTATTGAAATTAGACCTCTTCTTATCTTACTTTTTGGGTTTCTTTGTTTTTATTTATCAAGTGATACAGGAAAACATCCTTTTAAACAACCAAAGATACATGTAATAATGATCAGAAACCTCTTTTTCCTACAACCACATTAATAGTTTACTGTGTATCTTTCCAGATCTTTTTGTTTTCTACTTATTTACATGAAGGTATGTTAACATGAAATCTTTTTTTATATAAGTAGATCTAATTACATGTATCTTTATGAAGTTCCCATATCATATTTTAGTGGCCCACAAAATTTCGTGATTGGATATGAATTTATTCTAATGGGATATAAGTGACAGATATATAGTTAGTTTTTAGGTCTTTGCTTTATTTTAAAAAAATTAAAAACTTGGAATTCTGTATGGACCAAACTTTGTACAAACCTAAGCAGTTTTATAAGATCTAAAATTATAAAACTTTTTGAAGAAAATATAGATCAAAGCTTCATAATATTGGATTTGGCAATGACTTCTTGGATATGATACCAAAAGCACAGGCAAACAAAGAGAAAATGTACTAATTGGACTTCCCAAAAATTAAAAAAAAAAAAAAAAAAAAGAACATCAAAAGACACTCTTTGAGAGTAAAAAGCCAATCCTTAGAATGGAAGAAAATACTGCAAATCATATACCTGATAAACAATTAATACCTAGAACATAGAGAATTTCTAAAATTCAACAACAAACAAACCCTTAATTCAGATTGGGTAAAGGACATGAATAGACATTTCTCCAAGGAACATATATAAATGGTCAGTAAGCATATGAAAGGATACTCAACATCTTTAACAGTCATTAGGGATATGTAAATCAAAATTACAATGAACTATCACCTCACACATTTTAGGAGGGCTACTACCAAAAAAAGAAACAAACAAAAACAGCAACAACAACAAACAAATCCATAAAATAACAAGTGTTGAAGAAGTGAAGAAATAGAAGTCCTTGGGAAATTTAAAGTGGTGTAACTGCTATTGAGCACAATATAATGGTTTCTCAAGAAATTAAAGATTGAATAACCAGATGATCCAGCAATTCCATTTGTGGGTATATACCCAGAAGAACTGAAAACAGTCTCAAAGAGATATTTATACAACCATGTTCATAGCAGCATTATGGACAATGTGGAAGCAAACCAAGGGTCTATCAACAAATGAATGGATAGAAAAATGTGGTATATATAATTCTGACACGTGCTACAACATGGGTGAACTTTGAGGACATGATACTAAGTGAAATAAGCTAGTTACTAAAAAAATAAATAAAAATAAAAACAATATTGTAAGATTCCATCTGTATGAGGTACTCAGGGCAGTCAAATCATAAATATGGGGAAAAATGCTGGTTGCCAAGGACAGGAGTGGAAGAGGAGAATGGGGAATTATTGTTTAGTAGGTATCGGGTTGCAAGTTTTACACGATAGAAAGAGTTCTGAAGATGGATAGTGATGATGGTGGCACATTATAGATATATTTATCTTAATAACACTGAACTGTACACTTAAAGTGGTCAAAATGATAAATTTTTTGTTTGTATATTTTACCATAATAAAAAATTTGGGGGAAAAAATCTCAATTCTTATAGCAATATAATCTTGGAAATAACTGGAGTTGATTTTATCCTTGATTTAACTATTATATGGACTACATTTTAAAGTGGAAAAACATTGGTTATTTTTTCTTTAAAGTATAATAATAATGTGTGACTGAATATTAATGACATAGATTATAATTTTCTATTAATTTTCTATTATAATTTTCTATTAATCTCTATATAACCTGTGTGACTAATGAGCTACATAAGCCCTTGTCAAAGTTGGTTCAGTATAGAGGTTAAGAATGTGGTCACTATAATCACCATATTCTCAATTTAAATCTAATTTTATTACTTACTACCTGGGTAATATTAGGCAAATTTGTTAACCTTTCGGGATGCTCAGTTAACTCAAATATGAAATGAGAAATCAGTAGAGAGAGAGCTCAATATCACATCTAAACCATACTCTTTCTACCTCCATGATGATAAAACTCAATAAAAATGTATTTTTACATACATTTCAGAAAAACAAACAAACAAACAACCTAACTGATGATTTCTTCATTTTAATAAGAGTTGATTTAAATACCTCTACTGATGGCCTCCCAACAGATACTGCCTCTATGTCCATAGTTCTCTACTCTGGACTCTTCTCCCTCACCTCACTCTACCATATTGAGAACTACTTTTTGTGCTCTTTATAATGTTAATTGGATTAAAAATCAGATAAAAATTTGAGAAGCTTTCTTCATCAAAATATAATTTTAACATACATGCAAACCTTTGCATATAAACATCCGGGGAATCATGTATCTTTATAAGAGTTAAGAGATCTGATTAAAAATCTAATTCTTAATTTAATAGATAATTGTAGTTTTAATAAATAACTGTATAAAACTAATTTAACAGATAATGTTAGTTTTTAAAAGAATGTTGCTTTTCACAGAAACCATGTTCATTCTTTTAAAAATATCCTTATTCCATTATGATGTCAAAATTGCACTATGGATATTTGACAAGAGAGAAATTTTGGAAAGGGGAAGCTGTAATTTAGTAAAAATATTATTGAACTGGGATTAATGTTTTAAATTGTTGGTCTTCATGTAACCATCATAGTTTTCTCATCTATAAATTATCTCACTAAACAATCTAAGCCATATTTTGGCAACAGTTTCCTATTAAACTATTATTATATTTACAACTGCAATTAGATTTCCAACAAAGGTATTGCAGGTAACTTGCAATTTGTGTTTCTTTATGAAAGACTCATGTACTGGAATTCAGAGTATTAGGGTTCTGGTACGGTGTCCCTCATCAATATGTATGTGTTATACTGGGCAAGTCCTTCACCCTCTCTAGACTTAACTAAGCCACTTTGGAGTGCTGCTGTGACAATTACGTGAAGTGCTTGAAAGCACAATGTAAATGTTAAACACAATATTTAACGATAATAAAGTAATAATATTATCACTTACATATCGTGCATTGTGTTCCATGCCCTCAATTCTGCGTTTTGCATACTTTTTCTCATTTGGACTTCAGAAACACCTTCTGAAATTGTGTAGAAATCTATGTTTTATAAAGAGAACTATGAATACTGGAGAAATCAGGGTACATCGTTCATGAATTATATTAGCTCAGGGCTAATATAAATGTACTTTCACTATACATTCTACTGTAGTCTTGGTACAATCCATAAAGAAATACAGAAAATCACATTCTATTTTAAAAGTAAAATCAACTCTAATGTCATTAAGATATTATCTTTACATCATAATACATAGTAATTTTAAGTCATAGTAAATGCAATGTGCTGAAAATGTTTCTGTCAATTTAAATACAGATTTGAAAACTTTTTAAAATTAATTAAAGTTCTTTAAACAAGATGGTTTGTGACTTCAAACTTTGCTCAAAATTTTTTGAATATCTCATTGTTATTTCTAACTTGCTCCTGAATGGTATCTCACAAAGCAGGTCTGTGAAGTCAAGTACTCAGTTTTGTACCATACGCCTAGATAATATTTTATCTTAGCCCATGTGGTAGAAATGGCTAGCTAGCTATGAAGTTACTTCTGTGCTCCTTCAATAACATAGAGTTTTTGCTAAAAAGCAGTTCTCCAGCTTGGGACTACTTTTCAGGCAGAGAAGATCACTGAATAAACATACATGATGAACTGTTACCTGAATGAAAAATAAGCTTCTACTGCATTAAGATACTGTTATCTAATATTGCTGTTCATTTCTTAAAAGCATATTCTAATTTTCAAAAAACTTTCAAAATGTTTACTAATAATATTTATTTTCCAATCATACCACTTTAAAGAGTAACATAGCCCACTTCCAAAATTTAAAAGAAAACATTCAAAAATATATATATATATCAACATCTTTTAAAAAATTATGGTATTTAAGCCCAGGCAGGACTGGCAAAGATAGACCAATAAATTAATGGAACAAAATAGAAAATACAAAAAGAAACTCACATGTATATGTCACCTGATTAATAAGGGGTCGCATAGCAATACAGTTGAAAATAATAATTTTTTAATTAACTGTGTTGAATCACTTTATTATAAAATTTTATTCTTATGAAAATTTAAAAGATTATTATTGACTCTTGTGTAATACCATACACAAAAATCAATTACAGATGAATTATAGAACTAAAGGTGAAAACTTAAGTTCTCTATCTCTTTTTATATATATGTGTATAATAAAGAAATATATAAACATATACAAATACACATATACATATCTGGTAAAATATAATATAAATATTAGACATAAAAATATAAATATATACTTTCATAAATAGCAATAATAATATTGAGGGACCTCTTCATAAGCCATGCCTGACTTCAGGATGGGCAAATATTTCTTAGAACACAAAAAAGCGCTAACAAAGAAGAAAATTAATTAATTACATTTCACTATAATTAAAGCCTCATTAACATGGTGAAAGATAAGCCTGTAGTTTCTAGAACATTTATATTTTAAGTAAGAATTCAGAAACTTGATGAGCTTTTTTCAACCACTATTTTTCATTACTTTCATTACAGTCTTACAATATTTATGGTAAGTTTCAAATAGCCTGAAAAAAGGTACTCGATAGGTGCCAACCATAAAAAATAGTTATAAATATGTGAGAAATAATGTTTCTATGAATGAACCAATATAAAAAATAAAACACTATAGAAAATATGTCTCACCAATATAATACTATCTGAACTATTGAATATAAAGAAGATTTTTCACGTTTTTTTTTTCTTTTAACTATCAATGGGGGCAGGAGAAAGATATTTTATCACAGATGTGCAATGTTATATGGATTTCATGCTTTATTATTCTTAAATCGAATACCCAAGACCCTATATTACAATTTATTGTTATTAAATTGAAAACTCAAGTTCATTTCCGAAGTGAGAGCAATGTTCATAATTCATATATTATTTTTACAATAGCATAGCAACAGTCATGTGTCTGATTCTCTAAGGATACCCTTATAGAAATTAGATGGTCACGTAAGCTGTGGCTATTTAAGATATAGCATTGACCTTTTTTCAGTGGATACAATTCCTATAATGACAGAAAAATAAGCTCTTATCATAATAAAAGAGAATAAACTATATTGACTAAGATTCTAACCTATAAAATTTAGCAATTCTCTTTAAAATAATGTTTTCAAAAATGTAAGTCTCTGTAGGCCTAAGATATTCCTCAGAGTATATATTTTTTATTTTTTTGAATTTAATTCTTTTATATGTTTATTCATTTAAGAAAAATTTATTGAGTACCTACAAGTGCAGGCAATACACTAGGTTGTGGGAATACAGAAATGGATAGGACACTATACCTTTCCTCAATAAGCTCACACTTCAGTGAGAAAGATAAACACAGCAGTGTATTCAGTAATAGAGTAGAAAATCATACCATCCATTAGGTAGATTTAATTTGGTCAACTGTGCATGATGTAGGTATGCCAAATAGAAAAAATGGTGCTTGAACCAATTCAAGCGTATTTCACAGTTTCCCTTAATTGTGATATCTTAAACAAATATAGTACAATATCACAACCAGGAAATCGATATAAATACAATCCATTGACCTTATTTAGAATTTATCATTTTTACATGCCTCGTGTTTGTGTGTATGTGGGGGGGATGTTTAGGTTAATGCATTTTTCTCACATGTGCAGATGCATGTGATCACTACCACAGCCACGATATAGAAGAATTTCATAAGGATTCCTCATGATCCTATACTTTTACAGACACAGCTATTTCCCTGTTCCTACTTCGTCCCTTCCTAATACCTAGAAATTTCCAAACTGTTCTCTATCTCTATAATTTTGTCATTTCATAATGTTATGTAACTACTTGACAAAGATATTTTCTTCACTCTGCAAATTCCATGAAGATCCATCCAGTCTTGCATGTATCAATGTATCAAGAGTTCACTCCTTTTCATTACTGAGTAGCATTCCATAATATGAATGTACCACTTTTGTTTAACCATTCACCTACTGAAAGATACTTGCATTTTTCCATTTTTTGACCATTCCAAATAATTTTACTATGAACATTTGTGTACAGGTATAAGCAGTTGCTGGATCACATGGTACATATAGTTCCATTAGAAACTGACAATTTTTTCATGAGTGGCTGTACTCTGTTCCTATCAGCACTTTATGAGTGTTCCAAATTAAACCCATGCTCTCTGCATTTGCTGTTAAAATATAGATTTCATTTTTTGTCATTTTATGTTTTAGTAAAATCAAAAGTCTCTCTCTCATTGTGGTTTTAATGCACATCTCTCTAATACTAAATAATATTTATTTTAATCTCTTTTGACTGATTTGCTTAAACCACTTAATGTTATTATTGATATATTTGGAATTGGGTACATCATTTTATGATTTGTTTTCTGATTGGCCATTTTTATTTCTTCTGTTTTCCATTTTCTGTCTTTTGGGAAATGTTAAATATTTTTTAGCATTCTATATAAATTTATTTATTGAATATATCTTTGTATAGCTTTTGTATGATTAAGGATATTGTTATAATATTTTAAAATCTACTTAACAATATTTCATCACATAAAATTAGAAATGTAGAAATTTTACTAACATATACATGTCATTATCATCCCTTGTTATGTTGTAATTTTCATATATATATATTATACCTATAGAGTGAAAGTTTCACCAGATTATATATTTTTTGTATTCAATGATTGTATATGTTTTCAAAACTTAAGAGAAGAAAAAATTTATCATAATACTCACAAATTTGCAATTTATCTTGCTCTTTATTTCTAAAGGTTCATTTTTACCTGTGGTATCATTTTCTTTCTAACTGAGAAATGTTTTTTAGCATTAACTTGGAACAGGTCTGCTGACAACACATTATTTGTTTATTTTCATCTAAAGATGTTTTTATTTTACTTTCATTTCAGAAGGATTTTTCATTGGATAAAGAATTCTTTTCTGTCAGCACATGAAAAAGGCTTTCTGTTTTCTAAAGTTTCAGATGAGAAATCTAAAGTCATTTGAATCATTGTTCTCCCATGTATAATGTATTATTTTCCTCTGGATGCTTACAAGATTTTTATTCCTATATCTTTGTCTTTCAGCAATTTTATTCCGATGCACCAAAGTTTCTCTAAATCTTGTTTGATTTTCAGTGAAACACTTGGTTAGGTAAGTTTACATTTTCTGCCTACTTTAGAAAGTTTTTAGCCTCAGGTTGTTGGTTTTTGTTGTTGTTGCTTGATCCATGGTCTTACTCCACCTTTTGAGATTCTTATAGCATAAATATTAGACATTTTGACATTGTCCTCAATGATCTCTGAGGCTCTGTTAATTTTTCTTTAAATATTTCCCACCAGGTCCTACAAGTTGTAAGATTTCTATTGATTCATTTTCAAGTTAACTCGTTCTCTCCTTTCTTATCTCCATTCTTCTACTGTGTTCTTACACTGAATTTTTCATATTGTAATTTTTTTTCAGTCTAAAATTTCGATTTTTTCTTTCTCTATTTCTACAATTCATCAGCAGAGACTTTCTATTTGTTTCAACAGCTTATGCCATTTATTCTTGGAGCATAGTTATAGTAACTGATTTAAAGTTATAATCCAATAACTTTAACAAAAAGTTCTCAGGTTTAACTCAGTCGATCATCTTCCACTGAGGACTTGTCAGACGTCCATGATTCTCCACGGATTATGCTTAACAGCCTACAAGATGGTCCACCATGTACCCACCCACCTCTTAGTATTCAAGTATAGTTCCACCTTTAGTCTCTTCCTATACTGTTTTAGGAACTATCTGTTTGATCAACAAATTGCAGCAGAAGTAACAGTATTTTTTTTCTTAAAAGTGAGATTATAATAAAATTGGTTTCTATGTTGGGCATGTTCCCTCCCCCCTCCCCTTGGATCACTCACTCTGGAAGATTATACTGCTTTGTCATGAGCAGCTCTTTGGAAAGGTTCATATAGTGATGACCTAAACCTTTCTGCAAAAAGCATTATGTGAGCATGGATGTGGATTTTCTATCCCCAGTAAAGCCTTTACATGACTGCAGTCCTGACTGACAGCTTGACTGCAAACGGATGATAAACTTCATCCTCTCTATTCTATAGGGCACTCACTCCTGTCCCACTCCCTAGATCAGAAAGGGAAGGCTTATCTGACGCTCTTCACGTCTGTGATCGGTGCACTGTCCATAGCTTCATGCTACTTTTAACTCAAAGCCAGGAGATACAGAAGAAAAATTACCGAGAAACTCACCATTAGATCATTTTTACTTTGAGTACTGCTTTTTGTTTTTTTTTAATCTAATTTGCCTATTGCCATTTATTTTTTAGAATACTCAGACAAATACTCCCTACATTCTGTCCATGCATTTTCGTTGAAATCAGAGACAGAAATAGGGTGGAATATGCTTTTTCTAATTTCACTGAAAATGAATATGACATTTTTGTATTTTGTTTTTTGGTTTTTGTTTGGTGCTTTATTTTTAATAATAAAGTGACATCTTTAATTATAGAACCAAAAAAATAAAACAAGTAATTCAAATATACTACTGATATTTTTATATTTATTTGCAGGATAATTATAATTGCAGAAAATTACTCTAAAACCATAGTAAAATTTTAATAAAACAATTTGTATTCCTATGTACTCCTGATAACAAAGTACTTTTATTTTCCTCTCTAGATATTATGAATTAAAGCATGATGTGCATACAATTATCAGATATCTCATACAAATCCAAGAGACTTTTCTTAGCAAATTTCAATAAATTGTAACACTTATATAAGCTAACTATAATAGACTCAAAATAAGTATATCAGTACAGAAGCCAATAAATCCGTTTTTATGCTGCATAGGCACTGCTAACTCAGGATTTTTATTTGTTATATTCTGACAAAATTACCCTTAATATCATTGATTTTATAAGATCCATAGTGTAATCTTTTTACATAAGTTTTCTAGCTGCTGGCATCTAATCAATTACTTTAGATTTTGCATAGTAGAGACCTAAATACAGAATTTAGCACTTTAAAAAAAAAAAATTCAAAGTATATTCAGCCTCTTAAAGGTGTTTTCCTATTGCTATTTTTGTGTGCATTTGTGTGTGTTTTGTTTGACTCTAAAAAAAAAATTCACAAAGGAGTTAGAGGTGTGAGGTACTTACTTTTAATATTCCACAAGTCCCATTGCCTTTTTATAATCTAGAATTAGGAATATTTGGGGAGGGGATGTTGTCTGTGTCTCCTCTGACACAGAGAACATTGAGAGTTTTTTCCCTCCTTCCTTTTTCTCTCTCCCCCTTCTCATTTAGAACTTGAATATTCTTGTCTTAAAAAATATATATTTGAAGAGTTTCCACTTATCTACTTATTTCTTCCAAACATGTATTTCCTAAAGTGTAACTCAAGTATAAAAATCTTTGCCACACATACATTTTTTATTGACATAAAAGATTAAATCTACTTAATGTCTTTGATTGCTTTCTGTGTGTATGTTAGTTATAAATTACAATGCCTTAGAAATCGTACCATGAAAAATAAATAAAACATATAAAATTTATTTTGTCAATAGTTCTCCATAATTGACAATAGCAAAGAATACAGTTTAAGAGTTCAAATTACATAATTTTGTTATTTTTTAAAAAAATTAATGTCCATAGCCTTGTCCTAACACATGTATGTGTGTACGCACATATAAGTCACAAACATACACAGCCCCTCTGGGTATATTTTTGAAAATTAAAAATTACCATGTTTAAGAAGTTCTATACTAAACTTCTGCAGAAATTACCTTAAGTCATGCTGGAAGCCTAAGAAACTCAGAAACTCTGGGTGATCTTAAAATATGCCTGCATTTAATATGGATTGCTCTGTCTGCAGAACAGATATCTCTTAGAAACACTCAGAAATGTCTATGTCTGAAAGAGTATACAGTCTAAATCCTAAAAGGTATTTGCCATTATTTATAATCTGTGGAATAGAGAGCTAATAATATCTATAATCTTGGTAGTTCTAAGAATAACATAGTCTACACAGTAAGATTTAATGAGTATTGGCTGAAAGCCCTGTGAGTAAGTATAATATCCCCTTTCCATTGCTATGAATAACTCTCAAGAAAATGTCACTATTTCACATTTGAATCAGCTACAGTTCTCACTTTACTTTACTGAAACCATATAAATGTATTACTTATATATAGGCAACTAGAGGTTGCCTAAGGTCATTAATTAAGAAAGTAGACTGTTGGGTTTATCCTTGATAGTTTAGAAAACTATTACCTAATACTTATTATACGTCTTGGATAGGTCCTAATCTCATTTTATTGATAAAAAAAAAGGAACATAGCAGGAACATTAGAAACATGCCTGTAGCCCAAAGGTAAATCCCTTTTCTGATTCCCAGTGTCATCTTCTATTTATATACCTCGCAGCACCAGATCTTCTTGCATTCACTTTATTGTTAGATAAAAATTATTGATGTGACCCTATCAATTAAAGTAAGTATAGAAAACTGACACAGAAACTTCTTACTGTTTGGAATACACCCCAGTAAAAAAAAAAAATCTAGCACTGCAACTAACACAAGAAATTATGAATACTAGGTAAATAGTTCTCTACTCACTTGTAGGGGTAACTTCACCACTATCGAGCATGTGGCTCTCTAAAATGAGCCAAATAAAATGAAAATATGTCATAGGTTTTTCAATGTAGAAGTAAAGAAACAGATGAAATCAATAAAGTATGTACTGAATATTTATAGTAAATAAGACTAGATAATATTAATAAATACAATAGAAAAAAAGTATACTTCATGCTAGTAAAAAGAGCACTTCTTGATGAGTGACACTGTAACAGATTAAATAGTTTCTACTTTGTATTATACCAAATAATCTGAAATTGACTAAACTTTAAACTAGAAATATAATCTAAAAGACACCAGAACATGCTATAATTTATACCTATTTAATGTACTGATTAATTCCAAAACCTTTCATTATGATTCCTACAAATTTAAAAGTATGCAGCCACTTTACCAAGATCTCTTTCACAACAGTGTGAAATCATTACTGATTCAACAGTTATGGCTCATTACTAGGGCAGCTATATAATTGGTCATTCAATTGTATACAATTTTGAAAGTACAAGAAGTAATATTAGTAAAAACATCAGGACAACAGGTGTGAACTGAGACTTTCCTGGGACATATGGTTACCCAAATGAACCAGGTTTATCTTTGGATAGAAAGCAAAATGGTCAAGTACTGGCAATAGCTTGAAAAATTTCAGGGACTATCCATCAAACTATATAAACTAACCTGGTATAATCATAGAAAACAATTTAAACAGGTCCTAATGTTTAATGTTTTGTAAATATTTGATACCTACTTGTAAGAGAAGTCTGCAAATAACCAAAGAACATAAGAAATCAAGACTTTCCCTTAAATCTCATGCAATAAAGCTTCCCATTGTCCTTTTGAAATAAAAAAGGACACAGAGGCCTTCACATAATCATTAAGTTACAAAGAACAGATGTGAACCATTTATGGGTAAATGTGCATACTGGCAAAGAGAAAACATGATAAAACAGCATGCACCAAACCAACCAGATTGGCTTTCTAATGACTCATATGCGTGTGATTACTAAAGACAGCAAGAAAAATAAAACTATTCATTTGACTAGGGCTAATACACTTCAGTTACTTTAAATTAACTGCTAATTATGCTTTTCTTATGTTATATATTCCTTTTTTTGACAGCTAACTAGAAACATGCCTTTTCTGGATTTATAAAAACAAAAACTATCAATTTGCTTTTGTTAGGTCATTATTGGATTTGTGACCAAAAGTTATGGATAAATGTATTCTTTCCCAAATTATAATATTTCTATTCAGAGTCACTTCTTAAGTTCAGATTCATAATTAATGTTATATTTAGTAATTTTTATAAATATTTTTTCTATTTTGATAGTATTGTTTTTATATTTTGAAGTAAAACAGAGATCTTGTCTTAAAGAATGTCAGTACATCTTTAAGTTAGAGATTCTGACTAAGCCAACAGGTTTCCCTCATTATCTTCCATTCCCAGCCCTTTCCCAGTTCACACTATCCCTGACATATAATCCATCCAACTGATTCACTCTGCAGTAGACTACCTATTACTTTCCATTGTGCCAAATATAAAAAATGGGTCCTGATGTCCAATTATGTTATCACTTCTTGAAAGTAAGAACAGATCCTGACAAATGGGATGTAGCTAAAATTTGAGGGTACATCAACATTTGGGTGTTTGCCAATAAAGACTAGTTATAAAATTATTGGGAGTGGATAGACCGATCTCTTAATGATTATCTATTCTTTTATTGCATCATGGTTTTAACATTATTTTAAATCTCACATCATAATAGTGTAAAACATAACAATGTAAAAATAATTTGTGGGGGAGTGTAATTTTTAAAGATATGATAGCAATAGGTAGGGCATGGATTGGAAGGATGGGAAATTAAACCAAGAGAACTCAATTATATATTGACTCAGGGAGAAAACCACAGATCAATGATCCTCAAAATGTGGTTCCCAGACCAGCACTATCAGCATCACATGGCAATCTGTTAGAATTACAGATTCTTGGGCCTTACCTCAGACCTACTGAATCAAACTCTGGTGAAATGGCACTGCAATCACCTTTAAAAGCCCTCTCTTGATTTCGATGCATATTTAAAGTATTTAAGAACTGTTATAAACATGTGGTTCCCAATCCAAATACAAAGTGAAAAAGTTTTAAAAGTAATTTCACTTATTGAATTTTATTTATTATTATTATGGTGACATTGGTTAACGAAATCCAGTAAGTTTCAAGTGTACAATTATATTATAAGGCGTGTGTGTGTGTGTGTGTGTGTGTGTGTGTGTAGCATTGTGTGTTCGTACTGAATTTTTTACAGGGGAAATGCAGGTAAAAAAGAGAAAATAAGTCTGCATTAAAATTTAAGGTCTAAAGTAAAATCCCTAAATAGAAAGTTGCATCACTCAGCTTGAAAGACATTCGGGCAAGCTGGCAGGATGAATAACAATTTAGTCCTTTGGAAAAAAATGATAAACAATCCTCAACATATTGTTGAAATTAAATAAACTCATAAAAATAGAAACCTTGATGTAATCATCCCATTCATGCTCCCATTTGATCCTCATAATAAACCTGAGAAATATATAGGGCACGTATATAAAATTAATTGACTTCCCTCAGATTACACAGCTTTTAAATGACAGAGCTCTCAAACCACACATTTCTCATTTTAACTTAAATGTTCTTTTCTCCACCCAATCTCCACCTTATGTAGGCACCAACTCAAGACTTTTAGATTTTGCATATGTGCAATATGGAGAATTAATGTCTTTTAACATTTTGTGAAAAGTATTAAATTTTAAAAACTTATATTTCCATAAGTATGTAAAACATTCTTAACTCAAATACTCACAAAAATAGACATTAGGAAATTTTTGGCAGTGATGGACATATTTATTACCTTTATTTGGTGATAGTTTCATAGGTATATGCATATGTCCAAACTAATCAATTTTTATACAAAAATATGTGTTTTTTGTACATCAATCACATCTCAATAAAATTGTTTTTAAAAAGAGCAGCTTTATAATCACTTAAGGACTAAACAACCAGCAGATATCCTCAAGATAATTACAACTCAGTTAGGTAAACAATACTCAGACACATAAACATGCATGTACAGTGACTCTGAAGGACAATAGTTAAAATAATATGTACTACAGAGAATAAATGCTATATGATTTCAGAATGAGAAGAAAGCTTTGAAATGTTACATTCAACTTTTGAATTACTCATAGTGGAGCGAAGTCACACTTATGCCAAAACAATAACAGGTTATTACACTTGTGCTCACTTAGCTCTCCTTCCATCTTCCTCATCTATCTCTCTCACATTACCAGGGCTTCTTATGAAGATGCCCCACGTGACATATCATCCCAGTAGCTCTTAGTCTTCCTCAAAGAATGAGTGAGTACATGAGTACTATACAGAAAATGGATTTAAACAAAATTGGGAAGTGATGCATAAATATACTAATTAATGTGGGTTATACACTTCTCCAAGTGAAATTGTGGAACATTTTTATGCAATCATCTTGTAAGATTATTGCTCCCTAGAACACATCTCGAAAGTATCATTCTATAGTTTGTCTACATTAAAATTGCAGTGTTTATTATTCCATTTCTAAAGAATACCATGGAATAGAAAATTTGTTAAATAAATGCCACATAATGAGATACACTGTAATAAGCATATTTTTGTAGCTTTTCTGAGCTTTGTATGGAGCTAGACATTAAGATTCAAAAAATAATAAAATCTGACTGACCTCAATGAATTCTTAATTTATTGGGGTTAATATGTTCACCCTCAAACCCAGTAAAGTTATGTCTTTTTAAAGAGATACTTTGAAAGCAATATTATCATTTATAAAAAGAGAATTCTATGGATGAAATACCATGGTATTTAGTTTGGACAGACGAGACTTATTTATTCTGTTTTCATTTTTCTGATTTTAATGATTTAAGGGCCCTCATAGTTAAATATGTGAAGAGAGATTAGTTTCTCAAATTCTTTTATAAGCATCCAATTATGTTTAGCTGTATTAAGAATTTATTAAATTGTAAATGAGTCAACTGACATTTTGATTAGAAAAAGTAAAATTTTACTGGAGCAAACATGTATGATAAAAATAGTCTTACTACCTTTCCACTTGCAATATAGAAAGATATCAGTATAGCTATGACATCTAGTGACAAGCTTTTATAAAATGAGTGCAATCCCTCAAGTGGGACTTTTATTACTGTTTCCTATTGGCCTCAAAAAAATTCCAAGACTGAAGTCAGACCACAGTCACAATTTATATTGACCTTTCTATGTTGACAGGTCTAAGGCTCTCTCAAACATGGTGCTTTTAAATAGAGTTTCTGAACATTTAATTTAAATTAAATTTGGCAAGCAAGCAGCTTTTGAGCATATTTCATATGCAAACCATGATGTCAGAAATATAAAAATTATATGAGGAAGTTATTTTAAAAATGCCTCATAAAATGTAATACTAAAATAGCAAAACCATATTAACACAAAATGCTAATAATATCTTTCCATAATAAAGGGCTTTGTTAATTGTGATATAACAAAAGCTTATTTATTTAGTTTAAAGGCAATCTAGCTAAGAAAAAGATATTAGTCATATAATTTTCATTTTATATAAAGTATTATAAGTTTTTGGCCTCCTTTTCAATGTTTCTTGACTTATTTTCCTAGGCACAGTAATTAAGTAATGCATTCAGCTCACCAGAATAATCTGTTTATATTGTCAACAAATATTTACTACTCAAGTCAGAAAGATCTGTAAGACTTCATTTGTTCATTAACTGCTTCATTCTTTCCACAACGTTTTATTATGGAAATATGAGGGGCACTGTGCTATATACCATGATGCAAAGGTGAATAAGACATAGTTTTATCTTTATTGAGCTTGTAGAAAAATGGATAAATAAAAAATCTGCTACATTAAAATGTGGAAAATGCTATTCATAACTGTATCACTTTTACAGAAATCTTTTAGTCCAGGATTCTTTGTTTTATGGGGACTTAAGTAATAAAAATTGCACCTACCTTAACATTCAGAAAGAAATTAGACAAGTGACAAAGATGTCTAAGAGTGGTCCAAGAATCAGATTCTCAATGGGTGATTACTAGAATGTTGTTGTGTAACCCTAGTCCCTGACAGTAAGCTCAAAAGTGCCCTCAATTTTGTTAATGATTAATAATATAACAAACATAAATCTCCTCTCATTTTCTAATATTCTCTAGAGAAAATAAATTGCCCCACAGTAACCAACAACAGCAAATGTTCAAAGAACATCACATACCTGGGAAACAGAAAAGAATCTGTACACAATTTGTATTCCCTTAGTATTCATCAAAGGGCTACAAAGTTGTATCATACTACTGTTGTAGCAATACTCTTTGTCTTCAAAATATTAAAAACCTCAGAGAGCTTTCCTCTACTACAGAATGCTACACTACAGAAAACTTCATTTACATTCACTCCTGGCAGTTAATTAATTCTAAAAACACACAATACTGCATGTAAGAGCTTTGAAATATTAGGAATGTACAGAGGAAATGCTTTAGAGAATAGTTCATTATCTACATAGTTTTGATACACAGTATTTGTTGATAGCATTTATAAAACCTCATATAAATAAAGCTGAAAGAATCCAAGAGAGAGAGGTATACCTCTACAAGGAGATGTTCCATGAATTTGCAAAATGAGGGGTTCTCAAAAAACTTATCAATGTTCCAGCAAGAACCAGAGACATAGAGGGAGCAGCAACCCTATTAGGCAAGTGTGTCAAGGGCCAAACAAGTGTTTTGAGAATTCAGAAGAGGAATAAATAACTATGCTGTCAGAGGTAAAGCTCCATGTCTGAGGTGTGATGGTCTGGACACTTAATATTTATGTAGATGAAAGATCATTACAGACAAGGGAAATGCCTTCCAAAGAAGTAGAAATGCCTATTATTTCTTTGGCCACAATTTAGTCAATTAGTTAGCTGTAATAAGGGGAACATCATATATAAGGGAAAGATCAGTTAAATAGTTCTGTGCTAAAAAGAGAAGTTGATAATTCCTTCTGTAAAAACATATAGATAGAAGTATGGTTATTGACTAAAAACGATATCGTGTACTGCAATTGTAGTTAAATAAAAGAAAGCTGAGTGCTATCATATCCAGAATTCATTGATTTACAAAAAAGAATAGTATACAAAGGTAATATACAAACAAAAACAAAAACATAAATAAATCTCAGTGCCCCACAAAATAAGATTTTAAGAAGAGAGGATCACATATGGTTACCACATTAGTGAAAGATCAGAAAGGACCTTAGGGCAATAACATAGAATGCCTGTGGGTGATGACAAGCTTCTCATGACACACCCAAGAGCAGCAAACTAATACAAGAACCCCCACATACATATCAATATGGATTTTATCTCAAATTTATCATTAAATAAATACAGTACTTATTTGTGTATAAAAGAATAAGAGATTCTAGTCATCATCATAAATACAAAAAATAGATAAGTTGATTGTAGTATCTTCATTTTAACTGACTTATTTCTGAAAAAATTGACAGTGCCATTGTCTTTGAGGAAATGGAGTGAGGCACAATGGTCATCAGTACATGGTACCCAGTTGGCACTCCATAAGTATGTATAAGTTCAATTATGCAAATGAATAACTGAAGTGATAACTGATTTGGCCAACAATATAAAAATATCATAGAAGAGGAACTCTACAAAGTATATTCTACTTAATCATTTACTGTGATAAACCATATTAAATTCTGTAGTAAATCTAGACTTCAATTACCTATCTTTTCATCCATAGCTTGTTGGACCATTTCTTCCCCTAATTCGTTGTAATATATATGCAGTGTTGATTATTTAAAGGTTATTTGAAGCAGACAAATGACTTCTGCTGGTATTCAGTTTAGTGTCAATACCAATTCTGAGTTTGCCACAGCAAGTGCTAAGACTAAAACTTTTGGTTTTCTTCTGCCCCAAATCATTGAACGTGTGGCTACATTTTAAGTGAGTATGCTTGAAAGGTGTCAAATCTCATTAAGGAAGAACAAAAGGTAGATGGTATGGAGTGATATTTAAATAGATTTTTAAGCGAGGAGTTCTGTGATCACAATTAGAGAAAATTAGTGTTGCCTATGACATAGGATGCTCTTATAATTAGTAGTAATTTCCTAATAATAGGTAACTCACCATTGTTTTCTACTTTCAATCATTGCTTCCTGTTATCTTAGTTTATCTCAACTTTGTCTGAAATTTTAAGTCCCAGATTAAATTTTCTTGTCTGCATCATCACAACTTCTATATTAGAAACTGATGTCAAAACTTCTAGCATCATTTTTCTGTTGCATCTAACTGTAGAGGGGCAGGTGTCTTCTCTATGTACGTCTTCTGTATGTATGCTTTCAGAGACTTCAAATCAAAGCTATCATATTTTGTTCCCCAAATTGCCTGCATCTGATAGTTTAGAGTACCTGCACTTGTTTTCCCTTCACAAATGAAATAATAATAATAAAAAAAAGACAAAGGCCCTTTGTTAGCCACCTCCAATCCTTTGTGATGCCTACTTGCTTAATCAGCATGGTGATTTGTTTTTTTCTTCCCATCTAATTAACACATGTTACTTTAGCATTTGCTCTTGAAAATTACAAAAAAATTAGTGAAGTAGAAATTTAACATCAGCGAAATAGAGTTAGAAACTTTTTTTTAATTTCAGTCCTATACATGAAATTTAGAAAAATGAGTAACATTCAAAAGTAACAAGTATATAAATGTAATAGTTTTAGCTTAAAGTCACTTATCCATAAGGGGCTATAAAAATAAAAGTGCAATATAACATTTCAGGTACATTTTGATCAAATTGAGATCATGGCTTTTGCAAACACTGTATTTCTCAAATGGCTATTAAAAGTGACTAATAATAAAGTATATATTAAAAAATTATTTTCTAGTACTTAAAATTATCATCTTTTCTGCCCTTCATGTGGATGTTTATCTTTAATTAAATTTGATAGCATGTAGAAATCTACAGGTAACCAAATACCATGTGGAAAACTTGATCTTAATTCTCTATTATAGAGGAATCCAATTTTTAATTGATTTAGACAAGTTATAGGCCTATTATCCCAGAGAACTTGCATTACTTAAAACCATGATATTACAAAAAAATGAAACTCAAAAGAATTCCTGTCCTTGGCTTTTCAGTTTTCATCACAAGAGCCACTATTTATGGAAGATCATTATTTTGACTTCTATTTCAGCTTATCTCTTTGTCCTTGGTTTTTAACTCAATGCTTTCTTTCTGCAAGGAGCAGAAGTGTTTCATCTGGCTTTTGACCTGTAGTATCTGAATCATGTTTTACTTTTGTTTGCCAGAAATTCTCCCAATTTTAGCTTTGATTACTCAGAGAAGAAGGGATATAATATTCCTGCATGACCTTTTAGTAATTAATATTTTGTTTTTATTGTTTTTTTTTTTTTTTCAACTAAACTTTTCTACAGGCTCAAGATTTAAAATCAGGTCAAGATTTAAGATTTTATTCTTATTCTCAGGAAGGAAACTCATCCATTAAAGAATTCTTCAAATAAAATTTGAAATAAAACTGAAAAAAATATAAATACTGTCTAAATGAGTTAAATATTTGATATATTTTTTTTAAATCAAAAATACAGGCTTCAGATTACACAGGACAAAATGTGGTATTAATTCTTCATTTGATACATAGTGGAATATTTTAAGCAACCAAGTTAAATATTTGTTTCTTGGCCTAAAACGATTTGCCTATTTTAAAACAATGTTAAGTGTTTAGCCATATTTTAAAGAACACGTTTTCTCAGTGGTAAGCAAAGCACTTAATTGTTTACATTTAAATGGTGAGGAAGCACCACTGGTAAGTACATTCGGTTCATATATGGGCAATTGATTCAGAGCTTTAAAGCACTTGTCCATTACCCTTGTAGTAATTTCCCCTTAATTTTAAAAAATAGATTGGAAATGTTATCATCAGGAGAATATAATACTCCAGTCTCGGGATGTTATATTCCCAAGGCAAAATGTGTTACAACAAAGGGAAGGAAGTATTAATTATTCTACAATCATTTTATCTTGTTACATGCCATAAGAATATTATTTTCCACTTTGTATTGCCTCTCTATATGAATATAGGAAGGCTATCTTTCTAATTATGTCTTATTAAAATTAATTATTCATCAATTTGTGATCTGGAAACGAAACTGGTCTCTGATGTTTATCTTTAAAACATAGAAAATTTTCTTTTGTATTGTTTTCTATGCAAAAAACAGGATTGCTATATGTTTAAAGTTTTCTATAAAAAGAATTGTATAGAACAAGGCATTTCTTATGTTTATATCTTTTCGTTAAGCTCTTCTTGGTTATCATAACTTGGTGTACCTTGTACAAACCATTTTTCTCAGTAAAACTAACAAATATTATTGTATGCTTTTCATTTAACATTTATTTTCTGAGTACCTACTATATAAGACCCTACACTACCTTTTGGCAGAAGTTTCCAAGATAAAGTAAATATAAAACCTGTCTTCAATTAGCTTATCGAATGTATTTGGATATGAGACATGTGCATAAGTAACTATCATAGAAAGGAGAAATAGATTGGTCATAATGCACAGATAAAGTAACCTCGAAATTCAAAAGAAGGAAATCAGTGTTAGAATTCAATATTATTCTCAGACTTTGTTTAGTGTGTGTTGTGAAGGAAAAAAACATATTCCCTAAAAAGGAACTACACATTTGAAACATTACTTCACATAGAAAAAAAAAAAAATAGTTAAAGAGACATGCTTAACTCTTCATGGATTTATTTTTCATTATTTTTGATGAAGGCTCAAAGGTGGAACTACCAAATCAAAACAAAAAAACAAAAAAACAGAATTACAATAGCCAACTATATAAAGCCAACTATATAAATTTTATTTACTTTCTATGTGGCTAGTAATTTTAAATAAAAATGTCTTCCAAACCAAATCATTAGTGAAAATGTTTACATAATTTTTATTCAGCCATCTTTTAAGATTTTGTTGACAGATATTGACATTATGGCAAAATTATTAGCTTATGAAGTATATTTATATGTTCTACTTTCTAGATTAAAGTGGAAGGTTTAATTAGTGTAAACCTTAATTATCATAATTAAAAAAAAAAAAACCCAGACTACCCCAAATGTCAACATACAAAAAATTTACAAATATTTTAGAGAATAAACCAAAGAAAATCGTAATCATTTGTCTCCAGAAGAAATAAATATGTGTTCATCAATTTAACAGTTTGGACATTTTGATGAATAAATGAATGCATCATTGAAAAATTTGCAATCCATAAACTTGTTCTAATGAGGCATAACACCAACTAACCAGCACCTATCTTTTCAACTTAATATATATGTATATATATAATCTGTATTTATCTGTTTATCTGTCCAACTATCATCTATATACATGTTTGTCTTCTTCATGTTTGGTCATGATTTCTTATGAAGAGAAAAGCCTAACATAGTATTTGTTGTGAACCCTGTGATTTACCCTTCCAGGTTGTGACCTTGGTATGATTTAAGATGTGCCATTAGATTCCTTTCTAGGTAAATACATGCTGTTAATTATGAGACTATTATGTTATGGATAACATTTTTTACTAATGTCATCTTTCTTAGATGGTTTGTTTTTGGTCTCTTATATTAACTCTTGGCTTATTGATACCCCTTACTGATAACTATAAAACTGTTTCTTATATTCGGTCTCTTTTTCCTGTTACTTAGTTTTGATTTTGGACTGAAGTATACATTAAATATAATATACTGAAAATCATAACAAAATTGTATTCTCACACCTACACATTTCTAGCTTTCTTAAAATTTTCAGGATATTTATTCTAATAACAGGTGAGTCATTTCATTCATAACTGCAGTATCATTTTTGATCTTTGCCTGGTAGCATGAGAACTGAACTATGGAGGCTATATTTGTGTCCCTAGTGAACTATTCACTGCTTAGAGTAGCTGAGAGCATAAGTACAAGAGAAACATAAGTCTGCACCCTCCCCTCATCTCTTTCTGTCTCTCTCTATTTTCCTCTCCTCCTTTCCTGTACACCCCCACCTCCTGAAACTGCTATAAGTACTTAAAGGGAAAAAATATAGATATTCAATTACTTATTTTTCCTGTATGACTCCCATGAAAATCTGTATGACACTCATGAAAATTTTAACTTATTGTTTCATTTATTAACCAGTTGTTTTGACATTTTAGAAAGAGTCTCGCATGGAACTATTTTTTAAAACAAACCTTTAACGAACATCAGAGTACCAGACACATGTATTCATATATATGAAGGTAGAGACAGTGTCTATTAATATTTTTATCAGGAAAACAAATCTTTGTTTGTTGTTAGGATATTTCTGTGGTTTCTTCACATCAAGAATCTACCTTTTCTCTATAGACGGCAGCTGTAAGAATCACTTCCCTTAGTATCTTGGCTGTCTAAGTAAGTCCTTGAGCATTCACAGATGCTCTCTTCAATGTGTGTATTCTCCTGATGTCCCCCTATCAAAGTACTAACAATCTAAAGGTCTAGAACCAAGAGTAACAAATGTAAAACAACAGTAGAAAACTCAGCCCTAATGTTGTCTCCTTTGGCTTGTAAGCAGATTTCCCATATTGTTTCTATCAGAGAAGGCAATCATTCTAGAAGTGCTAAGGGTAGGGGTTGTCAGTCCTTGGGGTGCAGACCTGTATGATCCATGGCCTGTTAGAAATGCGGCTACATTGAGCAAAGTTTCTTCTGTATTTGCAGCGGCTCCCCAGCACTAGCATCATGGCCTCAGCTCCACCTCAGATCATCAGGCATTAGATTCTTATAGGAGCACCAGACCCTGGTGCAAAAAAGGTTAGGGACCATTTTTAAAGGTGTTAGATAACAAAGAAAAATAAAGCAATAGTTATCTAAGAATAAATCACTGTAAACATACACTAAGGAACTAATGAAAGCCAATAACTTACTATCAATAGGAAAAGATAAAAAAAAAAAAGTGAGACAAAAGTTGCAAATATTTAGAGAGAAATTACTATGACCGCATCTTGTACTCACAAGAAAAAAATAAATGTAGGTCTATTACCCTCAATTTATAAACTTCTCATGAAATGACATATGTAATATGGAGACAGGAAGAATTACAGAGAGTGACTGGTATTAGGGTCATCCAAAGAGTATTCAGTGGCCAATAACAGATAAACATAGCATTAAAAAGAGATGAGCAAATGGGTTTTAGGCCACAGATTGCAGAGTTTAAGATCTGATCTACAACCCAGGTGAATAATAAAGGAGGTAGGTGGCATAATAGCCCCCAAAGATGCCTGCATCCTAATCCCTGAAACCTGCAAGTATGTTATAGGGATAAAGGAAATTTAGGGGCTGCTAATTTGCTACTTATAATTGAGAAATTATTCTGGATTGGCCTGGCGGGCCCAACATAATTATAGGGGTTTGCAAAAGTAAAATAGAAAGACAGAAAAGAGTTCAGAGTGATGCAACGTGAGAAGGATTCAACCCACCAGTACTAGCATTGACAGAGAAAGAAACCCTAGGTTAAGAAATGCAGGCAATCTCTAGAGGCAGGAAAATGCAAGTAAACAAATTCTCAGCAGACACCTTGATTTCAACCCAGGTAGACTCACGATAGAATTCTTCCTATAGAATTCAAAGATACTAAATCTGAGTGAGCTGATAAATTTCTGAATATTCAAAGAAAACTAATTAACCCACCCATATTCAGTTCTTATGGCCATAAATCTTTTGGGAGGAGTTTCATCTTGGCACTGCTGATAATAGCGATTATGGAATGACAGTTGCCATGGCACAGTGACTTAGAGTTTGTTTCAGAGAAGGTAGGCTCTTATTCAGTTTTTCAATGTTGTCAATGTTGGGCTCTGAAGTAGCTAGCTGTTTAAATCTGTAGTATCTCAATGATGCTTATAGACACACGATATTAGTTTGGAACCCCCCTACCATTGCCCTGAACTATTTTCTTATCCTTTGAAAACATACCCAATTGTGCTAAAGAGAACTATAGCTTGTGCCACTGCCTATGAAACTCCAGAAATTTTTTATTTTATAGCTGGAGAAACCAGATATTTATGTTGATAGGGAACTGTGCAGTTAATATGCTTGAATTACCATACAAAAACACATATAACAATATGTGTCATTATGTTTTAACCACATAAAATGATAGTAAATGTAACACTGAGAACACAGCTATTTGATATCATACAAAAAGTATCAAGAGTACAGAATCTTTCATATTCTCAATAATTTATGTAGACAAAATGTTTCTCTTATAAAATATCAAACAATAATTCATTGCCTTATTTATATTCCTTGTAAGTAAATACATCTGGAAAGAAATTCCAGGTTAGTCTTAGAAAATATTGCTCTATTTACCAAACAGGAATTATGAGAATTCTTCCTTAATATTCCCATTAGGAGTTGTATGAAGATTTTGAGGAGATCTAAACCTCTTCATTTTGAAGAAAATGAGGTCCCAAAAATAAAAAATGGATGCATAAAATTCCACGCTACCAGTGTATAATTTGGTAAATTAAATTTATATTTCACTTTATTGACTTCAACAAATTTATGTTTTAAATTTTAATGTTCAAAGGAATGCTATGAAATATTTGAAGCTATGACTATCTCAAATAAAAGCACTCATAATTTATAGTTGATAAGAATAAATGAAATTTTAAACACCTATATTCTGCTGAAGAAATAAAACATTAATAAAGTTGACTTGAATCATCTTTTATAAGTAAAATTAATAATAATAATGATAATAATAATATCTCTCCTTTCCTTCCTTGGTCCTTTCTTCTTTTCTCTAGGTTTACCTTATTGAATAAGCTGCCTATGAAAATATTATTCCAACCTTTAAGAGTAGAAATAATTTTGCAATATTATGTTAAAAGAGAAATGGAATTAAGATTTATAATAGATTATATTTGGGAGTCCCTATTTAACATGGCAATTCAGTACACCAACTGTGGATCAAAGACAATTGTAAAGGATGTATGTTCACAGACTTAACGACTATCTTAAATCTTGAGTAAAAATCGCCTTTATGTAGGAAATTTGTAACATGCTATTATGATAAAGCCCAGGTGAGTGAAAGAATTACAGTATAGAAAAAAATTCTACACATTTAAGTAAAACAAATATCAAATCAATGTGATGTTTGAAAATATAGACATTTGAGAAGGGTTATATGTTATAATCTTGAAAGTTTATATGCATTTGCTTTTCATACCATTGCATTTTCTTAAACTCAAATGACTTCTTAAAAAAAAAAAAGTATTTTCAATTTAAATATTTAATGATTCATATTTAATAACTATGTAATGATTAAAGTTAAAAAGTGATTTCTTGAATTGTGTCATGTCCTAGTTATTCCCCTTTATCTTAATACTATTAAGCTTTTAAAAACTTGCAGATAGATTTTTACTAAAAGCTCTTAAATTTTTTCTGATTTAATGTTGGAGAATAAATATGTTGCTATCAGAATTAGATTATCAATCTCCCTGTAAATGAACATGCTATATTTAACCACTTAATTGAACAAGGAGCATAGACGGAAAAGAAAACTTTTCCATCTTCTTGCCAAAGAACTAGATTTTATATCTTAGAGGGAAATAGTCATTTCAATCTCTATGTTAATTCAAACTACAAACATATAGAATAAAACTATGGGTGCTCTATTTCATTCTGTCTTTAACAGTTTGAACTGAGTAACTGGAACTGAGATGTCCACTTATTCAAAAATGCAGTCTATTTCTAATTCTTGCCCAAATCAGTTCTAAGAAAAATGATTAAAATCTTAACACCTGCATATATATGATGAAGGTATTTTGGCTTGTGAAGAATGAATATAGCTTCTATTCTGGTAAAATTTTTAAAAAGATGAAAATCAGTATCATCCTTACAGGAAATAATTCCTAATCTTCTCTGTTCTATTTGAAGAACAGTAACAAATCATTTTAAAGTCATCATTCCCAGTAGTGAATTCTCACATTGTCCTAGGCTTTTAACTTTATAGGATTTGAAAAATCAATGAGATAATGTCAATCAGAAGAAAAATGTGAGCACCTTAAACTTGGAAAGAAGCAACTGACACCATAACACTTTTATATTTTCCATTTTGAAGCAGTTGGCATGACAGCTTTTTTCTTTTTTCTTTTTTTTTAAAGGAGAGAGAGAGATGGGAGATTGGAAATTATTTACAGATAGTGCAAAACTACATATATGTTCAATCCTTTAATTTTAAGGCAATAATAGTTTTAGTAAGCTGCTAAAAAAAACTACTAGAAAGGAGTGTCCACATAACATACAGAGAAAGGTTAAATTGCATGAAGGAAAGATCATTTTATCATAAATGCAGACAAACTTGTGCTCAACTGCCCACTCTGCTACTTGTTAGCTCTATGACCATTAGAACAAGCTATTTTTATTTTTTTAACTTCAATCTTGCCATCTAAAAAATGGAGCTAATAACACCTACTTTACAGGGTGCTTGTGAAGATTTTATAGAGTCACAGGTTATGAGTGTCAAGCATGGAGAGGTTACTGTTATGGTAGGAGAACCCATGGCTTAGAAATTGAAACAAGCAGATTCCAATCTTAGCTCAGTTTCATACCAGCTATGTGACTTGTGTATGTGACGTAAATTTTCTAAACCTCATTAATTCTATCTGGGAAATGCAGATAATTATATCTGTTCTACTTTCCTGAAAGCCCTATTTTCAAATCAAGTATGATAAATAATAAATTTATAAATGGAAAAAAGAAAAGACTGTTTTGTGATAATATTAATTATGGAGGAAAGCAATCTTTAAAGATCTCTTTACCAAGGACCCACCAGACTCTTTAGGGAAAAAAAAGTACATGAGGGAGAAGAAAAATCCATGTATTTACATTTTGTTCTTTACTTTAAAAAAGTTTATTTGTGTTTATGAAATAACTTATCTTCACTTGTATCAGCTAACTTCTTTAGAGAGATTAGAAGGAAAGGTGCTTATATAACATTTGTCTTGAAATCTTATGTTCTGTATTAAAAGTCATTTCATTCATCCCATGTAAAGAGGGATTTTAGTAACAATAGTATTTTCTACTGATAATGAACTTTTAGCAATACTCTTACTGAACAATAACCTTATCATGTCATTGCGAAGCCCCACAGGTTTACACTTTGGGTTTCAAGCAAAATAATTCATTCCTTTTTTCATATTAACTACAATACAGGACATAGCCCTTTATAATGACGTACTATAATTCATACATAATTTTCGACAATTTATTCTAAAGTTAACTCTTCAACCAATTATGCAAAGAGAAATAGTCATTATTCTACAGCATTACAGGGGAATTTCAGAAGGTCTGTTAGGGATGATGGAGTTCTTGAACACTATACATTGTTCTTTGACATTGAATGAAGCCAAAAAAAAATTACTATTTTTTTTAAAAGTTCTCTGAAGTTATGATGCATTTTTACTTATTTAGAAGGTTTAAAATACACAGAAAGAAATGATGAGTTGTCCAATAGAGACAGTCTTTTTTTCCCCCTGGGTGGTGAGAAATAGCTCTCTTTAAAATATAAATTCCAGCAAAAGAAAACCAAATATTCAAAATAATACTGAGGTTAAATAAATTTTGCTAAATTATCTATGCAAGGAAATCAATGTAGTTTATGCTCAATTGTTTGTGCTACTCTTTTTTCATGTGTACTGGTTTTGCAGCAAGTAGAATCATTCATTGGTCCAGCCATTCACCAAACACATACTGAACACATATTACACATGTTAGTTCCTAGTCCTTGAAATTACAGAAGGAAAGAAAGCATACAAATTACTTCTCTCATGAAGTTTACATTCGAGAAGGGAGGGAAAATAAATTAAATACATATTTATGTTAGGTGATGATATACACTATAAAGACAAATAAAGAGGAGTAAAGGAGATGAGGAAAACTGGTAGTGGGAATAGAGGAGGAGGTAGTCCAAAATTAAATTAGTTTAGATGTTGAAGCAGAATTTGATATACACACCAACCAGAGCCACTGTGTGGAGAAGAAAGAATACGAACCATATCACATAACCTGATTACAAACTCTGAATTTATCACAAAAAAAAAAAAATGGTTGTTGAGAAGTTTTCAAAAAAGAACAATTATAATGTTAAGGACAGCAAAGTTATCTGTTGAAAACAAGGAATATCTAGGTCCTGCATTAAACATTTCATACATATCATTTTTATTATATTCTAAAGTTTGTTTTCCATTTTAGAGATTGCAGTAGATGAAATATGACTATAGATTACTTGCAGCTCCTCTTCTGAAGAAGTGAAACCTATTTCACCACACCTTCCTTGAATATGGTCCAGCCTTGTGCATTGCTTCTATCAACAGAAGGTGGCAGAAGTAACATGGTATCAGTTTCAGGGCCTGGACCTTAACAGGACTGCAGTTTCTGCCTTTGTACTTTTGGGGCACACTGTCCTGAGGTTTCATGCAGTGAGGAAGCTCCCAATGAAAGACCATCAGCTGAAAGCTTCCAGATAATTCATCTATCCCATCTGAGCTTAGTCTCAGGCAAACTGTTCCTGAATGAACTCAAGTGAAAATGGCAAAAAAAAAACAAAAAAAAAAAAAAAAAACAAAACAACTTCCCAGGTATACCTCAAAGTCTGTAGATAAATCTTCGTTGTTTGAAGCCTCTAAGATTTGGGGCAGTTTGTTATGCTGCAATAAATAGATAACCATGACAAATACGGAGAAACTGACAGTGTCCAATAGGTTCTGTCAGTAAGAACAGTCAGGACTGCAAGTCAAATTACAACTACTACACTTTATAACATTATACTTCTGTTAGACTACAACCTCTATACTCTGTAGCATATATTTCTAATTATCCAGAAAATCCATTTCTTTATTATGAAAACATAATTTTAAGAAAGAGAATCCCTGAATTTCTGCCATTATCAAAACTTCCATGATGCTGGGAATCTATGAGCATTTAGGTACATTCCTTGTCGAGGCCCCTCCTCTAGATGATCATATCATCCTATTAGCAGTTCCCCAGACAAAAAGTTCTTATGTCACTAGATTAAAATTTCAGTTATAACACTAATGCTTAGCAATCTAAGCTAAAACAAATTACTCTGTGTCTACTTCCACATATATAAAAAGGGGAATTATAATAGTCACCTGATAGAATTGGGAGAAAGAAATAAAGAGGAATAAAACATCTTTAGTATACTAAGTAGTAAATGTATGGAATTATAAACAGTACACAGTATAGTATAGAATGCATGTGTGTGCATATATATACATGTGTATATATATGTGTGTGTATGTATAATATGTATCATATGTCTCACATGATACATATATACATATCTTCATAACTAATTTTATACAAAGTAATATACTCATTACATGGCATTTGAGATTACAGATGGTCACAAATCCTTTGATGATCCTTCCATTAAGAATCAAGATGTGCTTCCTCTCCTTGAATCTCTTGAGATTCTGAGCCACCACGTAAGAAATCCAACTTTTCCAAGATTGTCAGGCTTTGAAGGAGGTCAAATTAGCCACATGAAGAGATCACATGGACAGAGAGATGACCAACATCCCACTCAGTCTAGCCTTCTGAGTCTGAGTGAAAGAAGGTAAACAAAGCTTTTCAATGACTCTAACCTCAACTACCATCTAACTGCACTATATGAGGACTCCAAATGACAACCACCAAGTCTAGCCCATCAATCTCAAAACTCAGGAAAGACAAAAATATATTGTTTTAAGCCATTAGATCCTGTGAAAGTTTATTATGTAGAAACAGATAACCAAAAAGACAAAATTTTGAAATTTCTATCTAGGTTAATAACTTCATGGCTGCTTGGAACCGATTCTCTGTCTCTCTTACTCTCTCTCTCTACACACACACACACACACACACACACACACACACACACACACACACACACACCTAAATCTATACATACATATCTACACACATATAAAAATAGCACTATTTTTAAACTGTCCAATAAAATGTGGATCTAAAGTAAAAAGTAGATTGTAAAAGAAGGATAAAATATATAAAAAATGACAACAAATACAAATTTTCAAACTTGGACTCTGAAATCTCCAGAAATCATGAATCAAAATAAAATAGTATACAGTATATTTCTTAGTATAGAATCGAAATAGCTACTCAAAATATGCATCATTTTTCTAGAAACAAATGGAAGTTTGATTTTAATTTTATCCAGGCCACTAGATAATATAAAAAAAAGAAAACCTGACATAAATAACTACTCGCATTAGTTTTTACATGAAAATCAATAAGCTACAAAAAAATAATATTAAGTGTAAATTCATAAATAAAATTTTAAACAGAAAATTTTGGTCATTTCCTCAAACCATATAAAAATAGATTCTTTCTTTAATATTAGAAGGGTTCATATAAATTAGAAAATTGGAAACATATGAATAGTTTATTGAAATATGAAATACATTTGAAATATATGAAAATATTCTCAATCTACTAGATATTATGGAATACAAATTAAAATAAAAATGATAGAGTTTTTAAATCTCTGGCAAAGATAAAATAGATTTGATGACATATCAGGTGATATAGGAAGTAGAGGTACAGTCCCTTCCATATCATTGTTGATGTGAGTTCTCCCATGGCACATTGGATAGTAATTCTGCAATAACTCTCCTGCATTTCCACCTCTAGGACTCCATTCTACATAAATGTTTACACACATTTCTAAAGATTTCTATAAAAAATTTTTATTTAATAATTATAATAAAATATTTTAGTCTAAAAATATAGTCTATCAATAATGATTAGTAAAATAAATGACTTATCCAAACATTGAAATTCTATGCAGTGTTTAATAAGTCTCAAGTATATACTCAAACATAGAGAGAATTTTAATATTTATTCATAGGTGCATAAATCAAGTACGAGTCAGTATGCTTTTTATTACCTCACTTGTGTAAAAAAGCATGTGTGTGCATATGCACATACATATGTAGGCATATGCAAGTGCGTGAAATGTTTTTGGAAGGATTCATAAGAAACTATTAACAATACTATATTGTGGAAATACAATGGGAAAATAGTCATAGGAAACTTTAATTTTTTATAACTACTTTTTAAATATTTGTGTGTGTGTGTGCGTGTGTGTGTGTGTTTTTACCATGTGCCATTATTTTCTCACTAAAATGGCAGAAGCTAAATGATTTCTCAATGGCTTCCCAATGCAAAAAAATAACTAATGTGATCCAAGAGCGGAGTATTTTTTCATGGTTGAAGGCTATGTGGTTTACAGCAGAGGTTTTACATTACATTCAAGAGAAACCTAGAAATTCCATTACCTGGTGCCACTGTGGAGGCTGATGAAAAGCTAAGTGGTCATCATTGTGCTGGACATTCCTCACCCTCACCAGCTTCAATCAAACCAGTCTGTTTTTATCTATTTTACACATCAAAGCTACACAAAATGCTTTATTTGAATATAAATTTCACTATTAGAGAAGTTTAAAAATTCCAGACATACAGAAATACATTAATAACATACCCTAGCTGACAACTAGGATACCTAAGACAGCTGGATAATTAGATTTTAACCTACATCATCCATAATAAAGGACTCTTTATGGTGTGTGGCAGTTGCATGTATTTATAAGCAAAGCCTCCTACACCTCTCTTGTTTGAATATATTTTGACTATGGGCCAATATCTAGGAAAGGCATTAGCAATTTATGAGCCCGATTTTCAACAGAAAAAATTTTTTCCCTATTTAATTCTGTAAGGTTTCCTGGGTTTTATATAACAGTCAGAAGTAATTTCCAATTAGCTTTAATAACTTTGTCACATTTATTGAAGACCGAATTGTTGGAATCTATAACTTCAGAGAACACAACTTGATATTTTCTTTAATAAGAATTCCATGGTTTGGCTTACTTTCTAATGTCTATGCTTACTTAGATCATTAAATTCCTTTCTAGCCGCAACTAAATATTCTTCTATCTTACTTAACATTCAGCTATTATTTAAAATGCATTTGGCTCCAGCATTTTATTGCAGAAAGAACAATCTGTTTGTTTATATGTGTCAGAGACTATGCTTCCTTTTCAATGTCAGAAAAAGTGTGTGGTGGGCAATATAGAGTTTTACTGACACCTTTTTCTTCCTACCTTCTGTAACTTGGGTAGAGGCATTTTCTCCCAAAGCTTTTGATAGATACTACTACTCATATATCAATACCAGTATCTCCTGCCAACCAGAATTCCTATAAATCACGGCTCCTTCCTCACATGTTTAACTTCTTTCTAGCCATGTTGGTCTATTGGACTCTCCATCATTCCACCCAAATCTCTAAGAACTCCTAGAAACTGACCCTTTTCTAATGACTGATCTTCATTTCTGGACTTAATTTTCATCAACATTTCTCTCTCTCTCTCTGACCCATTTCCAATTGTCACCCCTCTATGACTTTTCCTTGGACTTTCCTATCTCAGGCCTACCAATGGCTTTATTTGTTCTATGCTCCATTGGGATCCCAGGTAAGACTGACTCTCTGTCTACCTAGAAGGTGTCTCATAGAATTTTCAAACAAAATTAAAGATGTTTGGGATTCTGTCAGGTTAACAAGAAGAAATGGTTTAAATCCTGAATGTTATTCAAGATGTACAATCATGGAGACTCTATCAGAAACTGACAAGATATTAATGAAGAAGTTAACATTGGTTATCAAAAGTCCTTATATCCATAAATCACACTTTCGCTAAAATTTTTTTAAACGAGAGGAAATTTTCTCCACCATAAATTATGGTCCACTTGATTTTTACAGTAATATCAACCTGTTCTCAGGCTAAAGTTAACCATTATATTGGGTAGAGCAATGACAAGTAGTTTGCATGGGTGTATTAAACTTTAATGTCTTCCTCATCATTTGGAACTTAGACACTGGAAATGTATAAACTATAGAGTATAGGGGGATCAGAATTATTTTTTCTGGGTGATCACAAGATCAGAATTATTTTTTCTGGGCTATCATTTAACTGGATTATGAAACAAGGCAACTAAAAATAATGCTTGCATTCCTTTCTTATTATGTCAGTATAAATACGTATGTACATTCAAATAATATAGTGAAGAATGTTATAAAGAAAGAATGAACTCTCAGTGATGACCTAATCTTTTCAGAGCCAAAGCTGACATTTCTGTTTCCCTGAGATTTTAAATAAAGTGTGTGAAATAAGGAGATACTGTCAGCATGTTCTCTGAGAAAAGAGAAGATGTAGCAAAAAGCCGTCAGGAAAAATAAAGAGTAGAAAATATTCTAGCATACCAGCTGTGCTCCTTACTACTTAGATAAGCCAGTTAACTTACTATTTTTTCTTTTCTTTTTAAAAATATTTTTAAATTAAATTTACTAGGATGGCATTGGTTAATAAAATTATACAGGTTTCAAGTGCTCAATTCAGTAATATGTCATATGTATATTGCATTGTGTGTTCATTGCCCAAAGTCAAATCTCATTCCATCACCATATATTTGACCTCCTTTACTCTTATCTACCATCCCCCATTCTTCCTTTCTCTCTGGTAGCCACTAAACTGTTGTCTGCATCTATGAGAATTCTATTATTTGTCTTATTTGTTGCTTTTAGTTTGATATTCCACATATGAGTGAAATGATACGGCTCTCAACTTTTTCTGACTTATTTCACTTAACATGATAATCTCAAGATCCATCCATGTTGTCGCAAATGGCAGTATTTCATCTTTTCTTATGACTGAGTAACATTCTATTGTATATATGTACCACTTCTTCTTTATCCAATTATCTATTGAAAGACATTTTGGTAATTTCCATGTTTTGGCCCCCATGAATAATGCTGTGATGAATATTGGGGTGCATATATCTTTACAGATGAATGTTTTCCATTTTTTTTTTTTTTTGGTAGATACTCAGAAGAGGGATTACTGGGTCATATGTAATTCTATTCTTAATTTTTGGAGAAACCTCCATACTGTTTTCCATGTGCTTGTACCAATTTATATTCCCATCAGCAGTATATGAGGGTTTCTTTTTCCCCACAAAAAGATAACTCATCTTTAGAATGCAATATTTTTGCTTAATCCTAAATTGTTATTTTCAATTTAACAATCTAATCTTTGCAATTGCTAATCTGCAACAATGTAATTTCCTAGAAGCAAAACAACAACAACAACAACAAATAACCACACACACAAAAAAAACAACAACAACGACAAAGAAAACATTGGCTAATAAAATAAAACTCAAATTAAATGATAGGGAAAACTGCCATGAGTGAAGTTAAAAATAGAAATCTGTGATAGCCATACAAAAAGTCTTTAAAATCCAAATATATCTCATATCAAACTAAACTTCCCCAATGTCTCTGCAATACTAGAATGACAGACAGTTTTGATACTTGGAAATTTCTCCAATTTTTCTTATTTTCCTGAGAGTAATGTATTATCAATATGCCTACAAAAATCTCTTGAACACTGAACTCTAATTCTCAATCACTCCTATCTTTATCATCAAACCAACATTTGAAATAATACAAAGTCTTATCTTTGAAGTCCAGGAAAAATTTTAAATACCAAAAACTATAGTCCTTATGAAAAATTATAAAATAAAACATCTAGAAAAAAATTTGTTAATATATTGCAAAATGCAGAATACATTATAAATCTTGATTTAGTAGTCATATTTACAATAGTCAATTATATAATAAAATTTTAATTTTATATTTTCAAATTCACTGAAAAATTGAGGACAGATTATAACGAGGCTTCATGTACAGCACACCTAGTTTCTCTTATTATTAACATCTTATTATGGTGTGGAGCATTTGTCATAACCATTGACTCTATATTCATACATCATTTTAAACTAAATTTAATACTATGTTTGGATTTTCTTAGTTGATATCTAAGGTTCTTTTTCTCTTTTACTGTTTCAGTATGCCTTCGAGAATATCATAATATATTTAGTTATCCTGTCTCCCTAGGCTCCTTTTAAATGTGATAGTTACTCAAACTTTGTTTTTTACTTCATTCAGAGTTTTGAGAAATACTGATCAGGAATTTTGTAGATTGTTACTCAACTAGGGTTTTTAAAATGTTTTTTTTTTTTCCTCCCATGGTTTAATGAGATTATTGTTTTTTGGGAAGAAGACCATAAAGGTAGAGTTCCATTTTTATCATACATCAAGGTTATATACTATCAACATGATATTATTATTGATGTTGACCTTAATCACTTGGCTGAGGTAGTGTTTTTCAGATTTATCCAATGTAAATGTATTGCCCTTACTCCCACTATTTTTGTAAAGTTCTCCTTGGAAGGAAGTCACTATGTGCATCCCACACTTATGGAGTGAGGAGTTATGTTCCCCTTTGTAAAGATGGAGTATCTATATATATATATTACTTGTAATTCTTCTACATAAAAGGTTTCTCTCTTCTACCTCATTTATTTTTTAAGTTAAATTTATCAGGGTGAAATTGGTTCATAAAACTATATAGGTTTTAAGCATGCAATTCAAATACATCATCTGCATATTGAGTTGTGTGTTCACCACCCAAAGTCAAATCTCTACCACTTATTTATTTATCCAATCACTTATTTATATCAGTATGAGCTCAAGGATATTTATTTTATATTTTGGGTCATAATCTGATACTGCTCTATTCTGTTGATCAAATTGTTCCATCTTTGACCATCAGGAACTCTTTCATGTAGTTCCTGAGTTCTTTTGACACGCCTCATGATTGGGTTTTATTTAAGAACTTCCTTTCTGATAAAATTAAATGTACTAGTCTCATCTTGTATATTTCCTACCTGAGCTCTAAAACCAGAATTTTCTCCAAGAAATCTTAGTTGCTTTTATTGGTGAGCGCTATTAGAAAACAAATTTGGACACCAGGTATGCTCATTGCTACTGGAGTCATATGGATTCTAGGTCCTCTCAGCTGATTGGGCAAAATATGTGTGTGTACAATTAACATATGTGTACCTGTGTGTGTGTGTGTGTGTGTGTGTGTGTGTGTGTGTTTAGTATTTCTATATGTATCAAGCTAAACCTGAGTTCATACATAGATCATTCTAGTCTTCTCTCCTTGCTTATTTATAACTTCCCACTCCAGCACTCAGGAATCTGGCTCTCACAAACCACCATCCAATTTTTCAATTTCTTTTTTGTAATATATTCTGTAACTTACTCTCAAAGTCTATTTCATAGATAGGAATACATACACAGACACGTAATAACACACACCCACACAGAGAACCTAATAAGACCTCAGAGATCATCTGATCTACCCTCTTTTTTATGTATGTGGAAATTAAGATAGCTTTAAATGGCCCTCTTCTGCAGATTTCAATTCATAGCTTGGATTTGGAAACTCTAATTCTAGTCTGACCCTGTTATTTTACATAATACAGAAAAAACTGAAAGAGGAAAAGTAACTTGCTTTAGGCCATTCAGAATATAGCTTAGAAGACTGAAAATAGATGCTTCATTTACTAACCCACAATCTTTTAAATTACATTTTCTGGTATACTTTTAAGAGAAAGAGACTTAAATTGTGTAATATGATTAAGGAAGTAATGGAAAGTATAGTGCTTACTGTGTTATGTTTGGATTGTGTTATAATGTATTTTTAAAATCAAGAAATAATTATCTCTACAGTACTCTTTTATCAATATCAGTATCTATGGTGTACTGAAAAATTGATTGAAAGTCAAAACATATGGCTTTAGTTTCTAGTTCAACCATATACTTGTTATCAGTCCTAGGTCCTAAGAAAAATTACTTAACTTCTTTAAGCCTCAGTTCTTAATCTATATCATGTGAATAATAATTTTTAAAAATACATGTAAAAGAATTTTAGAAAACAGCAGCAACAACAAATTAAATAGATAAATTTTTTAAATTACTTACTTGGTTATCCCTTTGTTTAGAGACTACAAATGATTATGAATATTACCATTCGAATGCATAGATATGTGTTTTCAATGTGTATATTATTATAAATTCCAACTTTAAAATATTATAAATGTGTTAGAAGGACTTACTTGTTACATCTGACTTAAGCTATTCTATTAAAATCACTACTGTTAAAACTGATCTTTGCACTACCATGCAATTTACTAATATTTTTGTTTCTTTCTAATTTATAGATTATTAAGTAATATACAAAAATAAGATCATCCCCTTCCTAGTTTACTTACAGGTACTAATTATAATTATAAAATTTCACGTTAAAAGTGAAAAAAGCTTGTATTAATGGCCCATCAAATGATGAATAGAATAAATTAACGTGTTCAATTTTAAGTTTTCTAAACTTGCCAGAGTTAAATATTTTTATATGTTTAAACATATCATCTGAGTTTTCTGTAGAATATGTTATTTAGAATAGCATAGAGGACACTTAAAATAGGTAAGCAAGCTTGGAAACTTTTCAGTTTACAATTAGACTACAAAACCTGGCTTCCTTGTATGATTTAAAATTTTTAAATAAAAGCAGAAATGTGGCAGATCATTGTATAAAGGAAATTATCCTCTCTTGGGTTTTCATTACATTTCAAACTAAATTTAGGTTCATCATCCTATCATATCACACACACACACAAAAAAACTCAATAAGGCATCAAAACATATAAAATATAATCGTAAAATTAGAGAAATGTTTAAATGTGATCTAAATTATATTGGAAGAATGACATATCTGCCACAACTTATCTCAAATACTACATAAACCAGCATGGTGATATAATTTTACATAAAAATTTATACTTTAGTATCATCTGGATTCATGAAATTAAAAAAATAAAATTCTAAGGAATTATGTATAAATATCTTTGGCACTTACAACTGATTTATTGCTTTCTGGGATGCTGCTTTCTTTCTCAGGTGAAATGTCTGTGAATCCATCAGTAGAATTAAAGATGGTGTTAAGGTCTCTATCACTCATTCCCTCACTTTAAGGACACTTTCTCATTGCCTGATTAACCTTATACAGGAGAGTTAAGATGTTCACTTAGGGAAATAAAACAAAGAATGGCATTTTGTTATTGGAAGTGTATTATCTACATATACTAAATTTCATGACAGTTTGTCAGTATTCACACCAGACAAAATATAGTTGGATGGATTTTCATCACACCTTCAAGTTTTGATGCAATCATTTACCTAAATAAAACTTAAGTGGTATCTTCAAGATTTACATCAGAGTGGCATCAGATAGAATGTCATTCCTCGGAGGTGCTAAAATTAAAGTATAATCAGAAATGTGTAGGACTGCCAAAAGAGCCATGCCAGAAATATTAGAATGACATAGGCAGACAAAACAAACTTGGGTTGCAATTGGGAGCTGTCATTAAAAATCACAAGGGCATATACTTAGATTTGCAGTTTCAGATTTCTAATGAAGATGCTCCTTACTTGGGAAGCTTTGCACCTAGGATGAGAATCATCAGGAATGGGTCTAATGATGATAAGCCAAAGTGGAGTATAGTGATAACCTCCCCTAAGGTTACAAAACCATTTGTAAGACCACTTCTGACTAGTAGCGCATGGAATTTTGCCTAATACAATGTTAGAGAGAGACTGGAATATGTCAGTATTCCAACACAAAGAAAAATTGTTTTTCTATGAATAATTGAATCCATACAGAGAGACATTCTGGCTCTGGGAATGTATCACACAGTGGGATCTCCTTAGAACTAAATGTCCCAGTATTTGGGGATGATATTCAGCTGACTTAAGAATAGTTCATACTTTGGACCAGCTATTTTCAAAATGAGACTAATATATGTATACATAAATTACTCAACAATGATTATGTGAGAACTAGGATGAGTAGCTAAAAAAATTATTTTATATAAAAGATCAGTTTCTCACATATATGCTTATCATTCATAACATTCTTTAGCTTCAGGACAATTGAAAACTCATTCTTAAAATAAAATTTAGTAAACAAAAGAATCAGCTCATTCATTTCTTAAGATGTTCCACAGTGAACATAGTCATCATTTTCATTGTTTAAAAATTCTGAAATTGTTACTTTTGGGTTTAACTGGACATGTTGAAAAAATAATTTCAGCTCAACACAGTAATATTCTTTTTTCAAATATAATCACTTAGTCAATGGATGTTATGCTCCTGTGAAACATTTTAGTAAAGTTATTCCTTTACTATCTGTGTGTGTGTGTTTGTGTACATGTGTGTGTTTGTGTGTGTGTGTTTGTGTACATGTGTGTGTTTGTGTACATGTGTGTGTGTTTTAAGGGAAGAAATTAAAAAATATTTTATTCTCTGCATTTGTATCTGTGCATTTCATTTCATTTTTTGACTATTCCCTATTCTGCCTTTCAACTTTGAACAGTCCCAGTGATTGAATAGGTGGATGTGAAGGAGGTAACTAATCTAAAAGAAGTGATGAGAGGACTCATTTTATTTCTATTTCTAATGCTCCCATTAGTAAAATAAACATTATTTTTATTTATTGACATATAATGTAGTAATTATATGTGCTAGAATATAAATATGGTATCAAATAGTCTTCTAATTCACAACCTAACTTTAATTATCACCTTTTTATTGTTTTGGATGTCCAGAATTTCATCTGTTTTAAACCCATTCTGCTATATCAAAACAATCCTTAATGGTTTCACTTTTGTTTTGTCACACTTAAAGAATGAGTGACTGGAGCTCAGCATGGAAACACTTTAGTCTGCTGAATGAATCCAAGAGAAAAAAGAAAATAAATAGAAGTGAAAAAGATTTTAAATATTCAATTCTGTCATTTCTCTAGAGGAGGGCCCCTGCAGATGTTGGGGTAGGACACCAAAAGAGTACTTCATTGTTTTCTGAACCATTCCACATGATCAATATACACTACAAAAAGTGTTAAGTTCCATGTGGATAAGGCATTTATGTTGGTAAGTGTAACGTCTTTCTTGAAAATTCTCTTTTCTCCCTTGCCCTTCTGTCTCAACCTGCTTTAAGCAACATAATAATTCTAAAAAAAATAAATTTACAATTTCCTAAGTACAGTTGACCAATTCAAAGATATAGACCCAGTCATAACAGGGTCTATTTCTCTTTCTAGTTTTAATTCCCTTCATTATCCGCCTCACTATCTGACATATTCCATGCTTGGCGCATTTAAATATTTATTGGCCATCTCACTACACTGAAATGAACTCTTACTATATATATATATATATATATATATATATATATATATATAGTTTTTGTATATAACTAGATATACATATACATTCAAAATGTATGTTTCATATATGGTGGTTTCATAGTAGATAATAAATATTTGTTTAAAGAATAAAAGAATAAATTAATCAGCTAAAAATCAATGTTACTAAATAAAAAAGAGGAACTCTCTCTCTCATACACACACACACACACACACACACACACACGGAGAAAAATTTATCTCTAACAACTATTATATCCAAATGACTTAATGAACAAATTATCGCCATGGCACTATCATTTATTAGGTCAAAAAAAAATCAGGTTGCTATAATAAAACAATTGTAAGTTTTAATGTATATAGAAGGACAAATCCTATTTTTCAGAAATATTTGCCTTGTTCAAAAATACTATTCTTCACATAGTTGAAAAAAAGGTAAAACAAATATTGTGTGTATTTTGCTAATGGATTTTTATCTTTACCTGCTCTTAAAACCTTGGGATTTTAACTGTTAGCAAATTCAAAAAATCTTATTTAAAATAATCTCAAAACTAATTCAAATACTTTTATTTTAATATTAGAAAATAATCCTCAACTTACATTACTAAAATGTGCACTATTGGAGATATAAACAACTCAATACATAATTTTTAAATCATAAACTGTTATGTGAGCATTTTCCACCTAGTAAATTATTTCCTTTTATAATTAACAGATGATACATATATGTTTTTAAATCTGAAATTAAATTATGTAACTAATAAGCACTAAGCACTCTCTGCATGATGAATTTTACTTCATGCCCTAGCAGGTGTTTAAGAATCAGAGAGACAGGAGCTTTTGAACCAACTGACTATAATAAATCTCCAGCTACCCACTTCATAACACATGCTTGATTTAGTGGGATGAAGGAAATAGATTGAGGGTACCTGAAGATCTGATATATGACAGAAGACCTCGTGTGTATTTCAAGGACAAAAGCAAAATCACAAAAGTGATTCTCCAATCAAATTGGCAGGAGTGGAAGACTTCAAGCAAAATCCTTCAGTTCAGCACATTTTTCTTATGAGAAAAACTCATTGTTTGGTTCTATTTAATGCATAAGTATAATTCTATAGTGTGGGTGGAAATAGCCAATACAAACATTCAGAATAAAATCTTAATAATTATTATTTAAATATTCGAGTTTCCAATCCTTGTTTAATATCATTCTTCTATCCCTTATCTTAGATCTTCAACTCTAGTAGCAGGAATTTGCAAGGTGATTATTCAATATTGCCTGGATATAGCTTGTTAACAGCTTATGCGTGGCATTCTTAAAAACTTCAACAAATATTTCTGGTATTTTTCCTACATGAGAATCTCACCCTGCTTCTAGATACACAGTAAGTAAGATCGTACCTCTGGTTCCCTTGTGGTTCTCTGAAGATATGTGGTTAGTTCTGGCTAAGTTAAGACATGAGCTACATCCAGGCTAAGTCTTTTAATTACTGGAGTAGTATCCTCCTGAGATTTCTTTTTGAATCCAGCATGATGAATGGAAACTACTGGCGATGTTGGCTGTGCTTTTATCCTGGATTTCTGAGTGATTACCCTGACTGTTTCGGAACTTATGCAAACACTTGCCACCAAATGTGATAGATATGTAATATGAGTAAGAAAAAAAACTTGGATATTTTAAGCCATTAAAGTTTGTGGTCAATTGTCATACAACATAGCTTAGATTTACCTAAGTATAAAATTTTCCAGAATAAATACCCAGGGTACTCCTAAGATCATTCTCAGATATGTACAGAGCAGCTAACAATTTGAATCACATTTCCAACTTAGGTCAAACAGAAGGTCTCATAATGTAACAAGTTTACTCTGCAGTCTATTTAGTACCATTTTTTTTTTTTTTTTATGTTTTGGTATTTTTTGTGGCAAATTTGTACTAGCCTCTCCCTAGGTTTCCATTATTTAGAGTTTCCTAATTCTCCCTCTTCCTAGATGAATACTAAACTAACTAGTTCAGTGGAACTACAACCAGATGCACTGAGATGAGACTGACTATTTCTTCACTCTCAAGATCCAGCTATTAATAAATTGGAATATATTCTTTGGCATACATGAAGGTTGAGGTAGAACATAAGACAGAGTTCCTTTGGTAAAAATAAATTCCTGTCAAAGCTCTAATAAAACAAGCTTATTTTTTATAGCTTGTTTAGGTCCTAGAATTAATGTTTATTACAGATTAAATAGACATAGGTTGTCCTGGGAACCTATCATTTTTGATATTGTGTCTATGGAAAAATGTTTTCCAAGTTCCAAACAACTGATTCATAAATTAACTTCTGGAACACTACCACCTTTTAAAATATCATGCTAAGCGAAATAAGCTAGACAGAAAAATTTGAAAATCACATGATTTCACTTATATGTGGGATATAAACCTAAAGGCAACAAATGAATAAGACAAACAAACAGAGACTCATGGATATTGACAATGGACTAGTGGTTACCAGAGGGTAGGGGATAAGGGAGGAGGGGGGAAGTAGATGGAGTAATGGGGTCAAATATGAGGGAGTAGGGGGAGAGTGAAGTGGGTAATAAGGATCGAATACATGGTAGCTGAAGGAATCTGGACTTTGAGTGGTCAACACACAATAGAATATACAAATGTCAAATTATAATGTAAACCTGAACATTATATAACTGTATTAACCAAAGTTATCCCAATAAACTTAATAAAAATAAAAAATAAAAATAAATTTAAAAAAATTTAAAATAAAATATCAACTCCTATATGGCAAAATGAGTAAGGCATAGAAACAATGACATGATACTCAGGTTTTTTATCTTCTGTGTACAAGGATGGTAGCTTAATAATAATAAGACTATCTGCCAAAGCAGCCTAGAAAATACATATTTATTTGGCATTCGCTTATGTTTTTTTGTCAATTTCTGCTATACAATTCACAGCCAGATTGAAAGAATTTGGTTCTAGAATTGATATAGGAAAACTGACAGAATGAATGATGTCATGATCCTGTCCATAGTACATCAGCATATTTGAAATCCAAAGGTTTGTGTCCTGACAAGTATCTTCAGTAGATTGTTACTGTGACAGAGAACAGAGGAGCATCACTGATAGAACTCACCATCTGCTTAGTACACTTAGTCTTGCTGACATTCGATGGACTTAAGTTGTAGTGAGTATTCATTATCTTGCACAAATCTGCCTGATCATGCTACTGTGTAAAAATAATAATCCTCATTTAGCAGAAGTGAAATAGACCAAAGTGAGGTCGGAATTACTATTAGTACACTAAGTTACATTTGATACACACTATACATTTAGGCAAAACAGTTTATTGTTTGGCTATTCATCCCCCTTGTTATGAAACTTCTGCTACTGTGCAAGACTTCCAGAAATGAGAATTAGGAACTAAAATTCTTATTAAAATATGTTTTTTTTTAAACTCAGAAATACTGGCATATTTACATAATGGAAGCAACCTTGAAAAATAACTGAATCTATTACAGGTTGTAAAGAAGAGTCAGGACTCCACTGTCCACTGAACATGGTAATTGAATCCAACTTTGCAAAAAAAAAGATGAAGCAAAAAATGTTTTCTCTAATTGAGAAGGTCTCTGTCTGGGTACATGTTTCTATTTACCACTTTACACTTGGGTGATCCATAGTGTTTCATATAGATCTTCTTTCTGAGAAAAAAGAGTCTTAATTTATAAAATTGGCCCATTGTTTTGTTTTGTTTTGTTTTGTTTTAATCGATGCTTCATAGGGTGCTTTGACATGAATACTTGAGGAAGAAAGTTCTAACTTATTTTAAGGGAATTTAAAATTTTTCTAGGACATTGATAGCCTCATCTAACTCATTTCAGAGCCAATGATAACTACTCAATACTTTCCCAGATCAAACACCAGATGGAAGAAATGTATCACTTTTATGTTAACAATAGTCACTTTCTATCACTTATCTCTGATAACAGAAGTTTAAATGGATAAAGTCCTACTCTAAAGAGTTAAAGCTGGAGGATGGTCATGTCACATTGGCATGTCATTCGTACCACAAATGGAGCAATAACTAAGTTAAGAATACAATCAACGTGTACTGTAATCATTTTATTAGATCACTAAAAATAGCCCCAATTTTCTTTTTGAAATATTGGCATATCTAAGAAGAGCTATGGAATTTCTTAGTCCGTGAGAGGGTCAGAGCCTAGAGAAAATACCAGTAAGATCATAGTAAAAGACAGACTTACTAACCAGACCAGTGCAGTAGCCCATGTTGATTAAGAACAAGAACATTCTATATCAACAAAGGGACCACAGTTATTGAAATTAATGAGCCAGAGATTCACTATTAATTTCATCAGTGTCTCCCTGGGACAATGTCATAAGTTTATAAATTGTTGTAAAGACAATAACGTTTTTCGGTGATTTTGAGAGTTTGAGTATCATTATCGGAGTTTCACTTATCCTAATTTGAAGGTTAAAGAACATGTTACTATTTGCTCTTATTTTTTCTCAAAATTCCATCTAAAGGCTATGAACAGAATATAAGTGGAATTGAGACCTGCACAAGCCCCAACCCCTCTGTGGTTTGGAATTGCTATCTGCCTCATAAAGCAAAGAGGGTTGTCATCTGGGAATACGAAGCTGTCATCTCTGAAAAAGCTTCCTACATAATTTGCCTGGGCATCTTCCAGGAATAAAAGGGCAGGATTTGAGGCCTTATGAGTCTGTTTTTTTTCTTAGATATATGGATGAAGGCATAAAGGTATGAGCCAAAAAAGTATAATAAATAGATCTCAAAAAAAAGAAACTGGGTTTCTTATTTGTATCCCATTTCTAATGGTAAACATCTGGAAAATGTTATAATTAGGTCTTTATTAGGAATATATAAAAATTAATATATTGAAAAATTGAGATTTAAAAGATATTAAGTGTTTCTTTTGTATATTTTAGCTTTGGAAGATGATTTTATATGAATGGCATCCAGAAAATAAAGTATTATCAGACTTACATAGACTTAAAAGCCTAGAAGTTGTTTCTATATTTATATTCAGGAAGCATGCTTGTATACTTAGCTATGTAAGCAAAGTTAACCGTATATCATGTGACTTCAATGTAACTTATATAGATATAAGCAAATAATATCAAATTGCTCTAGAGTCATATGCAGTCAATTATAAGCTATAACTCTTTTTCTAGCTAATCGGCTAGCTTTTCGCTATTTGAAAGTTACACCTAACTAAATAAAAATGTAAAATGTTAAGAACTTGAATATTAACATCTCTGAAAAAAAACAACCAAATAAGAAACTTTATATTGTGGCATTATTTTGGTACCTAGAATCTAAAATACAAATTATGAAGATAGAAAAATGACATTGTGGAGGTACTGAGCAAATTTTGTAGATGAATTCATAGTATCCTATAGATTCATGTCTCAATTATGACACCATAAATTAAGTTCATCAAACAGAGAAACATCCTTTGCATCATTTTCTGCAGTTACTCAAATATCACTAAAGTATAGTGACTTTGGGGATTAATATGCAACAAATTACAAATAGTACTCTTATAGAATTTATATTTCTATACTAACAAAGACTTCAAAGCAAGGGTGCCATTTAAGAATGTAGAAATTTTAAATAGATGAGGCATTTTATTTAGTTGATATGTTGTGTACCTACTATAAGCCAAGAGTTGTCCTACACTCTTGTGATATACTGTTGAAAATATAGGCAAAAACATCCTTTGCCTTTATGGAACAAGCACTGTGACCTAGACAATACCAATGTATATAATAAGAAAAATATTTAGTATATTAGATGTTTATAAGTGTTGTTAAAAACAACAACAACAACAACAATACATATCCAGGTAAGTGGAATAAAAAATATAAGTGGTAGGAGAAGAAAGATGTGATTTTTGAATATGGGGCTCAGGGTCAGCCTCAATGAGAAAGTGACGTTTGAGCAAGAACTTGAAGGAGTTGAGGGTGTCAGCTATGTGGTGATCTGTGGGAAGCGTGTTCTAATGAAAAACTCAAAACTCTAAAGTATAGAAAGGAGGAGTCAGTGTGTATGCAAGAGTGTGAGCTAAAAGAACAGAGGGAAATGAGGTCAGCCACATAATGAGGGCTTGTATAAGATATAGGATCTTATATAGATGTGAGAGGACATTGGCCTGTACTTAGTGAAATGATGATACATAATTGGATGTTGAATAGAAGAGTAACATGAGCAACCACTCATGTAAAGAATAGTTATTGTGTCAAGTAGAGTAGAATCAGGAAAAACACTTAAATGTCTAATTCAATAATCCAGTTGAGAAAGGTGCATCATCTGGACATTGTTGGTTACAATAAAAATGGTAAAAACTGGTCATAGTCTGGATATAGCTGAGAAATTTTATGATAGATCAATCACAACATGAGAAACAATGACAGGAATTAAATATGACACCAAGACTTTGTGACTGAGAAGATAAAAAAATAGAATTGACATCAAATGAGTTGAAGACAATTGAACATGTATCAGGTTTTATTTAGATACCGAGTGTAGTTTGAGACATGCTAAGTTGAGGCATTTATTAGATACAAACATAGAGATAGTGAGTAGGTGGTTCAATGTTCAAGAGTAGAGAGTTTAGGAGAGAGGTCTAAGATGGAGATAGAAATTTTGCAGTCATCTTCTATAGAAAGCACTTAAAGAATGAAGTGTATGAGAACATCAGGATAATGAGATGTATTAAATAACTGAAAAGTACAAAGAATGACAATTCTGGGATACTTCAACATTAAGAAATGATAGAAAAAGAGGCATAAAAAAAAAGATAGTGTGTCAAGTAAAATAAGGTATAAACAATTTAAGTAGATACATTTAATTAAAAAATGTTGTGAATAAACCATGCCAAATATTTTTTTTAATCGATTAATTGATTAATTAAAGGTGACATGGGTAACAAAATCAGCTATATACTTTAACAGTAAGGTGTCTGTGTGTGTGTGTGTGTGTGTGTGTGTGTGTGTGTGTGTAATGCTGTGTGTTCACCTCCCATAGATTTCTTTCTGTCATCACCTATTTGACCCCCTTTATCCCATCTACCTTTACTCTCTGGTAACCACTAGTCTGTAGTCCATGTCCATGAGTCTCTGTTTGTAAATATAACAAATGAACAGAACAAATATTTCTTATAGGTTAACAAAGCTGAGAGCGGAAAATGATTGATCATTGAATTGTTCAAAGTGCAGATCATTTATGACCTTGATAAGATGGCTTTAGTGTGATACAGATAATTAACATGTAAGAGAGATTTTAAGTTGAGAAACTAAGGACAGGAGTGGTTTTGCAGAAAATGTGAATGGAGCTATGGGAAGGCTATTTGGAAAAATTGAGTTAAGAAAATGTTTTACTTTCTATTTTTATTTAGGAAAAAGGACTGCATATTTGCACATTTTTCAGATGACTTTATGGCAGGGAAAAATGAAGAGAATATATAGAATGTTCAGAGGAATGTCCTTTTGATAATAAAAGGGAAAAAAATGTAGAGTATAAATGGAAGAATATTGTCTGATGTCTTCCCATTAACATGTAGCTGGAGAAATATTACAGATTCTCCTTTTTTTACCACAAGAAAAATAATCTCTACAGAATATGGGTTGCTTGAGAAGCTCTCTTCCAACTTCTGTCATCTATTGGGCTTGTCTATTCTTAAACCTCTCTAAGACTCTATCAGGAAATGTTAACATGAACCTCAGGGGAAGATTATGCTATGCTCCAATAAGGATAAAAACTAAGGCGGCAAGAAGTTAGAAGGATTTACAGACAGATTTCTGGTCAGTGGGCCTCATGAGTCAACTCCCATAGTGTGTGCACACATGTGCATGCATATACGCACATGCATAAACACACATATGCATGTATATGAATTAACTGAAAAGAGAAAACAGCTATGAATAAATTTATAGAAAAATATAAAACTTAAAGTTGATACATGAATAAATAAGAATCTGAATTTACTCACTGCAGCCTTAGATTACAGAAGACATACAGAAGACTTCCTGACCAAAGGCAATCTTCTCTAAGTCTCAAGTCCAAGCAGTTAGCAGTTAATACAGCAGTTAGTCAGATGAGTACAGAAGTTTGGATCCCTTTGGGGTTCAAAGGGATCTCAGAGTTGTACCAAGAGGATGTTCTACTAACATTATTAAGGATACCAAAATAGTAACTAAAAATTTCTCCTAAAAGAACCTATGTCCCAATGAATTTAGAGTTAAGTTATACCAAATCTTCAATTTGCTTCAAAAAATTGGAAGAATAGAAAATCACTAAGTCATGCCATGGTTCTAAAATAATCATGATTCTAAAACTGGTAAAGACTAAGAAAACATAGGCCCAATTAATTCATGAACTTGGATTTGAAAAATCTAAATAAGGAAGATGCCAAGATGGCAGCAAGAAACTATCACAGTTTCTTCGGGGCACTGGCCCCAGTGCAGGCAGAGGGAAGATCATCCATCACTAACTGGTATGAGGAAACCTTTGCTCTGTCAGGGTTTGTGGGTTGGCATCTGGTGTACTTAGTACTGAGAATCTCAGATTGGCTGTCTACTCCTGCTTCCCTTTGTTGACATGAGATGCTCACGTTAGAAAAGGTTAACTACCTTTTAGACGTGGCTGTGGAGGTTTTCCCAACCCTTAAAACAGCAGTACAGAGCTGGAACCACAGATGACCCGTTGGTGTTCTGGAAACACTGACCTTTAAAGTGCAATTTGTAGCAATAATAGGCATTTGGGAAACTCCTGTCACTAGAATCTGGAATCCCCACCTTAGGCATACTGAGCCATCCAGTGGCTCTGCTTTGAGAAACCAAGCTGATCCTGAGTTGGAGACTCTTCATTACATTTTAAATAAGGTTGCAAATGTAGACAGAAGAATAGAATCCTTCTGTTTTCTCAAGAACCCATAGATATATTTCATCAACCTTCTTCCTGTATATTGGGAAGTTTTCTGGGGATATCTGGATCTTAAAAGGGCATTTTATGTAGACATTGTGAACCAAAGGGCCAAATGGAATAATTGTTGGATGGATACGTATGTGTGTTGGGTGGATATGTATTTATGTGTATCTTATTGTCAATAAAACATTAAAAAAATATTTTAAAGCCTAAGTCAAATGTTAATCTAATTCAACAATATATTCAAATATCCAAGTGGAATTCACTCCTGATATATAAAGATGATTATATAATCAGCAATCTGTTCGAATTTATATAAATGGACTAAACGAGCTATTGACACAATATTATCAGTAAAGAAATTGATGAAATTAATTTTCATTCACACAAATTCTCAGAAAACTGGACATAGAAAAGACAAATCTGAATTTAATTTCAGAATCAACAGTAATATTAATTCTACATATAAATATTTTAAAGACATTCCATTTATGTTAAGTGTACAAGATAATGATGCTGTTTATCATTGCTACTGTACTATATGGCTAATATAACATTACATAGAAGAAGAACATAAAAATGAATAAAGGAAAGGTGAGAAACCCTCATTTTTGCATGTGATATGAAATATCTTAGAAAATGCAGCAAATGAAGCAACAATTAAGAGAGTCTAGCAGATTTGCTAAAAGAGGATTAACTTTGAAAAATTAACATCATTCCCCTTTAACCACCACCACTGCTAACAATTACTGAGCTAGATTATAAAGAGTGAGGAAAGGAAATAAGACAGCAACAAACCAATATATCTAGGAATCAGCCTAATAAGTAATGCAGACTACTACTGATTACTTTTAGTTTGGTTTCTTAAATACTTATGCAACTATATAACCATGTTGTACATGAAACATATCCATGGATCTAGAAATTGGCATATGATAAATATGCCAACATAAAATCTATTGATGAGCTGTTTATAAGTTCCATGAACTGTCTCCACGGTTTTATCAGTCCATAGCATACCACATGACACCAACCTGCCAGCATTGGCATCTCACAGAGCTTTCTGTGAGAGCCAAAGTCCACTCTATCTGCCTATAGGGTTAATCCAAAAGTGGCAAAGAATCAAATTCTCCCTCAGTGGGAAGTCACCCCTAGGATTATGTTTTACACTAGCTGCCATTGTTTTACAATGATGTTAAACTCCAGTTACACACCATGGTAGCTTGCTGAAAAATGCATCTTTCATTGGTTATCTTCCATTTCTCATTTAACCACTCCCCTGCTGATTTTTTTCTGAGATAATATCTCATAAATCACTTGCACTATCTGGAATCCTTATCTCAGAGTATGTTATGGGGGATCCCAAAGGTAGAGCTCTCCTTCATCCTTCAAAGATGAAATTTAGTTTTATAACTTATAAATTCAGGATTTATACCCAAATGTCAAAACTAAAAAAAGTATAAAAGAAATTTATGAAAGAAAATGTCTCTGTAGCCCTGGGGCAAGCAAGAATTGTTAAATAAAACATCAAAAGCAGAAGTTGACAATGTTAAAATTAAAGATTATTGATTTTAACGAACACCATACACTAAGTTTATGAGATGGTAATTAACCAGGAGAAAATATGTGCAATGTCTAAAACTGGAAATTGATTAGAATCTAAATGTATAAAGAATTTCTTGAAAAAATTTTAAAAATGCAAAGCTTAGTAGAAAAATGGACAAACAGGGTGACTAGACAGTTCAGTGAAAAGTAAAAACAAATAGTAACACCAAAAAAGAGATGCTCTTCCATACTTCTAATCAGATAAATAGAAATTAAAAATAGCAAGATGTTATCTCTATAAACATGGTCAGAGTTTTAAAAATTAGAAATTTTAATAATATTGTTAGAGTAGATGCAGAAAACTGTAGTCCTCATATACCACTGATTTACCACGATTATAAGCATTCTAGTACTTTACAGGACCTAGTGAAACTAAGTTTTGTATAACCCATGGCCCATCAAATGAAATTCTGCATATATGGCAGTTTCTTACAAAATCTCACACACTCTTAACAGCTAGGAGTCACACTCCTTGGCATTTATCCAATAGAGCTGAAAACTGTGTCCACACAAAAACCTGAACACAGATTTTTAGAGCAGCTTTAGTTATCACTGCCAAAACATGGACACAACCAACGTGTCTTCAGTAAGGGAATGGATAAACTGTGGTACATCCATGCAATGGAATGTGCTAAAAAGAAATGAGCTATCAAACCATGAAAAGACATGAAGGAACCTTAAATGCATACTACTAAGTGAAAGAAACCAATCTGTAAAGGCTACATAACATATGTTTCCAACTACATGGCATTCTTGAAAAGGTAAAACTATGGAGCCAGTAAAAACATCAGTGGTTGCCAGGGGTGTCAGGGGAGGGAGAAATACGCAGAGAACAGTTTTTGTGTTGTTTTTGTTGTTGTTTAGGGCAATGAAACTACTCCATATGATACTATAATGGTAGATACATATCATTATAAATTTGTCCAAACCCATAGAATATACAACACCAAAAGTGAACGATACATAAAATCAGAACTCTGGGTGATAATGTGTTCATGCAGGTACATCACTTGTAAAAACATGTACTAATCTAGTGGGGATTTTAAAAATGGAGGAGGCTATGTATGTGTGAAGGCTGGGGACATGCGTGATGTCTCTGTACCTTCCTCTCGATTTTGCTCTAAAAAACATTTTAAAAAGTCTACGTATACAATCCAGAAAATGTCTTGCTCAGATAGAAAGGATGTATCTTAAATTAAATAGTACATAAGGCTTATAGTAAACTATAGTTAACCTAAAACTGGTGGTTTACAGTATATTCACCACTCTGCAGTTTTGATAGAGGGGAGTAGAGTAACATAGATGCCTATCACTAGGAGAATGGTTCAATAAAATGTGGTAGATAATACCGTTTAATGGTGAGAAACGGGATAGATATACATTCAGCAACACAGGTAGAACTTTAAAACATAGTGTTGAATGAAAATGTAAAAGAAAGATCTATAACAGAACAGCAGTTATATAAACTAGAAACATACTGTGGATTTAGCAAAGATATGTAAATGCATGCTCATCCAGGGATGTATATTAACATTGTAAAGTGTGAATTTGCCTATGAGGGAGTAAGAAAATGGGCATCAAGGCTAGGAATCAAGGAGGAAAATATTAAACATGCATGCTGAATAAAAAGGGGAATTTGGTGAGCATAGGCCAGTCACGTTCAAATTGAGGAAAAGTGTTTAAAGAACTTAGCACAGCTTGGTATAGAATATTAACTAAGTGATAACTATTATGCTATTATAAATATTGTCATTAATATATTATAGCTAGTGTGTTCTTTTTTCACTCTTTAATGAGCATTTCCATCAATGCTGTTCACTTTTCACCCCCAAATCCCTCTAAAATTACATATCACATAAAATGATTAATATTAGGCTATGATTCACTTTTAGAAACTTTATTTTATCTTAATACTGTATTGGTTTTCCTACCACTGAGAACAAGTGAGCTGGAATAAGTTCACTCTTTGAATGAAACATGAAGAGTGAATTTTCATTAGTGTTTTCTTAGAAAAGTCTTCAGACAGGTTTGGAAGCTGGAAACTAGGTGATATGGCATAATGTGCTACCGTACTGGATTTCACTTTGGAGTTCCTGACACAGGGAAATGAGATGAGGAATAAACAGCTTTGTAAGATCAATCAATAATCAAAGCTGATTTGCTTCAGGTTGATTTTCAGTAAAGCAGAACCTGCAGTCTTATCATTCTCTCAGAGGGACTCCATTCTGGAAAAAATCCCAGAAAATGCAATGTCACATTTTGCAGAGCAGAAAGCTTGGTTCATTGTGCCAGACACTGGCTGGATCAATGTACCCCTTGTTGGGAAGCAGCCCTGCCAGCTTTGCTTTGGGGAGGCCTAGGACTGAGAAAACAACTGCTGTTCAGTCATTAACTCCTCCCCAATGTCAGGCAAGGAAGTGGTAACTGGGGCCTCTTCTGTCACTCCCAGTCTCCTCCCCCCTTGTTCAAGCCTATTTGCTTTTTCTAGGGCCATTGCTAGATATGTACACATTATTGTTCCTTGTCCCATAGGCTCTTTCTGTAGGCATCTTCCCAGCATTTAGCAATTACTTTGGATATACCTAATACCTTTGATGAATAGAACACCAAGCCATGAACAGGGCAAACACCTAAATTTTATAAAAAAAATAATTTCAGAAATTTGAGCCATGCTTCTTTTGCTCAGGCCTGCTTCCATGTCTGGAAGTATACTTATCAGCCACACAGGCTGTGGTATTTTTTACAGCAGACAAAATAGACTAAGACAAAAACCTTTAATCGATTTTTATCAATCAGTCTGATAGGAATTAAAATGAATCTATATTCAGTCATTTATTCAACGTATATTTGTTGGCAACTTACTATTTGTTTTACATTAGTCCTGGTCCTGCCAAAACAGCAATGTACTAAGCAGATAAATGTCCCTAACTTTATAAACCTTATGTTCTAAGGGAATTATTTATCTAGTGTATATGAAAGTGAAGAAGCAGTTAAGTGTATTTTTAAAGGATGCCTATATATTACTAGCTTTGACTTTTTAAAAAGAGCAATGATATTCAGACTTAACATTTCAAGTGAATAAATAGTCTGCTCCAAAGTGGGGAGGAAAAGGAATTTTTAAATATTTCTACTAGTAATATTTCTGAGATGCAATCAAAGGCCTTTGTATGCATTTATCTCTGCAATATCCATAAATCTATGAGCTCTGGCCATCTCCTTATAAGCTTTTATACTCGTTATATTGGTTTGAATACTACAACAAAAAACTTACTGCTTCAAAGGGTAACTTTAAATACAGGTATACTCTTTAATAGGTTCTTAAATCTACAGTATTACTGCATCTATTCCTATTTAATTTTTTTAGTCAACTTAAAAAATTTAATTACATTTATTGAGGTGACATTGGTTAATAAAATTATATAGGTTTCAAATGTACAATTGAATAATATGTTATACACACATACACACACACACACGTGTTCATCACCCCAATTGAAATCTCCTTCCATCGCCATGTATTTGACCCCATTTAACCTTGTCTACCATCCCCCTATCCTTTCACGCTGGTAACCACTAAACTGTTGTCTGCATCTGTGAGTTTTTGTTTGTCTTGTTCATTTGTGACTTTCAGTTTGATAGCCCACATATCAGTGAAATCATATACTTCTCAATTTTTTCTGACTTATTTTACTTAGCATGATAATCTCAAGATCCATTCATGTTGTCACAAATGGCAGTATTTCATCTTTTCTTTGTATATATGTACCATATCTTTATCCAATCATATATTGAAGGGCACTTCGGTTTGCATACCTTGCTTCAATGAACTCTAGAGTACATATATCTTTATGAATAAATGTTTTCAAATTTTGAGGGTAAATATCCAGAAGAGGAATTGTGACAACCAGTTAGCTCAGTTGGTACAGCATGAGACTCATTACACTCATTTCTAATTTTGACTAAAATAGAGTTGATAATCATATAGAAGATTTTAAATTTATCTCTATTAAATATATCAATTATAGGTAACACCAGTGAGATTGAATCAAAGACATTTTAGAATTACAAAGACTCCTTGGTATTTTTAATAGAGAGGCGATTCTGCCTATTATCATTAATTAGGTACAAAAAAATAAAGTAGGAAAATAAGGAGTTAATTCAAGGTTGTCCCTTTGGTCCTATACCAATTTGTATTGATATAAAAGATTTTTATGATATTGCCTAAACTATTCTTTGACCTCCTAATTTTATATTTTTTAACAAGTGATATGAAAGTAATCTTTGGTGTATGTCACATCAAAAAGTTCAAATATTTATATATTTAAATTTATATAAATCTATATAAGTTTATATAAATCTATTTATCTAAATATCTGCAGATTTAAAAGAGTATATCTTCAAATATATTTTAACAGTATTGTATTCTATTCCTTACAAACAAAGGTCTATTCCACTTTGGATACTAACGAATATGTAAAGCACTTTTTAAGTTATGAGTTCTCTCTATAAGAAGTTCTAGAATTATACTTTAACACCTTTCTTGGTTTGTTCAAATTGTGAACATTAGAACTGAAAAGAATGTATTACCCAATTAGATTAGAGTAAATTGAATAAAATCAAAATTAAATGTTCAATGAAAGGTGGTAAAGTTTCTATCCAGCCTAAAGTTAACTCACATTGTAAAATGACAGTCAATAAAAAAAACTTGTAATTATGGGGTCATTTGTTTAAGACATGCAATAGTAAAATATTGCACAAATTTCACAGTAAGAAAGTATAACAGCTCTCATGAGATAGGTAGGCACTGCAGAAATGGCAGCATTTGGGATTTCTCAGAAAGTGGAACTCACAGAATATGACCTAATGGAAAAAATGATTCTTTTGATTTCCTGAAAAACATAATTCTAACCAAAAATTGCAGCTGACAAGTAATATGGGTGTAGCCAATTTTTAACATGTTTACTTGTAAGAAAAATAAGTATTTTATTATGTATTTCTCTGTGATAATATAGTTTAAATATAAATATTTTAAAAACCCTAAATATTTAAAGAATAGCTGTATGTTACTTAATTTTTGAATATCATAAAATTTTGTTCTTAACAGAATTTTCTTGTTCTGTTAAAAAGAATGTATTTAAGCATTAAGAGCATAGAGAATGGATTAATTTAAAAGACTCAACTCAGACTGGCAAAGGTCCAAATGTTTGAGAGCACTGTAATATCACATGTGTAGGTTGGTATTCTCATGCATTACTATTAAGTAGTAGTATAAGCCCATAGAGGGTAGGTCTACATATCTACAAAAATAATAAATGCACATTTCATTTCACCAGTTATGTTTTTATGATATTTTCTATAGGTAAACATATGTATGGAAATATGCACATATATATACACATACACTGTACATCCTTACATATGTATATCAAATATACATAATATTTATATATGTAAATATACATATATACATTTTTAAAAAGAAAACAAAAATAAAACCCTTGAAAATCCACAAAAATGACACTAAATTAATCATGGTATATTTATGTAGTGGGACACTATGTAAAACAAACAAAAAAGAAATTATGTATCAAAGTATATATACTATTAAATAAAACACAAGGTATAGGGCAGTATATGTGTTATACTAACTTCTGTGTACAAAGGGAGTGATATATTTACATTAGTTTTAATATGAAAAAGTTTCTCTAAGAAAACAAAAATCTAATAATAGGGTACATTAAAAAAGAAACAGGAAAGTGGTTAGGAGGTGGTTGACCAAGCTGGAAAAAGAGTCCTCCATATATATTCTTTTAAATTCGGATTTGTGAAGCATGTGATATTATTACCTATTAAGTTTAAGAACAAACTAATGGGAAAGAAATTTAGCACTCACTCATTAGATTTGTATGTCCTGTAGCATATTTTTTCACCCTCCCTCCTCATTATTTTACTTAGAAGAAAAATGCAGAAGTCTCAGACCGGCCATAGAGGCGGCAACGATTTTGGGAGGGAAAGCATCTGTTTAGTTAGGTGATTTTTCTCTCCCTATACTTTAAACTTAGCAAGATCAAGAGAATGAGAAGACAAGCCATACACTGTGAGAAAATAGTTGCAAAAGACATATATGATAAAGGACTGTTATCCAAATTACACAAAGAACTCTTAAAACTCAACAATAAGAAAACCAGCAACTCCTTTAAAAAATGATCCAAAGACCTAAACAGACATCTTACCAAGGAAGATATGCAGATGGCAAATAAGCATATGGGAAGATTTCCCCACATAATATGTCATCAGGGAAATGCAAATTATAACAAAAATGAGAGATCAGTTCACATCTTTGAAACGACTTAAATCTGGAACACTGGTATCACCAAATGCTGAAAAGGATATGGAGTAGCAGGAACTCTCATTGCTTGTGGAAATGCAAAATGGTATGACCACGTTGAAACATACTATGGTGACTTTTCACAAATCTAACATACTGTTCATGATACTTTCCAGAAATCATTCTCCTGAGTATTTACTCAAAAAGTTGAAAACCTCTGTCTGCACAAAAACCTGTATATGGATGTTTTCAGCAGCTTTACTCATAACTTCCAAAATTTGGAAGCAACCAAGATTTCCTTTGTTAGGGAAATGGTTTAAAAAAAGTCATTAAGTCATAAAAAAAAAGTTAAATGCATATTACCAAGTTAAAAAACATAACCTGAAAAGTTATACCTGTATGATTCCAACTACGTGACATTTGGAATAGTCAAATCTATGAAGACAGTAAAAAGATCAGTGGCTGCCAGGGGCTGAAGGGAAGAAAGGATTCATGGGCAGTGCACAGAGTTTATTTAGGCAGTGAAACTCTTTTGTATGATATTCCAATGTTGGATTCTTATCATTGTAAATTTGCCCAAATGCATACAATGTACAACACCAAAAATGAACAATAATATATACTATAGACTTTGGATGATAAAAATGTGTCAATGTATGTTCTTTAGTTGTAACAAATAATGGTGTGGGATAATGATAATGGGTAGACTATGCATTTGTGGGGAAAAGAGTGTATGGGAAACCTCTAACTTCTATTCAGTATTGCTGTGAACCTATTCAGTATAGCTGTGAAACTTCTCTAAAAAATAAAATCTGTTAAAAAAACAATAACAACGACCAAGAAAACTTAGCAAGAAAATAGATCAGAATATAAAAATGAAAAGTATACCTTTTATCTTTATTCTTATATTTTCTTCTGTATGAAACAAACAGCGAATGAAGAAATTTTATATTGTTTAGTTTATTGGGGTGATATTGGTTAATAAAATTTTATAGGTTTCGAAGTCAAATCTTCCAACACCATATATTTGACCCTTTACCTTTCTCTACCTTTCCTCTTCCCCACTTTCTCTCTGGTAACCACTAAACTGTGTGTAACTATGAGTTTTTGTCTTGTTTATTTCTTGCTTTTAGTTTGATATCCCACATATGAGTAAAATCATATGGTACTCAACTTTTTCTGGCTGACTTATTTTAGTGCATGATAATCTCAGGATCCATTCATCTTGTGACAAATGGCAGTATTTAATTGTTTCTCATGGCTGAGTAGTATTCCATTGTAAATATGTACCACTTCTTCATCCAGTCCTCTATTGAAGAGTACTTTGGCCATTTCCATGTTTTGATCACCATGAATAATGCTGCAGTGAACACTGGGATGCACATATCTTTATGAATGTTTTCAAATTTAAGGGCTAAATACCTAGAAGAGAGATTGCTGGGTCCTATGTTAATTCTATTCTTAATTTTTTGAGGAACTTTCATGCTGTTTTCCACAGTTGACATTCCCACCAGTAGTACATGCAGTTTCCTTTTTCCTCACAAAGTCTCTAACATGTTTTACCTGTCTTATTGATAACAGTCATTCTTACAGGTGTGAAGTAGTATCTCATTATGGTTTTGATTTCCTTAATAGCTAATGATGTTGAGTATCTTTTCATATTTTCAACAGTCTGTTGGATGTTTGTTTTCTTAGGAGAAGTGTCGGTTCAGTTCTGAAAAGGAGCTAATAATCAAAATATATAAAGAATTTATACAACTCAACAACAACAAAAATTTTTAAATGGGCAGAGAATCTTATTTCTTGATGCATCCAAAAGGAAAAATTTTAAGAATGTAAGTGATTAGTAAATGAAGAGAGACCTATTTATAAAATCAGGAACATAATTATTTTCAATATTAGTTTGAATAATTCATCCAAAAGTTTAATAAAGTTTACCAAAATACTTAAATGGAAAAAAAATATATACTCTATTTACAAAAATCTGGCTTGTATTCATTTCAGTGTTAAAGTGAATTAAAAGAAAAATGGTGTGTGTGTACTCAAACATCTCAGTATTTAGATATGAGTCATTTCCTTTACATCCTACCAATCCTTACGCAATGGTTGACATTGTTAGTGGGGTGAGGGAGAATATAGACTCATAAGGAAAAAGAAAACAGTGTACTTCAAAGTCACCTAATTGAGTTTTATGAGTTGTAGTCCAGCTCTGCTATATTCCAACTGTGTTATTTTAGAAAAGCCATTTCACAATTGTGATCTGGGGAGAAATTTTTGAGATTCAGGCCATTGCTTCATTGATGATTTGGTCTATGATCAAATTAGGCTCAAGGCCAGAGAGACAGTCTATCTCCAGTTATTCCCCACCCCAACACTCAACAGAATTAGAGAGAAGTCCTGGAATGATAGGAAAGCTGTCCTTCTTTGGCATACAGCATTATTTCTGATCTTCATTTTTAAAAACCCTAAAAAATTAGCCAAATATTTATTTTACATGCACTCAGCACCTTTAAGCAATTTTTCTTCAAAGTCACATTTGCAGAAAGGGATAGATTCACAACTTCATTCTGTTTGATAGATATGCCATACTTCCAAAAATCAAGGGCAAAACCTTTGATGGTTAAAACTGATGTATCTGCATCAATTTGAAAATGATTATTTCTAATATATTATGCTTTCTAATTGCAATTTTAAAAATTCCATAAATTATTTCTACAGTAAGTCATGACACAGCAAATGTAATTGCCACTTAAATCTTCACAGTGATTAATTCACAAGGAAAAGAATCAGCATTCCACACTTGTCAATTTCAAGTTACTTATTCTGAACATCTTTTTTATCATTTGTCATAGATTTACTTACGGTTGCAGAGCAGTTGTGTTTTATAAATTTTCGCTTGAAAAATAAATCAATTTCTGGAATTAAAAATATAATTTTATAAAATTTTAGATTATCCTAAATTAATTTTCATAATAAATATTACATGTTGGCCATCTTCTGCCCTGTTGAATTTTGTACTTTTTCCTGAGAAATTTGTCATAGAAAAAATAATTAAAAGATCTTTACTAAACCTTTGTTCAGCATTTCATTAATGTGACCCTTCTGGGTACCAAAGTAATTATTCCATAACATTTTAGAGAAAGAGGCACCTTGAATACGCAATACTATAGTTAACAGATATCCAGAGATCACTTAATTTTCTCGATCACCAAGAATTAAGCCATCTGAAATTGTACGTGAAATTCACTTTAAGAATTGTGCTTTAAACTAACGAAGAGGAAAAGAGAAAGCAATTGTTTTTAGAGTCCATAGACTTCAGAAGAATTGAATAGGAGATGCATTATCTTAGAGACTACATTATCTTCTGAGAGTTTCTCACTACCAGAGTTAATTCTTACATGTGTCTCTACAGAAGCAACTTGAAAGGATTTGAAGAAAATAATTCCACAGAGTATCCCTTCTGCTTTGCTGTGGGCACAAGCTCTAGGAGAGAAAGAAAAATCACCATGGGAGGTTGATAGTACTAAGCTTGCCAGTATGTTACATTTAAGCTGGATTTTGCTCTGTGCTCATCAGTGTACATATTTAATAAGATTACATAACATTTATTGAGCATTCTTAGCTACATTTATTTTAGAGATGAAGTAGCAGAGGATAAATAGGGCTTGATAACATGACCAGGTAACATAGGAAGCTTCAGAGCTAAGATTCAAACAAGTATGATACAAATTTTGATCATTCTGGTGTAAAGCCTAAACCCTAAGCAAGATCAATACCATCTCCTTATCTGTTTCTCTCTTTGTACTGTCCTCACAAGATTTAATTAATTCCTCACCAGAATACTTAGTTACTTATGAAATGTGTCCTTTCTTTCAATAACCACTTACAGTTGGAAAATTGATTCTTTTCTATTTGGAAGCAATTCCTGTTTTCTACATTAAGAAGAAACTTTAAGGCAAGTTACCTCGCTATGCTACAGTTTCATAAGTATAATTCACAAGAACCACCTTCTTATATTTTCTGAGTAAATCAAAGTATTAGATTAAAAATAATCACCACATACGTACACTTGCTATGCCGAGCTTCCAGGAGATTCACAGCATTAGTTTTCTGTGAACAAAATGTATCCTCAGGCATTATATTTCACTTTTTGCAGACAGGGGAAGCAAAGAATCCTAAGATGTCTGTGTCAGTGCCAGAAAAACAAACTTCTACCTTATTTTTAATTAAGACTTGTATTTGACAATAAATCCACTTAAAATAATGAGCATATGAACTATCGAACCACATCACTGCTGACTTTTAGCAGAAATGAATAAAAACTCTCTGTAGTAGATAAGTCTAATTATAATCATTAATTAATATATAATGTAAACAACATATCAATGTTTAGCCATCTCTGCAGGAATTGTCCAAAAAGAATACAAATTTATTGTCGACTAACCACTTCCAATTTTTTACAGGTGGAAAGTGACCAAGGTTATGTTTGTTTGTATTTTTGTTTTTCTTCATTTGCAACATTTCAGTTGTAATAGTGTCTTTATATTCCAGAGCAGGAATCCTACAGACTGATTATTGCCTCATAAAGTATCAATTTATGCTAAAATATTTTTTCTTTGATTACATAAACATAGACTAAATTTTTCCACTAGTATTTCCATTCTACTTTGAGATTCATTTATTTTCTCTCCTCTCTTTTTCTCCCTAACGTATCAGATATCAGGATTTAAAACTAGAGAAGATAAATGCAAATTCTGGAATCGACCACCATTCTCAATTCCAAACTAAAAATCAAATTTTTCAAATTTCCATTTTCTAAGTATAGTAAACAAGGGTCACCGAATGTATTCGATAAATGTAGTTAGTTAATCACTGATTTGCAAGTTAGAGCAAGCCAGGAGATGGAAGAACAGAGTGAAATACAAATAATATCCCCATCAAAGTAAGCTATATTAAATGCCAAGTACACTTTTGGAGTTGAAAATTGGCCAATAATTTCTAGTTATCCTACATACTCGTAAGGATTACACTGAAGAAAATAGAAATGACTTATGATCAGGACCTTGGTTTAACATTACGGCTATGAGCTCAAGCAATACCACTAGTAAATGGTAGCACCAGGACAAAAATACGTCTATTATTTAATATGTTGTAACATAAAACTGTTCTCATTTATGCAACCCTTTTTGAACTACTTTTATAGATTATTACAGTGCTATTTCTTGGGGTAAAAGTACAAAAAAAAAATAGTGAAAGAGACACAGTAGGAGCTGAACTAAATTTGGACCTTAAAATGGGTACAGGACCAAACCTGGCCACCTCTGGTTTTTATATGGTCCATGAGATAATGACATTTGTTTGCATTTAATAAGATTAGCAAGCATTTGGTAACATTAGTATACATTTATTTAACTCACAAATCTGCAGCTTAGACTAGGGTTGACTAATCTAGGCTGGACCTCTATCTGCTCCATATTGCTCATAATTCTCATAAGACAAGCAAGTTTGCCTAGGTATGTTCATCTCCTTTAAAAGATATATCCTCTAGCTTAGAGATTATTTCTTCAGCATTGTCCAATTAACAAATAAGCCCATCAAAGGTAGCCTTCATTTCTTAGTTTTCTCTCTTTCTCTCCTCTCTTTCTCTCCCTCTCTCTTTCTCTCCCTCTCTCTTTCTCTCCCTCTCTCTTTCTCTCCCTCTCTCTTTCTCTCCCTCTCTCTTTCTCTCCCTCTCTCTTTCTCTCCCTCTCTCTTTCTCTCTCTCTTTTCTTTTTAAATTCTAGTTCTTCTAGATTCTTTCTTAGCATTTTCATCTATCTGCTTATATTACACGTCTGTTCTCGAAGGTTGTCTACTTTATCCATTAGAGCCCTTAGCATATTATTTTTTTTTTAAATTCCCATTCTCATCCTTTCAGTGAGCCTATACCTCAGGACTGTGAACTTCAGGAGTATTTTTCAGTTTCTTCCTCTCCCCTTTGGTGTATCAGGATGGCTAGCATGGGCTAGGTTTAGGTGTATATTTCCTTTTATCCCTATGGAAAGCTAGAGCTGGCTACAGGTGGGTATTTCTCTTCTCCAGGTCAGTTAGGCTCTGATAATACTATAGCAGTTTAGGTTTAGGTTAACTAGTTTCATTCCAGGGCAAGTCTTTTTTTTAAAAAAAGAGTGCTTTAGAGCATTTCAAAATATTTCCTTTTCCCCTCTCCCTGCTGGAAACGGAAGGGAATTTTTCTCCAATATTTTCTATGAGCTCTTGAGGGTAAATCTCACAATAATGTTGAGGTCCTTTTGTTATGGGATCCTCCTAGAGAGTTTCTAACTCTCAGAGTTGTTCATATGAATCCTCCAGCAATTTGTGAATTACAGTTCGGGTTTACTTACCCTTGCACTGGTTTCTGCTCTTGAGTCTGCTCTGGTTAACCATGACACCCTGGTATTCACCCATCTTTATAATCTTGGGAATAGTGATTTGCCCTGTATTCTCCTTTTTCTTATAGATTCATAAGGAGTTGATTCTTCAGTCTGTTCCGCTCATACTTATATTTTTTTAAATAAATTGGAGACTTCCAAGCTTCTTACATGTGAAAGCAGAAACCCTATTCCATGGATTCAGATTCAATTTTATGTCAGTAATATGTTTTCATAGTTACCATGGTTTGGAGGCTAAGGTCTTTCAAGGCTACCATAGAGTTAAAAAGAGGTGGATGGAATAGGGCAAGTTAAAATGCTACAAAGGCAACCATTCCTATCAATATTCATTTGTTTTTGTTGTTTTGGTTTGGCTTGGTTTTTGTTTTTTGAATAAATGCTCCTTAGATTGTTATAAGACTTTGGTTAATTTTGGAATCCTGGAAAAGCTGATTCTGATAGTTTTGGTCTTCTGAAATAATGCCTTTTTTTTTTCTTAGAAGATGTGAATTTTGGAGGTCCCTAATGTACCATTTTAAAAGTGTTTCTCATTATTAATAGATACTTAAAATATAATGCTCCTGTCCTACCCCTCCTGCTGAGAATGGATTAATATTTATTTTAATGGAAATTTATTAAGATTAGTATTCAGACACATCATAAGTATCATCTTTTTAAGCAACTGTTGATCCTAAAATGAATTTTGTATTTCCCAAGAGTAAAAATTAACATTTTTCTTCAACAATATGCTCCCCCCCTCAAAAGTCATTCTAAATAAAAATAACTAAATAATTCTTCAGCACCAGGGTTCTCATTTCTTTCATCTCCCTAACAAATAATGTTTACATTAAATAAAATGTATTTATTGGACATCTTCTATGTATAAACAACAAATTAATTATAAGAGATGGTACTAGTACTAAAGACTGCTCATTCATTTAGGGTTGCATTATTTGCCTACCAAAAATAGAAGCTAATATTTCAAATGATAAAAGTAATAAATTAGGATTATGAAATTTAAATAAGAGCATATAAAATAATAGATATTAGCAAAGACTGAAACAGAGTGTATAACTGGGAGATAAACTGAAATTTGAGGATGAAGTGTAATTCCCAATGTTATTTCTAACTTTACCATTTATTAAAAAGACTTTTTTTCTAATTTAAGGTGATGTCACCTCTTCATAAACTTGCTTAGCTTAAATATGTAAATATGTTCTGCTTCATGTTTTTTTGTTTGTTTGTTTTGCTAACACTGTACTGTTTTAATTAGTATACCATATGTTTTGATAATAGGTAGTAGACGTCTAAGACTTCCATGTTTGTTCTTCTGAAATATATCCTTGGATATTTTTGGCCTTTTATATTTTCATATAAATTATCAACTCCCCCCCCACACACACACATTTGCATGTGCACGTACATGAACATGTATACACAGATGCAGGGATTTTATCGGATTGCTTGAATCTACTATAGGGCAATTGGACTTATCTTTAATCTACTATAGATTAATTGGATTTACCCATATGGGAAATGAATCATGACCTCTACTTTTCACTGTATACAGAAATGAATCCCAAATGGTTATTGATCTGAATGTGAAAGAAAAACTGAAAAGTGTTTAGCAATATAAAGAGGGAGAATATACTTATGACTTTGGTGTCAAGAAAGATTTGTTAAACAAGACAAAAAACTTTAAAGGTTTTAATTTAATACATTTGATGACATTAAAATAAAGACACCATTAAGATTGAAAAGAAAAAGCTATTGAATGGATAGATTTTTGTAATAGATATATATGACCAGAAACTCATATCCCAAAAACATAATAAAATCCTATAAATCAAAAAATAAAGACAACTTTTAATGGGCAAAAGTCACATAGAGACATTCTACACAATATATCCAAATGACAATGAAATGTATGCAAAGTACTGAATATATTTACTCACTAGTAATATGAAAGATAAAACCACGGCAGAATGGTTAATATTTAAAAATTGATAAACCAGGTGAACTCACTCTGAGAAATAAATCCAAATTTTCTGGCTTTTAAGATAGGTAAGATTATATATCTGTATTTGAAGTACTATAGTACCATCTTAAATTTGAAAAATGATTACATATTTACTAGTTTTCTCTGTTTCTTTTAAGGTATACTTTCTTTTCCTTTCTCATCTGATATCTGAGCCATTACTGGATACCAGTCTAATTTTATTAACCAATGTCACCCTTATAAATTTAATTTAAAAAGTAAGAAGTAAATAAAAGTAACATAAAGTAAAAAGATCTATTATAATAAGAATCATAACTAATATTTATTGCATCGTGATTTTGTTTTTGGCACTGTGCCAAAAGATCTTTTAATCCCTGTAACAATATTATGGGCCTATATCCTCTTTGAATGTTAACATTTTAATAGATAGCTTGACTATAAAAGACATTTATATGTAGTTGCAGTAAGGTCCAGGAAGTATGATGATCATCATATTCAGTTAACTAGGCTAAAGAATTTATTTTATTTTATTTTAGGAAACTGTCACATTCTATCCACTCTTTCTTGGTTAATTTTATCTTTATTTCTACCTTCCAACACCAATACTATGTGGAAAATTTTATCCCAATTTTATGAGTGAGAACACTGAAGTAAAGAGCTTACATGATTTAAATATAGTTTCCTAGTTTGTGGATCCAAGGTAAAAAAAATTCATTCTCCTTTCATTGAATCACTATGATATAATTGGATGCTGGATTGCATTACACAATTAGAGGGAGTTAAGATGTTGCTTAAGAATACTTGGATAATGACAAAGTATGTTTTTGTTAAAACTATTGAAAAGAATATGGTTACATGTTTTAATCACCATATTAAATCTTATTTGATTTCTTGTTAAATAATTCAAATAAGAGCAAAATGTGTGAATATTGGTAAGAGATTTTGACAGATGATATGACTACCTTTAGTCTCTAGTACATTATAACAGAGAACTTTGTTTTAGAGAGTTACTCAATTAGTAAAAAAGGTTACATAATTAAAACAGAAGGTCAGCTGGTATATTTTGCAATTTTCCTCCTTAAAAGAGTTTAGACTTACTTGGGTAAATCAGAGAATGCTAAATGTAGCTCATGTATTGTGGGCAAATCATAAGACAATAAAGAGGAAGTGAATAGTATTTTATTGAGACTGAATATTAAAGAAAATAGCATCTGGCAAATGTGAAGGCTTTAAAAATAGCAGAAACTGTAATAAGATTAAAAAGTATGTTGAGGGTTAAAATTGGTGTGTAAAAATTATTAGAAAATGGAAATTACTATATCTAGGGATTACAGCCTAGAGAGTAGATATTGATTTGATGAGAAGAACCTTGTAACTAGAATTATTCAAGGACATCATAAAAATAGTAAGTAGCAAGTTTTACAAAATAGAACTCCATAGTGTTAATAAAATAAAAAGATGAGAGAACAGCATATTTTGTCATGCATGAGAAATCATCAGTTTTATCCCTTTAAATTCCAATAATGACAAACCATGAATTGATTCATATAGGCATGAATTAACATATTAGCAGGGAATGATTTAGAACAGGCAGAGCAGTCTCTCCTTGGGTATAATTTGTAGGTCAGATATAATAATCTTAGTAAATGACTAATCCTAAAAATATGTCTCATAACTAATTTAGAATTAAAAATAACATCCTATCTTAAATCATTATTAGCAACATACACCCCAGTATAATATGAGTTATTGACAGAACTTTTCTAACTTCGAAGCCTACTGAAATCTAGTTTTGTTTGGGACAAAAAGGCAGAGAATATTAAGGCAACTCAGTGCCATGTTGTCCAGAGTAGGAGGAGCCGAAAAATAGAAAACGAAGAAGACAGGGAATTGAGTATATGTTATGTATTTTAATAACCACAAATGTAGATGTATTTTTTTAGATGAGAATGAACATAAGAATAAAAGAAAGCAAATATCAGAGTTTACAATTTGGCCTAAGTCCATCTCTATAAATCAGCAAAAGAAAAATAACAACATATTGCTGCTGTAACTGTTAAGAGACTTTTTTACTCAACGTAAAGTATGGATGTGTTACAACAACATAAACTACTAAACATGAAAGCTATAGATTTTATAATGTATCTAATTTCTCCCTAGCTGCAAAGTGCACCTAAATATAAAATGTGACCCCTAAAAGAAAAGTCATTACATTTCCTAAAGAGGTCACATTATAAGCGATCCGAAATCTGTAAATTAATCATTTTAATCTTTGTTTTATTTATTATGCTTGTTTGGAGACTAAGAGTAGATAATTAAAAAGCTAACACATTCTAAATGATATGCCTGCTAGCAAGTTCAGATTTCTTTTATAGCAAAGCTATTGTATTTGATAAAAAATAACTTCTGTAATGTTTACTGCCTTATATGATTAAATACTACAGTACAGATTGAGGTCTATATCTAATGTTTGCATTAATTCAAATATCAGAAAATAACACATTTCTTTAATGCTACTGTATCTTTACCAGGAGATGTATTATTTTAGTTTGAGGGAACAGGGGGAAAAACTAAAACTAAGAACTATTCCTGATAAATATTCAAACTGCCAGGAATTCTTTCTTCCTTACCCACCTCTTCCTCTGGATTTTACTGACTATTCCAACCATATCCATTGGCTAGCTCTGGAAATGAAACAAGGAAATAAGGAAACACACTATGGAATGAACATGGATCACATTCATCTCCAATTCTGCCTTATCTAACTTGTATAAGTTAGAAAAATTCTTGTGGGTCTTCACGTGCTCACCTTAATAATGGCTGTTTTTCTCAGATCCATACGCAAAGAACTTCCGCCTGGATTTCCATTTCCGTCTATTTTGAATTACTAAATCTTTGGGTTGACTGAAATTTTGACCTTTTACCTGCTTAAGAAATACTCGATTTTGCCTCAGTTGACTCTGAAAACTTGTGCTTCTACATTACCTAGGTCTGTTCTATAAACCATTAGCTTCAAATCAGATACATTTTTGAGATCTTACATTTCTAAACTTAAGACGAAATTCTAACCTACAATTTTCTATCTCTAATTCTCTCACACTTACTCCCCTGCCTTACACTTTCTTGTTGGTTTCCAGTGCTCCACATGAAAATAGGAAACAATGATGGACCTTGAGACTAGCCTAAGGGGACAGATGAAGTAAAAAAAAAAAAAAAAAAAAGCAATAGCACTTGTCGATGGTAGTTGCAGTTAGTGATATCTAGAGGGTATCAGATATGTTTGCATAGACAGAAAGAACATACAGATATTGTCATATAAATTATGTGTATGTTAGAGAGGCTGGAAATTTTCTGATCTTATGGGAACCTGAATAAATATGCAACTTAAACCTTGATGTGTATCAGGCAGACAAAGCTAGTCAGATTAAGATTTTAATTTAGCAGAAAATCTATTATGTTAAAGCATTTTTATATTTCATAAATGTGAATAGCTATGTATTTTATGCATAAAACTGGCTTTGTTTTAAATAGTCTGGGGAAGAGTATGTTTTTAAAAATGTGGTTTTCACTAAATGCCCATCAACAGATGACTGGATAGAGAAGTTATGGTTCACATATACAATGGAATATCACTCAGCCATTAAAAAATGAAATCCTACTACTTGCAACAACATGGATAGACCTATAGGCTATTATACTGAGTGAAATAAGTTAGAGAAAGACAAGTACCATATGATTTCACTTATATGTGGAATCTAAGGAACAAAAAGAACTAATCGAAAACAGATTCACAAACATAGAGGAAACTTCGGTGACAAACAGAGGAGAGCAGGTTTGAGGGTCTGGGAGAAAGGGGTGAAGGGTCAAAGGAGTACAAATTCGTAGTTGATAGATGGTCATAAGGATGGGGTGCATGGCAAAGGGAATGAAATTAGCATTAATATATTGGCTAGGTGGCAAACTAGAGGAGAGAAGTAGCAATTAGGGGGATCATTTTATATACTTGAAACTAATAAAATAAAAAAAAGTGGTTTTCTTTTTAAAAAAGGAAAGAGTTTCAGCAGGTTATGAGCAACATTATTTAAATTTTATTCCTTTTTTAAAAGCTTTTATGTCCTATCATAATTATTTTGATGTATGACTACCAGAAATTGAGATATAGCTGTAAGTAGAAAGACTAATATTTTAAGATATTTTGTCCAGATCTATTTTTGTATGAGGCTATTTTCAAGATGATATATATGACAAGACATCAAATACTCACAAGAAAATGGCATTCCCCAAAAAGAAACACTAACAATTGCAAATAACTACTCTTTTAAAAATAGCAACCATATCGCATAATAAACTTATCTATGGATATGAATGAGATAGAATTCATCACTCTTTAAGGTAAATTTAAGACAATGCACTGTCCATTCTGGTGATGTTAGTGGGTATCATAAGACCAAACCTGGTTTGTCTTTTATTCCAAACCAGGTTATCATTAACAAGTAAAATTTTAACATATTTAAAGTGTACAATGTGATGACTTGATATACAATGTGAAAAAATTACCTCTATTGAATTAATTAACACATCCATCACCTCACATATTTATCTTTTTATGTGTAAGAACATTTAAGTGCAATCTCAGCAAATTTCAATTATACAATACAGTCTTATCAAGAATAGTCATCATGTTAAACATCAGATCCTTGAACAGACCTATTTATCTTATAACAGAACATTTATTTTCTTTTTAAAAAGCTCTCCTTATCCCTCTCACTCCCATTAAGATCAGAAATTGGAAGTTGGCCCAAATGTAATATTGTCCTTAGACTTGGGAAAAATAGCTCCTGTTCTGGGTCTCGAGCACTGATAGTTCTCAGATTATTAGAAACCTGCCCAATTAATTAAACAGCCTAGGTGTCTCTGGCTCTCCCTTCTAGCACAACGCAACTCCTAACTCCAAAGGTCCACTCTGCTGACACCTCTCAGGCTACAGGGAAATACTGCTGTTACTTGCCACATGTCCTCAAAACTCAAGACAACTCCATCCCAATGTTGTGAAAGCCTGTGGGTTGTGCTACTTCTGATGTTAGGTAATGCTTTGGAGCATAGGATAGATCTGAGTGGTAAAAATGCTTATATAAGAGAAAAGAAAAATTAATTTGTCAAATCTCATTCTCAAATATAATGAATGCCATACATTCTTCCATAATAATGTACCAAACGCCAATCTCTGTTTCTCCTTGCGTTTCAATTATGGTTTAAAAATAAGCACAGTAATTGCAACAGTTGATATAGACTTTTTAAAAATTGTAATATTAGAAAAAAAATAGACAAAACCTGGCTTACAACTGATAAAAAATAAATGCTACACTCACAAATCGTCGTTTTAAAAACATAGACCAAATTATAGAAAGTATTAAAGAGATTGAAATGAATTGAGAAAATGTTTTAAAAAGACATATCTCTAGGTAGAAAAGAATTAGAAAGACAAGGTTAAGAAATTCTAAAGGGACCTAATATGGTTTTCAGAGTGAGAAAATCACAATTTACGTGACATAATCAATTTAATTTATTTTGTAATATTTTGTGATCATTTATCATATGTGGCGTCATTATCATTTGTACATGTATAAAATATATATTTCACTTTTGAATCTAATTTTTAAAACTTTATTGGCAATCTCATTTACTAGTACTACAGAAGAAAATTATTTTTTTTCAAATTGAAGTTCATTTAGAAAAATCTAAAAACTGCAATGAAAAAGTATTATCTAGCATTACTGACATAAAAAATGTGAAAATCTTGAATATATCAACATAATTAGTGATTTCCTGCAATGAAAAACATATTAGATGGTTAAACTCATAAAACATACTATTTAAGTATAAATTTTGCCAAACTTTTTGGAAGTCACATAATTTTTCATAAACTCATGAATGTGTTTCATGTGATCTCCAATCTAATATAAACTCTCTTTACATCACGTATTTTATATTGTTTAAAGTTTATACACTAATTTAAAAAAATGTCATTCATTAAAATTTGATTTCAGAATTATCAGTAGTTTATAATTTAAAGAAATGCATTTCAAATCATCCAATTGAATATTTGTTTTATATGTATTAATATCTTACATCGTAAAATGTCTTCTCAAATTGAAATTTTAGGTTGCAAAAATTCTGCACATTTGCTCTTATTGAGATTAATTGCATATGTATATGCATGAATAAATAAAATAGTCATAAAAATATTCTCTTTTTAAAGTAAATTCTACAAAAAAGCTGGCAAATCTAAAATGGTAAAAATAATTTACTTTTTAAAGAAATGTACATTAAGGAAAAAATGTTTTAAAGCGAAAACGAGGATGGAAGGAGAATGAGTACTTCAAAAGTTATAATTAAATGCACATTAAAGTCCTTGGTACTTAGTTTCAAGACTTAAGATCAAGCAAACTTTATTTTAAAGTAATTATACAAGTACAGATATGTAAAGTCTGGACCACATTTTTAAAAATATGATATTACAATATGGAACTTTTACAATATTTATAAGAACCTCAACCAAAGTAACCTAACCCATCTGTCTTGCATCATTAGCATACTAATGTGAAAATGTTTGATAAAGAGAAGACAAAGCTACCAAGGGTGCCAAGCACTAAACTTCTAAATATACTGAGTGTCTTTTCTGTGCAAGATCCAAAGTTAGACTCTGTGACAAATACCAAAAAATGTCAGGAATGGGGATTTCATTCAATAGCTTACAGCATAGTTGAAAAAATTTATACAGGGAAAATGACACTATCATGGAACGGCATATAAAGTAAGTATGAAGTACTACTCAGGTTTTAAAAAAGGAAAGACTTTTCTGTTTTGAATAGGACTTGATTTGGATCATGGATTGGTAGATATGTGTGTTCACAAATGGATCTATATACTTTATTTAAAAAGTCTATTACTAAATGTTTGGTTGACCATTTTTAATACTTTAGATTTATAGCTCTATAATCCTATTCTGTATAAATGCCATGTATAACCTACATTGACCGTATGTTCTAGGTTAATTAAAAGCACATTATTAAACAGAAATTTATTTAAACCTTCATTTTCACATTGATTTATTGACTTAACTCCTGTAACTAGCACTTCATAATAGTGTTTTAAGAATATCAATAAAACTGGAAAAAAATATTATCTTTTTTAAAATGGTCATGATTTATCTGAAAGATTAACAGATTTTTAGATTAGTATTCATGATATATATATAAGAGAATTATCTACTTTTGAACAGGTATTAACATTGCCATAATTTTTCTGGTCTGCTTTTTGGATTTGGTCAATTAAAGTAACAATATCACTGATAACTATTGTACTTAAATTTATATAACCATCCACCCATCCAAACTTATGATAAAAGTTGATCATATAGCTGAACTTATCTAGGTAATAATTATGTTTTATGTTTCTTTTCCTTATGATAGATTACTTTACCATTATTTCTTTGAGATAGATGGGTGTGTGTATATATGCACACTGTATAGATATAGATATAATCTACAAATATATTGTTTCATGTTTTTAATTTTTATCTAAAGTTTAAAACATAGTAGATGAAACAGTCAAAATGTTTTTTAATTAAGTCAAAGAAATTGAAAGACATTGTTTTAAAAAACTCAATCAACTTTATGTTTATGTTAATCCTGCTATATTTGAAAAAATCTGAAAATAATTATTTCTAACTTAGCTTCTGTTGAAGAGTTCTTTGTTTCTTTATTCAAATAGTTACAGAGGGTATTTAATGAAACTTTTGCATCCTACCCCTCATAAGGGGACATTCAAAGTGAATGGGGCTTTAGAAAATGTGGCTGATATATTTTTTTGTTGTTAAGAACATTTTTTTAATGACTATAAGACCCTCATAAACTAGTACAAACAAATCAGTTCTTGATTCTTCATTCTTTCACAACATTTATACAACATAACATGATGGACAATATCTTGCTTCTTTATATATTTGCATATTCTTTACATATTGCATGAATATTCCAATTTTCCAACATGACTGATTCCTGCCCAATTTTTAGTTAAATGACATAACAGTTTGAGTTACAGAAAAATTGAGATATAGAGTGCACATATATTCCATTCTGTTTACCCTATTATCTTCCATTAGTATCATTCATTTTCAGAATTGATGAACTAATATGGACTCATTATTACTTACTAAAAATCAAATTTTATTAATACATCCTTAGTTTTTTCTTAATGTTTTATGTTTGCTCTAGGTCCCAATTCAGGATACCATATTACATTTAGTTTTCATGTCTCCTTAGGCTTCTCTTGGCTATAACCATTTCTGACTTTCTGGATTTAATGACCTTAACAGTTTGAATAGTACTTATCAGGTGTTTTGTAGAATGCCCTTTTGTTGAAATTTGTCTGGTGTCGTTGTTATGGTTACTGGGAAATTAGAAAGATAAAACATCATTTTCATCACATGATATCAAGAGTATAGACCATCAAAGTAATTTGTCACTGTTTTTGTTAACCTTCATTACTTGGTTGAATTTTACTTGTCACCGGTCTCCACTATAAAGAATCCATGCCCCCTCACCTTTCCATACTTTACCCTTTGAAATTCTTCTGCAAGGGGGATTTATCTCTTATCTCTTCTTATTTATTTATTCATTTATATCAGTATAGACTTATGAATATGTATATTACATATATCATATACATTATATATATATAATTTGCCTATATTAAAGTTCACTATGCTATAAAGCTATGGGTTTTGACAAATACATAAGTATAAAATCATTTTAAAAGAAAATTGTTCCCACTGTAGCATAATAAAATGTCCATTAGCTAACAAGTCTAGTGCTTATATTTTAGAATCATCATCATGATTCCACCTATATTTAACCCTCTTTTATTCCTTTATACACAAAATACAGCTTAGGAATGCTGAGATATGTTATCTTATCCCACACATTCTCCTAGACTGGGAAGTATTGTTTCAATGAAATTTTAAAACAAAAGAAAAGATGAAGGATAGAAGAAGAAATCCATTTCCAGGGTCAACTATAATGAAACAGAGAAGTAGAGAAAAAAGAGTATAAAATAGAAAAATTGTAAATTTTGGAACTGAAAATCTCAAAAAGTCAGAAATAGTTTGTTAGCAGAGAACTTATATGTGCTATTCATAAAAAAATAATAATTTTTGAAAATATTCTGTGAATTTTATAAGCTTGTTTCCTATAACAGGAATTTTTCTTAATTAGCATGAAATAGTTTAGTGCATGGCAAAATAGTTCTCGTCAATATTTATTAATCAAATTACATGTAATGTATTAATGTGTTTTGTTTAGTTTTGTTTCCTCTTAGCCTTCAGGCCACAAATATTTGTTATTCTTAACCCCAAGTTAAAATTCCTAATTATGAAAATTAATTAATCAATGGATCAAATTAATTAACTTAAATCCAACCAAATTAAGGAGGTCAGCATTGTTACAAAGGAAGGGCTAAGTTTCTCAAATCAAGTACACATTGGAAGGCTTTGAATTCCGAATACTTCTTTTAAAATTCCTTTAGGGAAATCATTAAAATACGCATTACAAAGATAAACACAAGAATAAAGTCTTCTAAACATACAAGATACAATAAAATGATGAGTCAATGTTTGTAAAATATAGAGACTTAAAATTATTTTGGTTTTACTGTATTTAATAGAAAAAATGTAAAAATTTAAATGCCTAATTTTAAACCTTCGTAAAACAAAAATATCAATGCTGCATTTTAAATATGTCTTGGTATTATAAATATATCACTTATTCTGTCTGTATGTCTAATAGGCTGTGGGTTTATTTTTATATTTGTTTTGTTTTGTTTAGTTTTGTTTTCTCTTAGCCTTCAGGTCATTTCTAGAGAATTTTCTATTGATTATTTTGGAAGATGAAAAGAAATTATCTTAGGAGATCCTAACTACCAACAATGAGAAGTCTCAGTTCAGTTCACAAAGATCCCATGCTACCTAATAATAGTTTAAGTTTATAAAAGTAAGTAAATCTGCAGACATTTATTGTCTGACTCTGCAAGCTGGCATAAAGAGAGTACATTTATCATGCATATATGGAAAGTTTGAAGTATTTAAAGAACTGGAAGTTCTGTTCCGATAAGTAAATTTTGGAGTTGGTAACTGTGGGGATAGGTGATTACAAATTAAGCTATTTACTATGATAGGAAAATTCCTTTATGTCCTTCAAAAGGAAAGGGAACTTTGTCTCTATTGTAGCAAATACACACTCTCCGAAGGGCCTTCTAATTTTAAAAATATACTGTTTTAATGTCCATTGCATCTTAAATTCTGAATTCTATGTATATTTTATGTACTGTATTTTAACCCTAGAAGGGTTATTTTTTTCCAATATTTTTTCTTGATTTGTACATGGAATTTTATTCAAGTTTGGGTTTCATAATAATACAAAAACTTAAAGATAATGGTGACCATATACATGTAGTTTAAAAAGCAGATATTTCTATCTACTTTTTAAAAACCCTGCATATCAAGGAAATAAAATTTCATCACTCATATCCCAATTTTACAGAGTAAGAGACAAGAGGACTCCAAACTTCAATATAACTGTTATTAGAGAAATAAAGATATGACTAATTGAGTCAGCCCCTTAGCACAGAATCAGACAGAGCCTAAACAGAAGACAGGGGAGTATGGTGGGCCTCTAGTAGAAGTTAAACCCTGAAAATATAAAAAGGTTTAACACTCAGAAGGTTATTCCCACATTTTAGTGTCAAATTCTAAGAGCACAACTGAGTTCTGGGGATTCAGAATAATACTAGGAAGCTACAGCAAAACTAAATATTAACTAGAAAGCAAAAAGACTTAAGAAGTATATATGCTCAAGATGAAAATTTTGGGAAGGAGGCATCTTAAATAATGCTATCTCTATTTCTGATGATGAAGAGTAACAAAGAAAGAGATCTACTGATATAAGTATTAAAGATTTAAAAAAAAAACTGAAAGCACCATTAATAAAGAAGCTGCACTTCTCCCTAGGAACAAAATAGGTAGTAATAGGACCAAGAACCAGACTAATCATGTCATCTATTCCCTTTCCCATAATATTTCTTGCTATAGATGAGCCATAAAAACACACAACCACACATAAAAAGGACAAAAAAAAAAAAAATAGAATCAAGCATCATTAAAGGTACTATGAGACAATAGAAAATAGACCAAATTCTTTTTTCAATCCCAAAGCGATTACATTAAGAATAAAAAAGAATTGCACACACATACACACACAAATGCTTAATTCTTATTAAATACTATTTTGCTGTTCCAGCTAAGCATAATTGTTAACATAATTATTTGTGGGATACAAAATACATTTTCTTCTAGATTATAAAACATTAAAAATAAAGTATATAAAAGAGAAATTTTAATCAATAGAAAAGAAGTTAAAAAGTAGAAACATCAGCAATCAGCATAGTATCTACATTGTGTTATACCTTTATGACATATGAATCTACTAATTAGTCCAAAGTATAATTGTTAGAATAATATTTTTCCATCCTCATGTTTTTGGCTACAATGCTTCGAGATAACTGCTATAGCCTTACTCCCAACAACTGAGCCCATGATAGGAAAAGGTAAGATTTAATGACAGAGTACAGGCAAAAAATGGAAGATGCTTAAGAACAAATAGATACAATTAAGAGTACAGTAAGGGACACTAAATACAGAAATAGAAAGGGACAAGAAGTTGAAACAAATACATAGGTTTAAAATCATCTCAGAAATATATATATGCATATATATATATATGAAGCCTGCCAATAAAACAAAATAAATATTAAAATGATAACTCAAAAAAATCTCCCTTGAATGAGGTGGTGGCTTTACCTCACATAATGAAAGCTTCTGTCCACTACAGGACAGAAGAATTGCCTTAATCAGTCAAAATACAAGAATCTCCAAGCAAAACATACCAAGTCATACATAAAGCAAAGAAAATGGCATGTGTGTCAGAATTCTAAACAGCAACACACAGGATATGACAGCAGTGCAGTAACAAGAAAAATCAATGAAAGTAAGATCAGAAAAAATTGCAAATTTAGCTAAAGATTTAAAACTAAAATAAATGTAGGTGTAAGAGTCAATATGTACTGATAAAACAGAGAAATATAACTAAAACAGAGAAAGAAAGAAGAAAGCAAAAATAGCTCATGATTACTAATCGGTAATATTAGAAGTCTAGGATCTCATTGAAAGCTTTCAAACAGGATAGCAGAATATGACATAAAGGAAAGGGAAATAGGGTACTTTATAAAGGTTTTGGTATAAAGGTAATCACTAGAAGAGATACCTTCTTAAGGAAAAAATACAATGAAACTCAAAATTTAAAACTGCAATCAAAATAGACAACATTTAATGATAGAGTATATAGAACACGATATGCATAGTATCATAACATAGTTATTTAAAAATTAAGAAAACATCACTTGTACAGGCTTAGTTCACCTATTAAAACTGTTTTCTTATTAGCATATAGAAGAAAACTCAATTCTACCATTTATCAAACAGATATATTTTATTTACAATCAGAATGGTTAAAAATAAATGGTCAATGATATCTAAGACAAATGCAAACAAAACATAAATTAGAGTGGTGATATGGATATCTGATAAGTAGAATTCAAATCCAACAATAAAATGAAACAAAGTAGGATACCAAAATTACACAGCAATGAACAACATTCTTCATAAAACAATTATAATGGATAAAAGGAGCAACCAACAGAAATGCACTAATTATATGCAAATTTTATATACCCCTCTCAGTGTAAAAAAAAAAAAAACATGTAGATAAATAAAACAAAGATATAGGGGAACCAAACAACATAATTAATGAGGTAGCCTTTTGACTATTTCACTGAACATCTAACTCAAGATTTAGAAAAGAAACAGTAAGTAAACCAATAGAATGAGAGGAAGAAATAAAAGCTATGAATAGAAATAATGTATTTAAATAGAAAAAAAAACCAAAGCTATTAAGTAAATAAATATGCTGTTTGAAAAAGAGTCTATAAATTTTTTTAAAATGTGAAGGCAGAAATAAAACAAAAATAACAAGGAGAAATAAATATTGATATACTGGAAATTAAAAAAAAAAATTAGACCAAAAAGAAGGAAAGGAGGAAGGGAAGAAGAAAAAAAGAAAAAAAAAAGGAAGAGAGGGTAGGAAATGCCTAAACTAATTTTTTCAGAAAATATAATTCACCAAAATTGAATTCAATATAGTTTAAAAGGTAGTGGAATTTATCTAAGAATTATATCCTACCCATATTCAAAAAAGGAACACCCTCATATATGATCACAGAGGAATTCTACCATACCTTCAAAAACCAGCTAAGCCTAATGCTACTTAAGAAAAGCACAGTAAAGGTGAAAATAACAGTGGTACCTGTAGTAGGGTGGATGGTGGTTCAAAAAAGATAAGTCCATGTCCCAATCTGAGAACCTAAACTGTGACTTTATTTGGAAAAAGATTCTTTGCAGAAGTAATTATGTTAAAAATCTTTGAGATGAGATTATCACGAAATATCTAGGTAGACTATAAATGCAATTACAAATATTCAGATAAGAGACAGGCATAGGGAAATTAAACACCTACACAGAGGAGAAGATATGAAGAGAGGTAGCCACAAGTAAAAGAATGCTGGAAGAGGCAGAGACTAGATCATCTCTTAGAGTTTCTGGAGGAAATGTAACTCTGCTGACACTTTGATTTTGGGATTCTGGTCTCCAGGCCTGTGATGAAATAAGTGTCTGTTGTTTTAAGTCACCAAGTTAGTGACAAGTTGTTATACCAGGCATAGGAAACTAATACAATACCTAACCTTAACAAAGATGTCAAGCAAAAGGGAGAAAGGCAGAGTAATACCAATCCAAAAAGTTAATATGTTAAAAAGAACAATGTATCAGCATATTAAAAATAAGCACATCATGATTAAGTAAGATTTATTCTAGGATTGTGTGAATAGCTCAATATCAGTAAATCCATTAGTATACCATTATGAGATACAGAAGAAAAACCATATCCACCCATGTTTCCTTTCATGAGTTACTGAAAAGAGCTTAAAAAATTATTTCTGGATTAATAAAATCAATAAAATGGAAACAGCTATTTTATAACATGAAATAATGTATTTCAATCTGTAAATCAGCGTGACATGTAAAGTAAATTCACAATTTTTACAACTTTTGATTACTTTTCGGTATTAATCAATTTAATCTGAAAAGAAAAAAAAACTAAGAGTGAATAATGGACAGGAAGAGATAAAAATAACATTACTTGCAGATGCTTTGATAAATTATATAGTAAATCAAATAGAGAACTATTTTGAAAAATAAAATATTTAAGTTTAGTAACAAAATAATATACAAAAGTTAAAAGCTATCATATATTAAAAACAAAGAGATAATGTAAGTAGCGATCCAATTTATAATAGCACCAGAAAAAATTATTGGAAAAAATCTTTTGAAGTATGCCAAACTTACAGGTATCTTTATTAAAAAAATTTAAAGCCCTTAATGATACCAGTAGACTTCAACAAATGAGATGACATTAAATACTTCTACAGAAGAACAGAAAACATCACAAAGATTCTAGTTCTCTCTAAAGTAATTGTTTTTAATGAGTATAATACCAATATCAACAAGATTTTTTTGGCGCATGTATTCATGTGTGTGGTTGTTGTTATTTTTATTATTTTCTGAAGCTAGACAAGATTATAAAGTTTATGTTGAAAAAAAATTGTAAAAAAAAATTTTTAAAAGAGAAAAGTGGAGAAAGAATAGCTTTTTCTATCAAATATTATGTAAACCTCTTTATTAAAGTATTGTGATATTGATTCTTGAATATCCTAATGGAATTCAAAAGGAGTCTAGGACTAAATCTAAACACATAAAATTTTAGTATGAGAAAATCGATCTTTTAAGAAACAATTTTTAAACTTGATAGCATTTGATAAGATAATTTTTATTTATTCTTTATATTATATACAGAGTAACCCTACATGGATCCAAGATATAAATATAAAAACACAACTACTAGAAAATCATGGATGAACTTGGGATTCAGTTTTATTATCTTTGTCAGCTGCGAATGAGAAAGCCTTTATAACTATGACTCAATAATCAACTTGTGGTAATTTTTAATTCAGCCAAAACATCTAACAATTTACCTCTTTATCGAAATGATTATGTAAACAAGGCAAATGTTGATCGATGGCAGTTGAAACCAGTATCTATGCTTTGTGATGTACAAATACTCATTGTACTATTCTTTCCATTTCCGCATGTTACCAAAATTAAAACTAAAAAAGTAATTTTCACAATAACATTTTGCTATCATTGAAAGCAAGTACAATGATAATCTTATATCATACTTTGCCCTAATTTTAAAAAGCAGAAGACTGGAATTAACATTATAGAGCAGGGGGAAAAAGGTGTTACTATTTAGCAATATGAAATCCAGGATATACAAAGTAAAACCAGGATATATAGAGAGTGGTAGTACTTAAAATTTTTAAAGCCTTTTGTATTTTGTAGACATATGTACATACACATACCTATTATTATAAAAAAAATCACCTGTTTTCTAGAATGTACTGATTAATTGTGATGACCTATTAATTTAAGATTAGCTATGTTTAGGAATGTGGAAGCTAAATCTAGAATCAGTCATTCACATGAAGATACTCATCATACTAAAAGTAATAAAAAATCATTATTAATTTATTTTTAATTCATGTAAAATATAAAACATTTCCTTTGAGCTAGTTATAAAAATAAAAAAAAAAAAACAACAGAAATTGACAAAGTATATTGGAAATTAGAATCTTCTGCCAAACAGAAGAAATCTAAAATTCAGTACTATTGTAGCGATGAAAATGGAAGTGTTCTAGAGTACAAAAATTTCTGTCTCTCATCTGACTGGAGCTTTAAACATTAAAAGTATCACTCTTCTATCAATTTGTTTAAAAATGACAAACTGTTGAATCAGTTGAAAATTTAGTTGAAAACACTGAAAAACTTTCAAAACTATGCCAAATAATGTTAAAAACATGTCTGTCCTACAACTGAAGAGGGAAAATAGGAACTAAGCCTAAGGTTTTTAAAATATAAAATATTTTATATTTTTAATATAGGTAAGAATGCAGAACATTTAATGGAGATAGAAGAGAGTTGAGAGTGAAAAAAACTGACTTAAAGATTAAGTATGAATGAAGCTTTCAAAAATGGGGGCAAGGGGAGGAGAGAAATTAAAGTCCCAATCATGCTTATTGGAATTTCTAACTTTGAAATACCTAGAAATGGTGAATATAGAGATGTTAGTGTCAATGGCTTGTTTTTTCTCTACTTTACTTTCATCAATGTTTGCTTAATGAGGCAGAAAAGTCTGTTTAAGTTTCTGGATTGGTGTTTGAACACCTTGATTTTCTTGCTTCTTTTCTGCATCCCTGGGAAATTATCTAAATTACAGTGAGTAAAAGAGATAAAAATTCCAGCTAGAGAAAAATGACTTTCATTCCTCTTTTATCACCAGAACATGAAATGCAAATCAGAACTCAACTTCAACATTGCTTGTACACCTGTGAAACACAGGGCAAGTTACTCATACTTTCTGAACTTCTGTTTCTTCATCTTTAAAATAGAGATATTAGTAGTATCTACATATATACCAAAAAAATCAATTATGTATAAAATAATTATAAATAGAAAAATAAAACTGCCACAAAATGTGAAATTGATTTTATTTTTCTTGTGACTTTATATAACAGTAAGAGTTGTTTGGGTTCTTAGATAAATGTAGTAAGAAAAGAAAACATGCATTTATCTCTCCCTCATCAAGCTCTACCATAAAAAATTAAATACTAAAAATGCATAAGAATGCCAAACACTTCACAAATGAAGGTGTCATATGGTCCTAAATGCAGGATGTGGGCTGGAGCTCAATACAGGGGAACCAGGTACAACTCTGTATTAGGATATCATGATCCTTCAAACTACTCCAAGCAACTATACAAGCAACCCTCCACTACCTTAAGAGAAGACTTCAGCTAAGTTCTCTTTGGAAAAACTGAACCAGAGGATCCTTAAACTTGAGGAATACAGACACAGGGTACATTAGAAATAAGAGGTTTAACTGAAATTTTTATGTTAAACAAGGGGATGCCAAACACTTCTTCCATTTCATACCATCTTGAATGCTGGTGTGCAAGCCAGCAAACAGGAATTTAAGAGTATTCTTCTCTGCCTGAAGCCCACCAATTTGCCACCGTACCTACATGTAGAGTTTCCACTACATTTTTTCACTTCTTAGTCTTAAACATGAATTAATAAGGATCACCAGATATTTGAGAAGGCCTTGAACAGGGAAGATGGAGAAAACAGAACTACATCGATAGAAACAAAAAAAGAAAGAGAGAAAACAAATCCTAAAAAGTGTCATGTCCACTTTTTGCAAGTCTCGCAAAAAATATATATATATATTTTTTTAAACACGACATATGGGTGTGTATATATTTTTAATTAATGTTTTCAGAGTCCATGATTTATTTCATAAAATAAAGATACAGAAACAAAATATTCAGAACAGAAACCATTCCTGAGAATTTTTTTAAATGATAGAAAAAAATATCAATTGAAGAATTAAGAAAGTTAAACTTTCCCAAAATGCAGTAAAATGAAAAAAATAAATAAAATAATGAGAGAGAGAGAGAGACAATTGTAATCAAGGAGGAGATACAAGATTCAATGAATATGATTTCCAGAGTGTGGTAGATTGCATTATTGGCCACAATTTTTAAATGTCTTCTACATTATTCACACTTGCAATAGGCAAAGAATACTATGCTATCATTTATGTGAATATAGAAATGACAGTTCTGAGCCTTCTTGTACATGTGCCATTGTCATGTGAAGAACATACCTAGCTAGCCCACTACTCTGAGAGACACATGGGGCAGAATCACTCTAGCTGACTCATAGACCTGTAGCATAAAGCAGAGCCATTCAGCTAAGTCATGTCTAGTCAGTCAACCCACAGTAAGAGAACAGAGAAGAGAAAAAAAAAAAATGAACATTGTTTTAAGATTCTAAGCTTCGGGGTGATATGTTACATAACAACTGCTAACTGAAATACAGAAAGAATAAATGGAAGTCAACATTTTCAAAGAGATAAGGAAATTTTCTAGAACTGATGTTATATTGACATTTGAAAGGTACTAACACAATAACAGGTACAAATCAATTGATATAATTATAATAAAAAATAACAGGTAAGAAATTAGTACTTTCTAAGTGCATTGGTATGGGTCATAAACAATTTTCATACAAGGTATAAAAGCCAGAAATCACTAGAAATTAAACTTGTGAATAGCAACGAAACACCTTTAAGACAATAAAAAAATGACTTCAAAATTCTAAGGGAAAATTATTTTCACCTTAGAACAAAGACATGTTAGATATGTAATATCTCAGAATGTCTAAATTCAAAACATGCTTCTTTAATAAACTCCTAAAGGAGAACATTCAACAAAGGAGAGAAGAGGATTTCCTAGACTTTGATGACAAGGAAGTACTACGTCTCCAGAAATTCAGCAGGCTTAGTGAATAATTGGATCCAAGTGGAGGAAACAGAAGAAGGTATTGAACAACAAAATGGAAGTGACCAAAGAGTTTTAGGAATAAAATATTTATTGCAAACTAAGCCAAACAAAAGAGAGGCACACTAAATAAATAAATAAATAAATAAATAAATAAATAACCTCCACACTTATAAAGAGTTTTGAAACAAAAGAAAAAATTCATAAAAATACATGTGGTTGAAATATGAATTACATTTACATAGTTAGAACATAGTAAATTAAAAATTATGGTATTAAAGTAGTAGGAGATTTGGGTGAAAGAAATGTGCTAAGAGAGTTTCTATGGAAATATGCGAGTATAAGGAGGTTAAATTCTCATTTTTCACTTGAGTACATAAAAATGTCTGACATTGAAAAATCAAGAAAGAGTTGCATAGGAAATCTTCCTGGAGATGCTGGAATAAAATTACTTGATGCTGGGTTTTAAGTGAATAATTTTAGGAAAGTGGACAGAGTATAATCTGTTTCATTATGAATTTTGTGGTATTACTTGAATTTAAACCTGTATATATATTACTTGATAAAAATTAAATTGTTTTTTAAAAAGACAATAGTTTAAAAATAATTTGAAGAACTAGAGTTTTTACTTATAAAAAGGAGACATACAATTTCACAAGCATTGTAAAGACCTGGCTACTTGGTCTAACTGTCCTCAGTCATCAGAAATCAAACATAAGACTGCATTTTCCACAAGACTAAGCTCAACAAAATTACAGAGTGATTCATTTTCCTGTACATTAACATTACCTTTTGTAATAAATTGCTGCTATATCAGATCAAGATTTCTGCATTTTCAAATTGCAAATATGTTCTTCAAAATACTTTTTCTTCTATGTCCATGGAGGACTAGTATAATATGATGAGTTTTACTTACAAGATTATTCCCTATTTATAAAAGAATGAGGTACACAAATAATTACTGCAACATTAAAAATAATTTTTTTTGTTCAATTGTGGAAAATAAGAATTTTAAGTTAACATGTTAAAGTTTAGAAAAGATTATTACTAACAAAATCTGAAATTTGAAAAGACAATGAATATCTACAGAAATTTGTTTATATACTCAGTTTTTGTTTGATGCAAATCTGTCAAAACATATTATTGTCTAAATTACAATTATTCTTAATGCTTAAAGAATATTTCTGAAGCTCTCGAAGAGTTGGGAAAAATTTTTAAATGTATTTATACTTATCATACAGTAAGGAGACCAAATTTAGAAATTCATAACAATCAGATCAGTAACTAAAAGGCTTTTAGTTGATTACTAAAGTCTTATTAAGAAACCATTATATTCAGAGATACAATGTTCATGAAATTAAACAAAATGGTCAATTTTTTCACCAGATTTGATTTTAAAATCTTATATAATTGCAATCTAAATTCCACATGTTATATTTAACCCTGATGTGTATCAATGAATACACTTAATTTCATATTTATAATCAAACATGTATCATATTTATAGACCCAGGGTAATGACTGATATTAAAGACTGTCTCTGAAAGTTGATAAAAAATAATTCTAAATAGTGTTAAACACAAATAAAATCTTGAAAATATCACCAATCATCTCATTTGAATTACAAAACCTTTCTTTACAAAACCAAAAGCACTTCTTCATATTCTCTCAATGTTCCTATACAGTGTGGTATCAATGCATTTATTACAGGACTTCAGGATCCTCTTTATTATTTTGTACAATGTTGGTTGCATCAGAAACAAATGCTTGATTTTTCAGGAATCAAGGCAGTAAAATTTAACATATTAAACCATGTGAAACTTATGATAATATGCAGTAAAATACAAAGAGTATACCTACAATGCAGTATTAATCCATATGAACTAAAGGTATTAGAAAGAATATCTTGTCTAAAACAAGAGATAAAAATATAAGCAAAATAACAGAGGAATGTAATTTTTAAGCTAAGTAAAATTACATTCTAATTAAAACTGAATATAAACCTGGAGATGAGAAGATAGAAAGCTTTGGTAAAAATGTTCTACATATCACGGAATACACATAATAAAATTTTCCAAACTTTTATATTAATTTTAAGAACCTCAGAAACCTTTAAGTACTATCAGCACATCTTTTAATTTTAACTTGATGGCAACATTTTATGTCTTTTAAGTTCTCATTTTAAGAAAAGGTTAACCCAACGACTTTTGATTCACAAATTTTTCCATTTTTTCCCCCCTCAAGGGAGTATTTATCTGTGTTAAGAAAAATTCTTAGTAGCCTATTTTACCCTGAAGCCTCTAGTTTATTAATGAGAATTTGACAGCATCACTAGCTAAGATAATCTTTCTGAGCCTAAGTATTTCTGAGGTGTCTAGGAAATTACAAATAAACAGAAAGACATGTTTGGCCAGACCTGGTTTAAAATATTTTTCCTCTATTTTAACATTTGTTTATCATGTAGAAATGATATCTACCCCTTTTAGGAAACTAAGGGGAGATACAGTAACACTCCCTAATATCAAGCTAAGTGCATAATGCAGACAATGCCATCAAATATGATCTAGAAAATCTAGTTAGGTTACCAGAAGCTAAGGAAATTCATTTCCCTACAGGAATGAAACTTGAGATAATCTGGGAATGAATGGACAGCTCAGCTTAATGCAATTAGAAAATACGATTATTTCTCAGGCTCATTTATACATGGGAAAAAGTTATCGTATTCTCAAATAGTCTGAAGGAGTAAAAAAATTGTCAGTGACGAGAAACACTGTCACTTTAAATAACAGATTACACTCGGTCTCAGTAGATGGCTTAAGACAACAAGAGGAGCAAAATTAGAAATAGCCTGCAGGACCCAGTTGAGTGGTGACAGACCTGAAATCGTCAGGAGGCACCTAACAGTTGAGCATTAGTGTACTCAAGCCCCTCTCAGGCATCTACCTTTAGAGCTAAAAGACCAGACCTCTTTTGAAACTAAATGAACATAATCTAAGACATCAAACGTTCTGGCCTTGTCTTCTTCAAACTGTTCTACTATTCAACTTCATGGGAATTTTTTGTAATTAGTTATCATTGTATATATATGGGTTTTGATATAGTCTGTAAGGGGAGTATACGCTTTCCACTTTAAGGTTTTCTTTTCACATTCAGGTGCCTTCTGGTTTTTTGCTAAAATATATGTTTTACAGAGGAATCAATATTTATCTTTTATAACCTTATATTAATATTATCAGCATTAAGAAGAGATTGATACCCACTAACCAGCCAATCAATCTCATACATTCTCCTAATCCCTGTGGGACACAATTGCTCTCCAGCTCTCAAAAAATAAAAATAAAAATCGTGGAAACATTTTAAACAAATAGATAGAAAAAGAAACATCTACTATGTATCTAGTAAGATCCAAAGCCTGCTTAATAAGCTATCTCTAAAGTATAAGTAGAACCTTGCAAAGGAGATAAGAGATATGGCAAGACAGCCCATTCAGTTAGTAGAAAGTAGCACAACTGACAAATACAGGTTTTCTAAATCCAGAGTTCCTGTTCTTTTAATGATGCTATACTGCTCTGGCCTAAATTTTGCTCTGCATCTTCTCTGCCTCTAAAAGAAAAATTTTTTGTTCACATTGTGGCACCTTAAGATCTGAACACAAGCTGCAAAAGTGGACTCTTTCATGGACACATGAATCATTGGCAGTTCTATCAAAGATCTGAGTTTAAACATAAGTAGCTTGGTCCAAAATGATTATTCCTAGATATGCTGCAAAGTCAACATATCTACACTATATGAAAAGCTGAACAAAAAGTATATACATGCCTATAGCTATATATGTAGCCACAGATTTATCTATGCTTAATGACTGTCCAATTGTTTCTAAACACTTAGAATTACACAGCATTAGCTTTATTTCCCCAGACATGTCTCTATTCTCTATTTTCAGCGAAAGATACCATAACACATTCCTAGATATCACAGAAAGAGGTTATATTTGTAAAGTTATAAGGGCTGGAGAAAATGTATTAAAATATTATTACTACATAGTTCTTCAATAGCTTAAACATTTCACATTATCGAAAGAGAATTCTTTCTTTCCATTATTGCATACTCTAGTATTAGATGTAATAACACTGATTTAGACAGAATATATTCAAGGATATCCTTGGAAGAAGGTAAATTTTTTTAAATGATTACATGCCTATTTCGAATACCTTTAAAACTGCATTTTATGAGTGCCTCTTAAAACTCAAAGACTGGAGTGTAACTCACCACTGTGTTAGGTTGTCTCTTAAGTAAATGTAATTATCCACATGTTTGGCCTGCATGTCACCTTAACTCAATGCCAGAAACTAACTCAGGAAAATGCAAAGATAACGAGACCCCAGAGGGCTGATGCAAGCCAAGTTTAGAGTATTTGTCCTTAAATTTACTTAGGGAGGTTTGCTTTATATCTATGTTCCAATGTTTTTCAAAGGATTTTAGATTCCAGTTTCCTTTTTTAAACTGACACCAAGCCCAAGGTGAAACAGTAAATAATCCATCCTAGTATTCAAAAAAAGTAATTAAAATGTATTTTGCTTTTCAATATATTGTCTCTTTGTCATATGTAACCCAGAATTTGAAATACTGCAGAATTTAAGACTCAAATACTGGCTTAAAAATAAAACCAAACAATGACAACAGAACCCCAACAAACAAAACAGCCCCTTGGCATTATTTTAATTGTATATTTATAGTCACGAGAACTAGCAGTTGTGTGTCCTATCTCAGCTAATCAAATACAAGTTAGAAACCTTGGGGATAAAGAAGGGTATCTGATCATCAACCTTGATATCACCAAATTTAATCCCAATACAAAGAGTACATTTTTTGAAATATTAAATGCATAGTAGGAATTCACCTGTGAGAAGCCGTGGAACACAGAAGAGTAAAGCGGGCAATGGGCAGAGACTGCAAGAAATTTAAAATAGTCTCTTCATCTGTTGAATCTAGAGTTTGATTCAAACTGCACATATACCAAAAATTATATACCTCTGCATGTTTCCATTTCTGCACAAGAAATAAAAAGAAAATATCTCCCTGAGTTTTAGAGTTAAGCCAGCTGATGTATTATTACATGTAAAGTATTTAGCACTATGTCTTTAGCCTGCTTTTCTAAGTCTCTGCATTCTATAAACATGATTGTTGGGATATCTCACATGAAAGTATGAGAGCATCAGCCAGTGGATAAATGGGTTAGATGCCATCTCACGATGCTAATGTTTTCTGGTTTGAAATGTAAACAAAAATATGTTTCCTTGCTGCGGTGGATTTGACATGACACCTAAACATGCATAAAAAACCTTTTCCTAGAAGTGTAAGAGAAAAGTACCTGAATAGAAAGCTACTTTTACCCATGAAATTTACCAAAAAGCCAATCTCCTGATTGAAGGCTCAGCTCCTTCTTACTTCATTCTTACCTCCTTGGCCCTTGTGCACTTTCTCAGCCACTTCCTTTTGCTGAATTTCGCATCTGATTTTTCCACATATTGACTTACACTTAGTATCTAGTTTGGGAGGTCAACTGGTCATTATGTTGGATTATCACTTCCATTTTCCTATTTCTCTGGCTTTGCCCAGAACCTCTCTTGACAATAACACTAGATACTGACCCAGGTTATATGGCACTTGCCACAAGTGACAGGCAAATACTCTCCCAATTGCTATTCAAGGCAGCTTCAAGCTCTCCTATCACTGTATCTTAGACCATACGTTCAACAGGCTAACTTTGTTTTACACTATCTTTCCTTATATTTTTTTAGCTTTATTAAGGTGTAATTGACCCATGGGAATTGTATATCTTTAAGATACACAGCTTGATATTTTGAAACATGTATACATTGTGAAATGACCACCACAATCAAACATACACATCACTCCATATAGCTACCATTTGTTTGTGTGTGGTGAGAACATAAGATTTACTCTTTTAGCAAATTTTAACTATAGTCACCATGCTGTACATTAGAACTCCAGAACTCATTAATCTTGCATAACTGTGAGGAGGAGAATATGCCACCCCAAAATGTACCATTTTGCATATGAACTGTTTTGAGTTAGAGGCAAGTGAAACCTAGCAGACTGAAGATTTTTACCTTTCCCTTAACAGCCTAAAGGAATTTAGATAGCTCTCTGCCTGATTCAGATCTCCTATTACCAGAGATAACTTTTTATATCAGAAAGACTTACTTGCATGGCTTGGCAAACATCTTTTTATCAAATATTTCCTCTTTTCATCTCCGTGTTAATTATCTTCCATCCCTCTGAAGCTCCAGATGCCCTATACCCTTCTCCTTAGCTCAGGTGGGTATGTGAGCCTCAATTGCCTCACTGTCTTAGAGTCTCATTTTATGGGGCGCCAGCACCTAAGAAATTGAATTTCTTTTTCTCTTATCTTATGCCAAGTTATTAGGCCAGACAAAAGATTCTAGAAAAGAAACTTTTTCCTCTCCTGCAGCTAAAACTTTGTGCTCTTTGACTAACACCTCGCCGTACCTACCATGCTGCCCTCCCTGCCATGGCGACCACCGTCCTACTCTCAGCTTCTATAAGTTTGAATATTTTTGATTCTATGTGCAAACAAGATCATGTAGTATTTGTTTTTCTGTGTCTGAGTTATTTCACTTAGCATAATGACCTCCAGGTTTATCCACGTTGTCACAGATGACAGGATTTCCTTCATTTTTAAGGCTAAATAATATTTCACTGTATATACTGTATTTTCTTTATTTATTTGTCCATTGAAGGATTTTTAGGTTATTTCCACATCTTGGCTATTGTGAATAATGCTGCAATGAACATGGGCATAAAAACATCTCTGACATACTGATTTTATTTCTCTTGGATAAATTTTCAAAAGTAGGATTGCTGAAAGTATACAATATTAACATTTACCATTTATAGAAATCATAGCATAGAAATAATATTAAAAATCATTATCAGTTGGTATGCAACTTTTAAGAGATCAATAATTTATTTCCTCATTGCCATGATTAGCATCAATTTTAACAAAATGAATCAGTACTTTTGCTTACTTTCTATTTAATATCAAAGTAAAAATCACTCTCATTCATTGTTGGTAAGCATACAAGGTGCCAGGGACCTATAGGGAGGAACTGAGTTATCTGGCTTAAGGGTGAGAACTGGAGGAAAAGCTTTCTCTCAGACAGAATAGCTGGCAGAAGACATTGTTTCTCTGTTGAGCCTTCCCCTTTCCTGGCATTCAGATGCAGGTGGCTGCCATATCTGAGTCTCTATCAACACTGGTGACCCTGCCCTGGTGATTCCCTGAGACTCTGCCCCACCAAACTCATAGGCCCATTCAAGCTGCTTCAGTGGCTTTTCCACATAAACAGCTTGCATTAGCTCATGATGTGGACTTTTCTAAAGTCTCTTAAAGGTTCGTAAAACCCGAACTAGCATCGCCTAGCCTGGCATATCCTGTACCTCTTGCTGAATAGCCCCAAGCTTGGTACTAGTAGCTGTCTGCCTTAGTTCATGGCTTGGCCTCTCTGAGGCATCTCCAAGCCCAGCATGGTTGGCAGCTATCTGTGGATTATTTGGTGACTCTTGCCACATGGCCCTGGGCAGGGCACTGGCTAAACTGGCCTATGGGTCTCTGAGGCTGGCATGCCCAGTGGCCAGCTTCATACTGAGCTGGAGTACCACCTGGAGCTACATTCAAGAACTACACACTCAAAGGACAGACTGGACAGGCGCCGGAGTCTTGCTAAAGCAAATCCTGCTTAATAGAGCCAGCCCCTCACCAGTCTTCACAAATAATCAGCCTGAGGGTCAGGCCCTCCCTCTGGTAGGCAAATAGCACTCAAGGCTTAACTATGACAGTAGGGCACACACAACCCATACAAGGGACACACACGGAGCACCCAGCTCCAGTGACCAGGGAAGATTGCACCACTAGGCCCCACAGGACATTTAAGGTCACAGACACCCATAAGACCACTGTACTAAGACCAGGAGACATAGCATCCCTATTTAATACATATAAACAAACACAGAGAGGCAGCCAAATGAGGAGACAAAGAAACATGGTTCAAATGAAAGAATAGAACAAAACTCCAGAAAAAGAACTAAACACAATGGAGACGAACAATCTACCAAATGCAGAGTTCAAAACACTGGTTGTAAGAATGCTCAATGAACTTAGAGGGGGAGTAGATGAACTCATGAGAACTTTAACAAAGACAAAAAAAAAAATGGAGCTACAAAACAGAAATGAGGAATATAATAACTGAAATGAAGAATACATTACACAGGATCTACAGTAGTTTACATGGATCAGAAGACCGAAACGGTGATTTAGAAGATAAGGTAGCAGAAAACACCCAATCGGAACAGAAAGGAAAAAAATCCAAAAAAATGAGGATATTTTAAGAGATATTTGGGATAACATCAAGCACATCAACATTCTCTTTATTGGGGCACCAGAAGGAGAAAAGAGAGCAAGAAACTAAAAACCTATTTGAAGAAATACTGAGGAAAAACTTCCCTAACCCAGCGAAGGAAACAGCCATACAAGCCCAGGAAATGCAGTGAGTCCCAACCAAACAAGATGAACCCAAAGGGACCCAAACTACAACACAGTATAATTAAATGCCAAAGGTGAAAGACAAAGAGGGAATTTTGGAAGTAGCAAGAAAACAAAAGCATCTAATTATCTAAAGGGAGCTCCCATAAGACTGTCAGCCTATTTCTCATCAGAGACTTTGTTTGTCAGAAGGGACTGGCATGAAATATTCAAAGTGATGAAAAGCAAGGACCTACAACCAAGATTATATAGCAAAGCTATCATTTAGATTCAAAAACAAAGAGCTTTCCAGACAATCAAAAGCTAAACACTATTATAAGAAACATCAAAACAGTATTATAAGAAATGATAGAACTTCTTTAAGAAAAAAGAAAAAAAGATTTAAAATATAAATAAAATGGCAATAACCACATATCTATTAACAACTAATTAAATTTAAATAGGTTAAATTCTTCAATTAAGACATAGGGTGGCTGAATAAATAAGAAAACAAGACTTTTATATATGTTGCCTACCAGTGACTCACTATAGATCAAACTACATACACAGACTAAAAGGGATGGAAAAAGATATCTCATGAAAATGGAGGGGAAAAAGCTAGGCTAGCAATATTTATATCAGACAATGACTTTAAAACAAAACCAATAACAAGAGGCAAAAAATAATCTAGTAATCTCACTTCTAGATATTTATCCAAACAAACCCAAAACACTTTGAAGGGACATGTGAATCCATACGTTTATTGCAGCATTATTTCCAATATCCAAGATATGGAGCCAACCTGGGTGTCCATTAATAGAGGAATGGATAAAGAAGAGGTAGGACATGTATACTATGGACTATTACTCAGCCACAAAAAGAATGAAATCGTGCCATCTGAACAACATGGATGGAGCTAGAAGGTTTTCTGCTAGGTGGAGTAAGACAAAAACAGACAAATGCCATATGATTTCACTTACATGTGGGATCTAAAAAACAAAACAAAACAAAAAATCCAGAAACAAACTCATAAATACAGAGAATATTCGATGGTTGCCAAACGGAAGAGGGGATAAGAGGGGTAGGTGAAAAAAAGAGATTAAGAGGTACAAATTGGTAGTCACAAATTAGTCATGGATATGTAAAGTATAACATAAGAAATATAGTCAATAATATTGTAATAACTATGTATGGTGTATATAGATACTAGATTTATTAGGGCGTTCACTTCTTAAGTTATATAAATGCCTAATCGTCATGTTGTATACCTGAAACTAATATAATACTGTATGCCAACTATAACTGAAAAATTAAAAAATATTTTAAAAAACAAGGATGTTATTATGATCATTTATTTCCTTCACATCTTGTTTTAACAGTTTATAAATGACAATTTTAAATTCCCCAGCAATTTATCCTGTGCTACGGTAGAAGGTATCATCCTGAGGAAGCACAAACCAGTCACTGTAAATGAGTAATTTCATTTAAATAGGTCGGAAGGATACCTTCTTGAACATTTTCAATCTATATTACTAATCACAAAATATTTTTAAAAACGCATTCTGGATAAAAATAGAATTACTTGAAATTTTCATAGAACAAGACCTGAATTATGACAGATCAGATATGCCTAAGCAGAGCCTAATTTCACAGCTTTGTCTGATTCTAACCACAATTTGCTCTAACTCATTTTTGGATTTTAGAGAAAAAAGTGAAATCACTAATGATAATACTGTCAAGACTGGTTCCGTTAACACTTCATCTTGTGAAGGTCCTGTGTAGTAAATTAATGATTAGCATTTGAGGCTTTATCAATCTTGCGGAGCAAAATACCAGAAAGAATGGTAATTTTCCTAAAGGAATTATAAATCAGTCAGGCTACCAAGCTTAAGTGAATTTCTGGTAAAGACAAAAAAACGATGGAAAAAAATTTTTTTTTTAATACCCTACTGGAAACCAATATCCAGAATTATATGAATATACAATGTAATATACAAAGACATAAAAAGGCATATCACACATTTATGTTCATTAACTGATATATCCATTTTGTGGAAACTGATTCCATCACTTAACTTCTTAGCTATATGTCCCAGGTTTCTCTCTCCAGAATTTGGTTGCTTATTAACTTATGCCAAATTGATCAATTCATTATGGTTGGGCCTTGGCCCAAATAGTTTGTCAGTTTTTACCAAATATATTAATACCTTTTTGTCAGTACTTGTTAATGTAATGAGAGAAGGAATATTTGGTTTTAAGTCTTTCCTTCCCAGTCTAAAATGAATTCCAGTCACCCACATGTAAAATTAAGAATTAATTTTTTGAAAAAATGCAGCCATACCAATATACATGAATCTGACTTACATGGCACTAACATTTATTCCTTTGGATTAACTTCAGCTTCCCAAAATTTTAGAAATGGAGAATTTTAAAATATCCACTTCTGCCTTACAGTCTTAACACTGTCAATGTGTTCTAGGGAAAAATATGAGATCCTTGATTAATTTATCTTCCCTGTGTAATATACCTGACATTATAGTAAATTTGAGTTACAATATTGACTCCTTGAATATTCAATACTTTATAGGCAAAGTTAACATTACTCTTTAAAGTCAAAATATTTTCTTTTCAAAGTAGTAAGGAACCAAAAGCAAAATTTTGTATTTACCCTATGATTATATTTTGCCTTCAATTAACATAAGCTTGTTTGATTTAGGGACATTCAAATCTCTACACTAGACTGTCAAATCAAAGGAAAACTGAAAGTTGTAAAACAGGGAAACCAAGAGGTTAAATAGCAGTGTGTACCAGATTGGGATAGCATTTCACTGTGTTTAAAAGAAATCCAACTATACTGACTGAACCAATGGACATTCATTTATCCATTCATTCATCACTCATTTAATAAGAAGACCGGAGGTGAACGGTACAGGTATAGTGGCTCTTCGATGTTCCTTATGCCCTCTGTTTTTGTTTGGTATGAGTTGGTCAATCTTCTAGTTACTCTATGGTGAGAAAACATCTTTTCCTATTCCTGAATAGGATAAGAGAGAAGTTACTTTTATGCTACTTCCTAGGATCCACAGAAAACTTTTGCTTGGGTTTTGGACCAAAGTTATGTTATATCTAATTGTAACAGCAATGAAATATATCTCATCCCCAAATAAAATCCATATTCTGTAAGAAGAGATGTTATGTAACTAAATAGCAATGTTTATCACGCAATTTATATAATCAGGGGTAAATTTAAGTTTGGATTATCTAAACCATACTAAATTTGGGGGCTTCTCTTTAAGCAAAAGACTATAAAATTATGAAAACAAATTGAGTATAAAAGTAAAATTTTTGAAGAAACATTAATATATTTTAAATTAAAAATTAAAATATACAAATATATGATCACGTGAAGACATCACTAGGGCATCCATCAGAACTAGAAACAGGTCCATGAGTACACAATAGAGGTATGATACTTCTCTAGTCTTTGAATACATACAACTGTTATTTTATTTGCCAGCTACCTTTATTAAAATAATCTAGATTGTACCTACTCAGTTGCAAAAGGAGATATAAAACAACTTTTGAGTGCTAAGTGGTCATAGTTATTAGCTGTCACACAGATGGCCTTTCTGGTTTGCTGTTTATCATTATTTTGATACAAAGATTATTTGGATACATTGAAGGATGTCGTTCAACTATTTTGAAGTTAATCTACTAGTCAGTTAAATTAAATATATTTTTCATAAGTCATTATCAAAGGAAAAATTACATTTGTTGTCTATGCACTGAATGTCAATATATATGTCACTATATTAATAAATCACACACACAAAAAAAGAAATTACTTTCTTAGATTAGTATTTAGGAAGCAGAAATGTCTTTTAAGTTATTTTGGATACTAAGAAAGCACAAGCTTGCTTACTAGTAACCTAATAACCTGAATGATGCAAGTATTCTGTATACTCATATATGGAGGCATACGCCACTTTAGGCATATTAGATTATACTGTAGTATGTACTGTTAAATGTACATGTTGCAGGATTCTTTTTTTTGCCACTTAAAGAAAACTGAATTTCCCATATTTATATTCTAACATTAGCTTGTTTTAAAGGAATTGTATATAAAGTAAACTATTTGGCTTGATCACAAATCCTAAATATATTGACATCATTAATCCCTGAATATCTTTTCTCATTCAAATGTAGCATACCTAGAACTCCATAAAAACTTATAGCATCTACACTCATAAGTTTTACTGATGACTGACTTGATTACAAGAATATATAATGATACAGCAAAAAGTTTTATCTAGGTTTATTTCTACTGTAAACAATCCACTTAATTTTGAAAGACAACTTTTATCTACCAATTGTTTATGAAAAATCTTATAATCCCACTTAGTGATAATATTTAGATTTGTTTTAGGGGGAAATACGAATTTAAGGCATGGTCTTAAAATAGCCTAAGGCCCATTCAATGCAATCAGTGTCCTGCTGGAGACAGATAAATCAGAAATTCTAATGTTTATAACATCTCAGTACTCAAACCCTAATCTATAAAGACAGCATTTCTAGGGAAAACAAAGTAAATAGTAAGACTAAGACTTCTAAAGAGTAAAATCGATAAACAAAGAATCAGAAATAAGCTACCAAGAGACAAGGGATAAAATGAACAGGAAGAAAAAAGTCTCTTTGCAGAAAACATCCTTCATTTATTAATCAAATATTAAATGCTAATTGTTAAATCACAATGTGCCAAGTTCTGTAGGCGGTAAAAGACCAATAAGACTAAAAGCCTAAAAAAGTAAGACTAAAAAGATAGTATGTAGGATACTCAGATTTAAATAGTTTATGATTACAAGAACATGCAATATAGTATTTCAGGCAACCTGGACTGTAACTTTGGATGTAGAAATATATTTTGAGAATAGCTGTACAGTGATTCTGCTTTCTTTGAAGGATAAATTTAAAAAGTTATTGGTGCCAAGTTTGGTTGAAGAACCAGAGAAATGGAAGTACAGAGATTATTATACATCCTTATGGAATGATGATGCAAGCATAAGCACACCAGAACACTGTAAAGGCAAGAATTGGTTTTCATTCTCAATTTCAGTGGACCCTACATGAATAAAGAGGGCAATTAGCAGCTGAGTAATGTATCAGACCTTGAAGGCAAGAAAAGAATCTTACAAAATTTTCACTGTGTGACCTCAACTTATATATTTCATTTCCATAGTTTTCAATTCTTAGCTGAATTAAATCAGAAAAAAAAAAAAGTGGTTTCTTCCCACTTATTTAATGCAGGGTATGATAGGAAAGAAATGAAGCTGTAAAGCTAAGTAGAGGCCAGGCATTACTGGCCTCTTAAACTTTGCATTGGAATTTTACCTGGAAAAAAATGAAGAACATTTAGTTTTACCCAGAAAAGTCTCAGTGTCTCATCTGTGATTTGCATGAGCAAGGTTAAAGTAAAAAAAAAAAAAACAGACAAGCAAAGCAAGATGGGAAATTGGGAGGGGGTAATTTTTAAAATTGTGGGCATGAACCTCATAATTGGTGGTGGTTATCGGGCTGGGGAGAAGTTGAGAAATCAAAGAGATATTTAGTTGGTTAATTAGAAAAACTGATTGGCTAAAAGAAAGGAAAATATTTAAGGTTTAATTTGAGCAGATGGTTGATGTTGGCAAACTTAAGATAACTGAAAGATAAGGTGAACAGAAGGCTGAGTTCAAATGTGAACATGTTCATTTTGATATACTTAAGTGGCTATACAAATGGAAATGTCTAGATATCAAATGGAAACATGACATTGAAGAGAAAAGTAACTTATGCTGGAGAAAATGATTTGGAAATCATAGACATATGGATGGTATTTGCAACAATTAAAATGAATAAAGTAATTCAGAGAGAACACTAGTCATGAGAAGAGTAGAAAAAAAAAAAACAGAATCTTGCAAGACACCAGTAATTGTGAAATGAAAAGAAAAGAAGAGTTAAAGAATGTCACAGAGGTGGAAGTAACAATCTACAGTATGGTTTCATTTGTAGACAAGGGAAAAGACTGTTTTAAAAGAATGGAATTATACTCTTTTCAAAATTATACTTTTTTCAAGAACAAGTGTTATACGGGGATGATTAAAATAAAAAAGGTTTTGGTGACATTATGGAAGCATATTTGTTTGAGTGGTAGGGACTGAACTGGAGAGAGTTGAAGCATAATAGTCATGGTAGGCATCTCCTATCAATTGAGTTTATTTTGGATAGTTTCAGTTGATATGTCTTTAGTACATTAATCTTTTCTTTGGTTAACTTAATCTGCTGTTAAATCCAGTCTGTGTAATTCTCACCTGACACATTTTGGTTTTCATATCTATAAGTTCAATTTGGGTCTTTTAAATACATTTCCTGCCTTAACTTTTTGAACATATGTAATATAGTTATGATAGTATTATCAGATATATATATTAAAATATTAACACGAGTCAGCCCCGGGCTGAACTCGATTGTGTGATTTATCACAATTTGAGTCATATTTTGCATGCCTAACTTTAATTGAATGTCAGACATTGTGAATTTTAACTTTTTGGGTACTGAGTATGTTTGTATTCTAATAATTATTATTGAGCTTTGTTATTTGGAAACATTTTGATATTTTCAGGGCTTGATATACAAATTTGGTGGGTAGGACCCATGCAGTGCTCATCGAAGTTTAATTTCCCACTGCTGAGGCAACAGCCCTCTGTGTAAGGTTGCCAGTATGGTTGATATGAACAGGCACTTTCCTCAACACTACCTGGAACTATCATCTCTAATCTTTAGGGTGGTTTGGTCTACACTTTAGTTTCCTCAGATATATACTTTAATCAGTACTCGGCTGGAGATTTTTAAGTGGCTCTCTGAAGATCTCTGGAGTTTTCTCCCTGTGTAGAACTATTTTCTTCAGTACCCTGCCCTGTGAAATCTATCTGCCTTGATCTGCTCAGGATCTCAACTTCATTTCAACTCAGAGAGTGTGTTGAGCTCTGCCTGGGCTGCTCCTCCCTGCACCATGGCCTGGTAATTCTCAGGGCAGTATGTTTAAGGTGGAAAGGTAAATCCAGTCTCTATTATTCTATTTTAGCTAAGACTGTTTTCATGTCAAGATGTTTTAAAATATTTCTCTATCCTCCATAACCCTTTAAATGCGGGTAAGATCAAGGGACTTGATTAAATTTAAATTCTTTTAGAAAGAATATTTCATAGGTTATACTCGATATTTCCCAACATATATCGTTAGGAGGCCCATAAAGTTGATTTTATTCTTTACCGACATCTGAGTTTCATTTTTAAATCATACATAATTAACATTCATACAAAGGTATCTTTGACAAAATACTGCAAATATAAAATTCAGTTATTTACTTTATAGGACAATGCTAGAGGTAACAACACCAAGGTTTTAAAATTTTTACTATGATAACACAACATCAAAATACTTCTTAATGATTCCTAGGACTTATTTTTCAGTATATTTTAGTTCTAACTTATACATATAACAAAAACATTAGACTTTTCCAAAAATATAATCAAATTTTGAATATAATATTATCCCAGGTGAAATTGCTGCCTCTAATGAAGCAGTCACTCTCTTACCACAGGAATGTTGTCACTGCCAACTTTATACAATTTAATCACACTCATTAATGGCCAACACTACCATCATTAGATCTATGAAGACATGGCTCTTTATTGAATCTATGAGAAAAGGGTAAATATATATTGATTTATATAGATTCGCTAACACAAGTAAAACCACTGTACTAACTGAAAGACTATTGAATATAAGATAGTCTTACAGGCATAAAATATATATTGTATCACATAGTGCTATATATTTCCAAATGCAACTAATTTATATAGCTGGTGGCATATGTGTTCATATCCTTAGGATATGCTCATTTATATGCCCAAACTAGAATTATAATTCACAATCTGTCCTTTTTCATCTCAAAGAAGCTGACAGCCAATAAACCACAGCCCTTTGGTATTTTTTCCTATGACACATCACACACATACAATGAGCAAGTAAAGATGAAAATTTAATTTATTCTTTCTAGAAAGTAACAATATAAAGATAGATTATAAATATTTATACTACTCAGGAATTTTGGAAATTCTTCCAAATATGGCAAGAAGTGTCAGTATTTCCATTGTTGCTTTAAAGCATTCATAATTAGTGCCACAGTAATACTGTCATCTTAAATTGCTAACTAGTATACAACCGAAGTAAGCCTACATAATATCATGAGGGAAAAACTGCTTGAGAAAGCCATATATTGTACCCCTTCAATCTTAACCTCAGCATCACTTTTTTTTCATTAGGTCAGAGTCAATTACATCTATGATTTTCTGTGACCAGTACAAAGTCTAATTTCACCAATACATTTGTTCTTTTCCTTATGCTTCGACAAATTTAATAAGCCTTGAAGGTTGATGAGTTTGCCAACTGTAGTAAATGCAAAGAATATAGAATATACTAAATCCATACTATTTCTTGAATCACAGGTGTTACAAGGTCTGTATTATATCATTCCAATATAAGCTTGTTTTAAATAAAGATAAATATAAGGATAACTTTTTTCCTGATTGTGCATGGATATTTTATGTAATGTGCTGATCTGAGACAAAATCCTGAATGTGCACATCTGCCACCAATATCTACCTGAATGTGAGCAAAGTAGGTAAATGCAAGTAGGTAAATGCAACTGAAAATAAGATATAGAAAAGTTAGAACTAGGTAGGAAAAAAAAGCAGAAATCTTCCGATGACCTGAAGTACAATAATTTTAGACTGAATGGGAATAGTCAACCTTTCTAGAACAAAGCAAGTTACTCAGACTTTTAACTTCACATAGTAGAGTTATACTGATACGAAATTTGCCATAATGTTTACTATCTTATGGATATTTTATTTCATGATAGTACATATTCTGGCCTATGTTGGGTGTGGAAGAGTAGAAGACAGACATAAAAAGACTTGCTCTATTGAAGGCTGAATCAATCAATGTTGCATTGTTTAAACATCATTGTTCCACTGTCGTATGCTAATCACTAGTGTATTCAGGAAATTACTCAAAATTTCCCAGAAGAAATACGTAGAAGAGTATGAAAGCCATTGCTTTTGTGTATATGTGTGTGTACAAATGTTTTTTTTCAATTATTTCAAAAATCACATAAAGTCTAGAATATAAATGTTTTGAGCCTCATATCATCCATCCTTTATCAACTCATTTTTAATAGAAGCAGCACTTTTAAGTTTTTAAGAAAGGAACAAGGAATAAATATACAGTAAATAGCTTCACCCAGGAGACAGTCTTTACAGTTTTATAATTAATTAAAAAGCAAGTATGCATTTATAAACATACACCCAAACAGTGATGCTGAGAAACCTCATAAGGATGAATAGAGATTGTACAATACTGTCACGATTAAGCATTTTTTTTTCCTCTAAGGGTATAAATAGGCTTTTATTGTTATTTTGCAGTTTAATAAAAATGTAAATGCCATTCTAAATGAGAACAATGGGGAAAATAATGATAAAAGAGATGAAGGTAGGTGCTCCAGAGCACCTGAATAACAGATGGCAAGAAAGATGGCTTGGGTCCACCTGGGAGATTTTGGGCTCATGATGCATAACATAGGGGTGTTAAAGAGGTAATTAACACCTCTTTTCCACAAGGCAGTTAAATACAAGACTGGCTCATGTCAGTTCAAGAACTATAAAAATGGCCTAAAGTAGCATGTAGGGGCAAAAATTATACAAGGAAGCATATATTGAGAGAAATTGTGCTCATAGAAATCCCATGAGTTCCACGGTAGTCCTTTGAATTTAAGCATTTTGTTTCATTTAACCCTTATTACCCTAATCTTTGAATTTTTCACAGTTTACACGTTGGAAATAGTAAGCAATGTGCTGTTGTCAAAAAAAAAAAGTGTAGTGTTTTGTATTAAGAAGGATACACTGAAGGATCTGTTCCTCTAAACAAATCACTGGGGTAAATTCGAACACTGTGGTGGGACTTAGCACTGGAGGGCACCTCATTTTTAATTACAACTTAGAGCACTACAAGTCTATTTCATTTTAACCTGTATCATATTATGTAATGCTTCCCAAATGTTCTCACTGGTTGTAAAGGGTTACGAACAAAGCTCTATCTTCATAGTCAGATAGACATAGGTTTAAATAACCCACAGGGTCTTTTATTAGTTATTTCATCTTTCTAGGTTTTAGTTTGCTTATCTGTAAATCAGGCTCTGAGATTTAAAGATAAAACCCTTAGTTTTTTCTAGAAAAACAGAACAATTCTCTCTTTCTCTCTCTGGAGAGAGAAATTTATTTTAAGGAATTGACTTACCAGTCTGAAATCTGCAGGGCAGGCGGTCAGGCTGGCAGGCTGGAGATTCAAGGAGTTGATGTTGCAGCCCTGAGTCCACAGGCATTTTGGGAAACATACTCCTTCCTCTTGGAATTTATTTACATTGGGGCCTATTAAACCACTTTGTAGCATTCCCATGGCAATTGTGTAAAAGCGCAGATGTAATACATTGGGAATTAGGTGGAGAGGATACAGGTGTATCGTGGGGTGGTTCTCACATCTGACTACAACTAGAATCACCTGTAGAGCTTTTAAAACCTAATGCCAGCTCCTTTCCTAGTCTTATTTTGAAAGCTTTATGATTCTCATAAAACTTATAAGGTGGTAAGTACCATCTTTCAGATAAGAAACAAATATAAATTATTAAAGAATGTCTGTTATACAGCTAATTACTAGTTAAAATAGAATAAAATTAGGAAATAGGGAAAATTGGAATCAAGAAAAAAGGCTCACAAATTTGGCATGAAAATGCTGATCATTCACATAAAGATAATCGTGGAAGGTATAGGGAGAAGTTGAAATTACCTAGAAAAGAAGATAATGGGCAAGATAACAAAATGTTTTCAACTCTACTCTTATATGCCTCACACTAGCATCTCACACTAAAAGCAATCTCCACCACGCCTGGTGTTTCAGCCGTGATTCTTAGAGAGAAAAATAGTCTGTTTTCCCAGCTGTGCTCTTTCCCCCTTTCTTGCCCATTCCAAATGTTTCTTTATCTCTTCCACTGGGAAGCTTTTTCAGGCTCTCTTCCAGAGTCAGTGCTCTATTGGCTGGCTCTCATTATCTGTTTCATACATCACTCCTATGTCACTATGGTGAATCTGTCTCTTCTCATTGACTAAGTGTACCTTCAAAAGCAAAGTTTCAGCCTTATAGATATTTATGCACCAAGGTACTCAATAAAAGAGTTAATGGCCAGTCAGGACAATGTCCAAGTTTGAATGAATGAATGAATAGATAGATAAATAAAGGAAAAGTGGGGAAAAGTCAGGTTGGGGTTAGTGAAGCAGGATTTCTGAAGCAGGCAACAGAATTGGGACAGAAAAAAGGTAAATTGACGAATTGTAGGAGGAGGGAAGTAAAACCAGCTGAACCTGGGAAGTCACACATCCTCAACCTTTACAAAGTAGCAGAGCTCCCAACACTGAGATTTCTAAGGGAAATATAAATCTGCCTGAAATATAAGATTTCATAAATCTAGAGCATGATGAAATTTTAAATCTGAAAATATAACCAAGTTCTAATACTTATTTTAAAGCTATGAGGAAAGATTCATTTCTCTAGATTTCTACTCTTTTTCTAAGCAAATTGTTTAGAAATATACATACATACATACTTCACGGACATAAATATATACTCAAATACTTATAAAAATAAGTTTATATATGTATTCTGAAAATATATACATCCTCTTTTCATGTATCTAATAGTCAGTCAGTATACCTTCCCTTTGTTCCAATCCTGCCGTCATCTCCAGAAATGCTGTTTCACTAGTCTTAGTCTGTCTTTTCTCTTCTTTTTCTTTTTGTTTTTTTAAACTGGGACATTGTACTGGCTTGAGATTCATTCTTTTATTGAATTGTTTAGGACATAAATATCTGTAAAACAAATATCTTCTAACCCTTAACTCTCAATTTGCTTAAATATATTTTAATGTTATTAATTCATTCTTAATTATAGTCTATCAGTGACAAATAAAATTTAAATTCCAAAAGAGAACTACAGAAATCAACAGAAAATTTTGTTTTAATTCTCTTCAGCAGTAAACAATCATTTAAAAAAAGAAAAATGAATTTCACTAAAAAAAAAAATGAGTAAGTTTTCAGATTCTCTTTTCATCCACCTATGGCACTTTCTTAACTGAGGAAATTATGTACTGAAACTATAAATGTGGATTTTTGTTAATTGCTAGAAATTAGTTACTAATGAAGCAGCTTTTCAAGTATTAAAAGAAAAATCAATAATAGAATATGTGTAAATATTTCGATTCCTAAGAATGAGCTTCATAAGAAAACATTAAAATCAATCCTAGAATGTTCCCCAAAACAGAATCCAGGTCTGCCTAGTACATTTTTTAAAAGATGTTAGACCACAAGAAAGAAAGAAGGAAATGGAATTTTGAATATCTCGATTTTTTTTCAAGCATAATCAAAATTTTTATTGGAAGTTTATGCTGAAAAGTAATTCCTGAGCAGTGCTTAAACTTCTCCTTGCTTCCAGGTAAAGTTCACTATATGTTTAAATTTTGTTTTACGCACTAGAAATTGAAAAGTAAAAATTACTTTGAGGTATGTTCCCTCCTGTGAAACACAGGTTGTGGAGTTTATCTTAACTTTAAAATAAAAATACATGTTATTTACCCACTAGAATGTAATTAAGGCAAATATTTATATGAAGAACATAAATGAAGAATTTTTCATAATTTCTTATTTATTATCATCTGCTACAGATTGTATTTAGGATTTAGTCTTTGGTGACAAAATAATTTTTTAAATGCCTAATTTTAAGAGTATAGTTGACTGTTGAACAATATGGGTTTGAACTGTGCAGGTTCACTAACACAGAGATTTTTTTCAGTAAATACCGGTACTGTTTTCAATCTGTGTTTGGGAGTTCATAGATGCAGAGAGCCAATCGTGTGCACTGATCTATGCTATTTTATATTGGGACCTTGAGCCTCCATGGATTTTAGTTTCCACGAGGATCCTGGAACCAGTTCCCCATGGACACCAAGGGACAATTAAAGTTATAAAGGAGTCAGAAAGTTGGAGCTCCTAACCACTCCATTATTCAAGAGTCAACTGTATTTTGGATTTCATTGAAGAATTTATAGATAGGAATTAAGCCAATGAATGTATAACACATTGTAAGGGCCTGCTCACATATAAATAAAAAACTGTAACCTGTACTATCTCCAGCTTTGAAGCAAAAGAATAATCAGAATAACTATCTCTTATTTTCACTGTCCCCTAATTAATTCTTCAAAAGCTTGGGGAATTGTGCTTTGATTCTCTTCTTAAGTTATCAGCATTAACTTTATGTTCATCAATTACAAGTTGCTAAAACATAAAATGTCATAGTAAATCAAAGAATACAGTTTTGAGTAAAAAAAAATAAACCTTGAAAAATTGGAACCATATTAATTTCTCAAGCTGTCATCTTAGGAACCAAAGAAAATAAACAATGAAAGAAAAATAAAGTGAAGTTATCTATCTATAAGAATTACCATCCAAGGCAGAAGACACATAGCTTGTGAATGATACTACTAGAGGTAAAGAAATATGAAGGCCACAGAGGGCTTGAAAGAAATGACCATGAAAACATTTGCACTAAAAATTTGCATTTGCTTGTTTTTGTCACACTTAAATATTACAATATAGTTTTTTCTCATCTAGCATATCAACTTGCAACATTTTGCTTCATGATATTTTCCCACATATTCTCTAAGCAAATTGCTTAGAAATATACATACGTGTGTGTGTGTATATATATGTATATATATATATATATACTTACATAAACATAAAACTTTGCAAATTTTTATAAAAACAGATAAGTAAATTCATTTTTTTCCCTTGCTAGTATGTTAAAACTGTTTCCAGTACAATCCCCATAGACACACTTTTTAATTTTATATTTGTATTAAGTATTAGTTCGCATGGCTATATTATATATAATTATTTCCCCTTGATGAAATTTAACTTGTATCCTAAATTTTCCCTTAAAAAATAATATTTTGAATTTTGTCATTTTTATATAGATTTCTTTGAGAAGTTTAAAGCTTTCAAGATTTCTGTTTTTACATTTGGGGTTGTCTTTCTACTGTTTAATTTGCAAGAATAGTATACTTATTATTAGCCTTTGTCAAAATTGCAGCAACTATTTTTTCCCAAGTAGTGAGTTTTCATTTGTTCAAATTTTTAATATTTTTTTCATGCCTTTTGGCATTTATGCCACATTTTAAAAAGCCAAAATATAAAATATTAAATTTAAGATATTAATTATAATATTAAAGCAGTTTTATACATCTTTTCCTCTGGTGTTTCATGGTTTATTTTCTCCACTTCTTAAAAATACTTAAATTATTGATCAATCTAGAATATATTTTGGTTTAAAATAGCAGATGTGAATCCAGCTTCTCCCTTTTCCCCAAAATAGTTAAGTATTGGTACCCATTGTATTTATTAAATAATTCATTGTTAGCTTTATATGTAAACAGAAATTTATATATTCTTAAATTCTTCATGCTATTTATTTTGTTCAAGTAGTTTGCCTATAAATATGTTATTTTGATGATTACTATACTTTACAGGTAGGTTTTAATAGCTCATAATCTGTCTTATCTCACTATTCTTTCCCACCAAAAAAAATTTCATGATAGGTTTACATGTTCATATATTCAGAACAATCTTAATTTCATTTTAATGATTATAGAAGTAGTGTTAATTTATCAGAGTGTCATTGAACATATTTGTTAGAAACTGACATTTTCAAATGAAGAGAGTGTATCATATAGAATTTGATAGAATCATAATTTATGAAAAATTTATATAAAACCATTATATGTCATAGTAAACATAATTAGCTTTACTCAGAGATGGTTCATGTTAGTATTAATATTTTTTTTAAATTTAAATCATATTTTAATGGATTCTATTTTGGAAAGAAAAGTTACTCATTTTATGTATGATAATTGCTAATGAACTTATTAAACTAATTTTAAATAGATGTTAATTTTTGCTATATTTTAAGTCATCCAATTGTTACAATCATGCAAAAATTCATAACTTCTTTTAAATGTATTTTTTAAATTAAAAAAAATTTTCAATTACAGTTGAAATTGAGTATTATATTAGTTTCAGGTGTACAGCATAGCGGTTAGACATTTATATACCTTATGAAGTGATTCCCCCATAATCTTTGAACTAGAGACAGTATCTGGACTTCCCACTTCATAAGAATATCTCCACTATTCATTTCCTCCCCTCTGCCAGTAGTACTCACATACCATCAAAGTTGGTAATATTCCCATTCTATTCTAGAACCATAATTAAGACTTCCCTGCTTTGCCTAGAGATTTACTATAAAAATGGAAAACCAAAACTAATATTTCCATTGTGATGCTCATTTAAATACTGTTCACTGAATAGCAAAGTCCAATGCTCTGACTGGACTGTTCTCATCTGCGATTGCAGTCTTGATCCATATGCCAGTGTCTAAGCAGATTCCCTTTTCACACTCCTGGCATCTGTTCAAAATCAGACCACATCCTAGATTGCTACTTATTTGAAGCATGCTTTCTTTGCACAGTTTGAAATGTTTGTTTCCCTGTAGTTTCTGTTTATCATTATTTCATCTTTGGGGGATGAAGCAAGGTACGACTTCCAGATCATGTTATTGATTTCCTCCAGCTTCTAATTCCATCCAGTCTATTGCTTAGAATTCATTCTATTCTGTTGGAACTCTATTCAGGTCTCATTCTAATTTGGAGGATTGGCCATCTATCTGGACCATTCTTGTACAGTTTATTTAAGTTGTTAATAAACTTTCCTCTTTTTAAAAAATTTCCTTAAGGCATCTTGTGCTCATTGTCATCTCCTAAAGTTTGAGCCGTTTTTCGTCTTATGGATGCTAGAATATCTCACATATTTCTGCGGATTTTCAGACTTTTAAGTTCTTTTCTGTTCCTTGAAATATCTATTTCCCTGAGAGACAACTCTTCGTTATATTTTAGGCTTTTTTGGTTATGTTGAAGGCTCTCTGCAAGTAATGACTTCTAGCGGCCCATTTACATTAAAAGATAAGACAATGGAAAGACAGATGGGCAAGTCTGCGTGCATGAGCTAAACTGGTAACTTTGCTCTGGGGCGGGTGAGCAGGTGGGTGAAGTCAGACATTCTGCCTGGGGCCCGCAACTACCACAGTATGTACCTGCAGGCAGACGTTGAGAATCACGGAGGCTACCACGTAGAAGGAGGGGAAGTTCACGCGCAGACGCCAGGCCAGGTCGAAGAAGATGAGCAGTGTGCTCGTGAGTCCCTTGCAGAATGTGTGGTAGGAGCCCCTGGTCGCAACCAGCAGGACAGACCAGACCACCAGACCAGACAGTGTCGCCGCCATCCGTCTGTTGTAGCCTCCCATACAGCGCCCAGAACCGAGTGCCTCTTCCCGGCTCCGCTGACCCGCTGACCCGCTGACCCACCCACCAACCCACCAACTGACAGAGGGGTGGACGCGTGCGTAATCCGTGCAGGATGCCTACTGCGTGGCCCTCCTTACCCTGCAGCGCTCCCGTTCAGGCAATCGGATAGCGGGGACCCACCGGGCTCTTAAATGTATTTTTTAAATTTGCTATTTTGTTTACTTCAATTGGAAGAAATGTGAAATAAAGATTGAAATACAAGGCATCTTTCTCTTCTCTTTACATTTCATGGGGTACGCTTTGTGTTGTTTTGGGACCCAATATTGGTTTGAGACATAGCAGATATGTAAATATACATTCATTTGTTTAATTAACTCAAAAATATGGAGCATCTTCCATGTGATATGTACTGGTCTAGATATTTTTATCTAGAATATAACTGCCGTCATTCTCATTACCATACCCTGGTGAAATCACATTCTGGTTAAGGCCATGTCTGCACCTGCTCAGCTGAATGTGATAAAAGAAAAAGATAACTGTTCTCACTGTAATTTCATGATCACTAATAAATAGTTTTTAAAAATTAGTTGGACTGACATTGGTTAATAAAAGTATATAGGTTCGAAGAGTACAATTCAATAATACAGCATCTGTATTTTGCATTGTGTGTTAATCACCCAAAGTCGAATCTTCCATCACCATACCTTTGACCCCTTTTATCATTTTGCCCACCAATCGCACTAAATTGCCCTAGTCAACTAAATTCTTTGCTGTTTTTCTTACTTACTCGTACAGTCAGTGCCTCATTAAAAAGCACATATTTTAGATGTGCTATTGACTCTCAAATGCATAATTCCAGGCTAGACCACCCCCGAATTCCAGAATTTTAGAAATGGCTGACTACTCAGTGGCTCCACTTAAATGTCTCTTAGCCATTTCACATGAATATATCTCAAATTTAGCTTGGCATTCTCCCTCAAGCCAGTTTCTCAGTGGTCTTACTTATTTTAAGTTAATGGCAACTGAATTTTAACCACAACTCAGGACAAACAACTTATTATCTCTTGGCCATCTATCCCACCTAAAATTCACAGTATACCTTGTCAATTCTCACTTCAAGATATATCATAATTCAATCACTTCCAAGTAGCCTCATTTTCATCACAAGGTGTGTTATATGTATTTATGCTATTAAATATGTTCCATGATAAGTTAATAGAGTATATCTATAATTTACATGATAGCATAAATTATAGATATAATTCATACCTACATAATTTATATCACAAATATTAGACTCACATATGAATATAGATGGCATCCCTACGTATACATTAAAGAAATATCTATTTCTATTTTAGAAATTGAAAAAAGAAAAATTACTGATTGATAATTTTCCTGATTCTTTCTTTCTTTGACCTTTCGGTCTTTGATCCATTAATAGATTCCCTAAATTAAGCTATATTCAAATAATCGTCTGTGCCTCTCACTCCCTACCGGAATCACGTTTATTTTAACATACACTTACAGATGACATAAATAAGATACGTTGTATGTGTGTATGTTTGACTGCAAATGATCTTTGAATATTTTTACCATAAGTTCCATTCTGGCTTTGTGAAAAAATGTTGAGTAGTGTTTTGTTTTATTTTTTGTTTTGTATATGGGGCATATTAAATAGAAAGATTTCCTGTGCAATACTGTCAGGATCTATTGCTTGTAAGGAGATAGCTTTTGGATCAACTTTGTAATGGTTATGAATTTGTTAATATTTTCTGTCTTGTGTCACTCTATGTAGTAGTAATTTTTAAAACTGCATTTATTTCATATAGATAATTTTTATATTATTGACAGGAGTATCTGCAATTTTTTCTACATCTCTATATCCATGTCTCATGATTTGCTTGTGATTTCTCTTTTTATTCCTTATTAGGCTATGTAGTTGTAAATTTCATATTTTTTTATAAATCTCTTAGATTTGATGACCTATACTATAGTTTTCCTCTTTTATAATATTTACATTTATTATATTCTATTTTTATTTATATCACCATTTATTCTAAGTTTCTTAGTTTTGTTTGATGGAATTTCTGTAATTTTTTTGGTTGAATGTTAAATCCTCTCATTTCTTTTGTTCTATAATTAATGGTGTAAGTTTTTTTTTAATTCACCCAATATTTTATTTTTAATTTTTAAAATATTTTCAGTTACAGTCAACATACAATATCATATTAGCTTCAGGTGCACAACATAGTGATAAGACATTTATATAACTTACAAAGTGATCATCCAGATAAGTCTAGTACCCATCTGATACCATACATAATTATTACAATATTATTGACTATATTCCCTAAGTTGTACTTAACATCCTCATGACTTTTTTTATAACTAGCAATTTGTACTTCTTAAGTCCTTTACCTTTTCACCCATCATTGATTCCCTACCCATCTGGCAATCATTGATTTGTTCTCTGTATCTATGAGTTTGTTTCCATTTTGTTTGTTCATTTATTTTTTTCTTTAGTTCACATAACAAATTTACTTTCTCTGACTTATTTCACTTAGCTTAATAATGTCTCAGTCCATCCATGCTATTAAAAATGGAAGGATTTCATTCTTTATGGCTGAATAATATTCCATTGTATATGTGTACTACTTCTTTAGTCATTTATCTATTGATGGACACAGGTTTCTTCCAAATCTTGGCTATTATAAATAATGCTGCAATGCACATAAAGAAAACATTTTTCAATAATAATTTTATGTTCACTATTCTGCTTTTATCCACTGTCATGAAAGATAATTATTTTTAATTTTTATTTTTTTAATACCTACAGCACCTGGTATTCCTAGGTGGTTTCCCATCTAAGTACTAGCCAAGCCTGACCCTGCTTAACTTCCTAATCAGATGAGATCAGGCATGTTCAGGGTCGCATGGCCGTAGAGAGGCATAGAGGAAAATTAATATGCTTTTTTTGTTTACTAGTGATCATTTTTTTCAAGAAAAACAATAATAGCTTACATTTATTATTTGTCGAATATCAAATTCTATTCTTATTCATACATTATCTTATTTACTTGTTACAAAATCTTATATACTAAATATATGGCAACATCGAGGCTTGGGAAAATAATTTCTAAACTACGTCATTCTAATGGCTAGTAAGTGCAAAACTAAGATGTGCACCCAGTCTAGCTAGTACTAAAGACAACACTGTTTACCACCATACAATAATGTCTTCACATGGGATTAACAATTTAAAAAGGTGAATAATACCAACATGAACAAATCTCCAGATGTGTGTGTATGTAAACTCTGACATTGGTTACAAATAAGTAAAAACTGTTATAGATCTATACAAAGTGTTAGGAGCAGCCACACAAAATAGGAATGGATAATGTTTCAGGAGATCTTATTAAACTAGTCTACACTATATTAAATGAAGGAGTCATGACGTACAAAGTAGAAAGTAGCATCATATTAATAACAATAATAATTCCATCATAAACTCAAATCCATATTTTTTAAACTAAGCTCCAAAATTCACTTCATAGAAAAAAAAAACAGTTTTTTTTTTTTGGGGGGGATCTTATTTTTCTCTCTAAAAGCTTTAGCAATTTTCTGAAGTAAGTATATTTGGCTGGATGTCAACACAAATTTTTAGATCGGCTTTCTTCCTATTCAGAGGTAGGAATCTTCCCTTGTCCCAGGCTTTATACACTTCAGCATGGCCTTAGTTATCATAACATTCTCAAAATTTAAGATACTGTATTTCATTTAATTTAAATAATAATTTTTTATACAATTTAGAAGAACATTAAGAAAAAAATACAAACAATAATTGTCATCCTTTCAAATAGTCTGGGAAATATTGACTCTAGCAATTTGCTGCCTCTAAACTTTGGTTGTTAATCTCAAGTCAGTCAGAAGTTATAAGCTCAAAAAGAATTTTTTGAAGATAGAAATATATTTTTTATTTTAAACATATGAAATAGTTTAACATTCATAATCATATTACTGGTAACAATTGATATTCAAATCTATCCTAACAGATGGTAAAATACAAAACAGTTGTTCAAATGTAAGAAAAAAGACCCTTAGTTTTATTTTTAATTCTTTTCTTCCTTTCATAATGGACCCTAATTCCATTAGGAAATCCTATCCTTTCTATCTTCAAAATACTTTCCCCATGGCCTGCTGCTTTGGTTTTTAGCTGTCTGCACAAATGTCATCTTTTCAAAGGGGTCATCGCTGGCCATCCTACTAAAATTAGTAGCCCCCTAACATTACTTTCTAACCTATTATTTGCTTTGTTATTATGGCAATCATCTCACGTTATTTAGTAAAAGCATTTAATAATAATAAATGAGATCCAAAATTATTAAGAGCTCACATTGTGAGGCTACTGAAAGACATTATTTTTAGGTGTGGGCTGTATTGTCAAATATGTATGCTGGGAAGAATGTTCCAATCACCAGACAATCACTTCTTAACTCCCCCCACCCCATATCCCACCCATTAGAAGATCAGAATTTTAACCAGGCCATACTGGAAAACAGCAGTGGGCAGACTGACAATGAACTGCCAATTACGTTATATTTGAATTCAAGTTATCTCAGGTGCATTATTTCACAATTTTACTTCATTTCACAATTAAATATTAATTCGTTTGTTGACTTTTTAACTACACTACAATGTAGGTGCTGTAATGACAAGAACTTTTCTTAGTTCGCTATTTAGTATCCAGTGAAATAAAAGTGAGGCTCAATAAATATGTGCTGAAACAATCATTGAATAAATTTGATTGCTATAGAACATGCTAGCATATGAATTATGTTTCTAAGAAGACTTTGAAGTGATCCATTTCCCTGTCTTTTAAATCTTCCTCTATTCAAGTAATGCTTATAAATTTCAGGGATGCCTACAAGAAGAGAATAACAGAGTTTATTTCAGTTATCGACTTTAAAAGAGAAGCATCTGAAGCATGAGACAAGACAGGAGTCAAGTAATTTCCAGTTATTCACTTCATCATCATGCAGCAAACTACCAAAACTAGCTGGTAGTTTAGGATCTTTTGAAAGTGTGCTGATTTATTGAGAAAAGTTGGTAATGTTCCAAGAATATTGTCTCAAGCCTCAGGAATTTAAAACAAAATGAGAGAATGCTCCACAATTTGCTCTGTATATAAAATATAATACAGCCATGGAAAGAGACATAAGATTGACTTTCCATTAGTATATACTTGGAAACCTAGTTTCAAAAAAGACAGTAAAGAGACATACAGAAAAAGAAATCTCAGGCTGGCTGATATACTGCACATGGATATACATATACATAATACTATTTGGTTCTTAAAAATTTTAAATATGAAGAAAATCAATCAACCTTATTTGATCTGCTTAATGCTTACTTACGGCAATTTTAAACTCTATATGATTTTCCTTCTAAGCTATTTTGTATTCAGAATATAACTAAAGAGAATTGCAATTGTATTTACCCAAGGCAATAAATATTCAATATATTCCCCCCTGATTATCTTAATTTCTTAGGTACTGAGCTGTATAACCTTTCTTTCCTTTATAAACTAAGAAAAACAAGTTCAATTCTTTGTTCCCAATTTTCATGATATTTTTGGCCATATAATACAAACCTTCTTCAGCAAAAAGCATGTAAAATGTAAAGTTATACTATATTTTAATATAGACAAATGTGAAACAATATTAATTATTTATGTATACCTGCATATCTTTGACTATTCAATTAAGAAAAAAAACAGATTTAGCTAAAATAGAAACCCCTTCTTTTTCCTCCACAGACCCAAACATTATAATTGTCATTCACTGTTGGGTATGGATATCTCTTTATTCCTATATAAGAAAAAGCATTTGGGTGCAGCAGAAGAATGGAGGGCAGAAGTAGAGCCTTGAATGTATGACTTCTCTTTAATATGGCTCCGTGGACTGGGTTTGAGCAACAATGTTTAAATGAATGAAAGCCAGAACTCAAGAACAATGTCTTCATAGATCAAAGTATGAGATTAAGAACAACGATTTGAGAATCAAGGCAAAGGGCTATACAAATAGAATTATTAGACTCTGATCATAAGCAGAGCTTATAGGAGATAGTTTAGGAGAGATGTAGAAGAGGCATTCTCTCTATGGCGGTCCAGAATTCATCAGTGTTCTGGAGCTCTGCAGATCACGTGTTTGAGGGGAACAATGAAAACAAAGTGCTTGGCACACAACTTATGATTTCACAAGAGATGATATTAGCATGCCATCATTAGTGTTTTTGAAGTGGCTTTTCCAGCCTCATATGTTGATTAGAATGCAATATATAGGAAGGCAGGGAGTATGGCTATTGCGTTCAGCGCTCTACCTGCTGCCAAAATCATGCTGGGGACAAAATAGTTCTCCAATAAATATAGGTTGAATGGATGAATGAAGTGAAAACTTTTATAAGGGAGGAAGAATATGAAACATACTACATGAGGACTCTTCTAGCCAGATGATAATAGTAATAATAATTTTGTAAAGTTTAGAGCACTTATACTACTTGATTTCAAGGTTTATTATAATGCTTCTGTAATCAAGAGGACCTTATTTGTACAAAGATAGATGTATAGGTCAATAGAATGGAGTCGAGATGTAGACATTTACTTATATAATCAGTTGGCTTTTAACAGAGTTGTCAGAATATCAATAGGGTAAAAATACTATTTTCAATAAATGGTCTTGGAAAAAAAACTAAATATCTGTTTGGAAAAATAATAAACCTTGACTTTTACCTCACATCATACTAAATACATAGACATATCCCCAAAGGATAAGAGAACTAAAAGTAGGCGTTGAGATTATTAAATTACTAGAAGAACATGAGTAAAATAAAATTGTTACATCGGATAAGGCAAAGGTTTTTTAAAGAAAAAAAGTATAATTCATTAAAAAATAACAAAAAAATGGACTGCATTACAATTAAAAGTGTGCTTATATTGTAGTAATTATGCACAGTGTCAGATGGATACTAGATTATTGGGGTGTCACTTTGTAAGCTATATAAATGTCTAATCACTATGTTCTACACCTGAAACTAATATAATATTGTATGCCGACTATAATTTAAAAAATTAAAAATATTTTTTAAAGTTCTTTGGAAAATGTTAATTAAAAAACAAAACAAAAACTTCAGCCACAGACTGGAAGTAAACATTGATAAAACTTGTCTGACAATGAAACAATGGAGTCATATACTTAAAATGACATTTTAAAAACCTCTTAAAAATAAAAAATAATAACACATCACATTAAATACAGTTAAATGACATGCCACAATGTAGACACATGAGTGGATAAGAATCATACAGAAAGATGCATATTCAGATGACAATAAGAATCACTAAACACACAACACCAAAATGACTAAAGTTGAAGACATTGACATTATCAAGTCTCAGCAAGGAAGTGCAACAACTTTTACTCATATGTTGCTGGTAGGAATACAAAACAGTGTAGCTATTTTAACAAACAATTTGACAGTTTCTCAAACTGTTCAAAATAAATTTACCATAAGACCCAGCAATTCCACTATGAGTTATTTACCCGAAAGAAATAACAACATATATTCATACAAAGACATATGCAAATATTTATAGCAGTACTTTTAAAAACAGCAAAACGACAAACATGCATCAACTGGTGAAAGGAAAAACAAATTATAGGCTATCAATACTATCTATATTCAGCAATAAAAAGGAACAAAATATTAATCTGCACAATGATATGAATAAATCTTTAAAAATATAATGCAAAGTGAAAAAAATACAAAAACTACTTAGTATATGATTCTATTTAGATAATATTGTAGAAAAGGATATGTAAATTATTATTTTATAGACCTGACAAAAATAATTTGAGTGCTTTAAAAAAATTCATAAATATTACTTTTATTAGTTTCAAAATCAATATTTTTATCTTTAAAATTGCCTATTTTTTCAGAATTCCTCATTTCTGATTTCTGTTTTGTTCAAATTTATGTTTTCATTTAACTAAGTTACATGTAATGAGTATCTCAAACCTCTATTGCCTTCTTCCTCACATAAAACACATAAACTCTCCATTAAAACCTGTCTACAAATTCTATTAATTAATGAGAAATTAAATCATAAAAAAATTAACTGATTTTAAAGGGACACAGGAGATAAATTCAAAGGACTTCCATTAGACACAGATGAAACAGTTTGAGCACCTCCCCCTTGAGAACAAGTAAAATTTAGTAATTTGTTCCCAAAAAAACAGAGTAGGAAAAGGGAAAAATATTAATGGCAACGGAGAAAACTGACAAACACTACCTTCAAATTCTCAATGTTAACATCCTCTCTGCTGTCACGTGAATATCATGTATCCCCTGATATGATTTGATAGAAAAGGAACCTCGCTTCTTTAGTATTCTTTTCAAAACCCAGTCTAAGTATCAGAAAAACCTCAACCAAACCCATATGTGGGGACATTCTATAAGAGACCTAGCCAGGACTACTCAAAATAATTAAGATTTTACAAAACAAAGAAAACTGAGGAACAGTCAAAGACTAAAGGAAACTGATAAAATATGGCAATTAAGTGCACTGGGTTAAATCCTAGGACAAAATAAAGTAGAATTTAGTTAATAGTGATATTTCAGTATTGGTGTTTTAGTTGTGACAAATATACCATGACAACGTAAAATGTTAACAATTGTGGAAACTGAATGAAAGGCATATGGAAACTTTCTTTACCATCTTTCTAGTATTTATACAAATCTAATTTTTTTCAAAATAAAAAGTTTAAAAAGTAACACAATCATTTTTTTGTTAGCTACTAAAATAGAAACTATCGACACCATCAAAAAGAGTGCCAATAAAAGACATTTGAACTTGCTTTGAGGTAGTGAACAATTTCTTTGATAATGCTTGTGATTACATAACTGTTGTTGCTTTATCTAAAAGCATGTGCTACCTTATTTTCTAGAATCTTAGGTAATTATTTGCTGATTTCTGAAGCTCACAACAAAACAGAAGTTAGACATTTCCTTATAAACCTGAATGGTTTGTTTGTTGCATTATGGGAACGGGACAAAGGAACTAAATTCTAATAACTAGATGGAGAGAGAATGTAAGAGACATGTAAGAAATAACTATATAATTAGGTTGTCTATTTACAGAAAAATATGCAGTTGATCATCATTATTCATGAATTCTGTACCTGTGAATTTGTTTACTTGCTAAAATTGATTTGTAACCTCCAAACTAATACTGATGGTGCTTTTAGTCATTCACAGATATGCACAGAAGCAAAAAATTGAGTTGCCCAACCCATGTTCCCAGTTTAGGTCAGAAAAGACTATGCTGTGATATCTTATGTAAGCTCTCTCATATTATAAACCAGTGTTCTTTCTATAGTCTATTTAGTATCACGTTTTTGCATCTTGTGCTTTATAATGGTGATTTTAATGTAGAAAATGGCCACCCAAGCACATACTAAAGTGCTATCTGGGGTTCCTAAGTGCAATAAGGCTATGAAGTGGCGTAGGGAAAAAATACATGAGTTAGATAAGCTTCGTTGGACATGAGTTATAGTGCTCTTGGCTATGAGATCAGTGTTAATCAATAATATACGTTTAATAAGTTGTCTTTAAACAAAAGCACACATAAAACAAGATTATGTGTTGATCTATAGACAAAAATGTTGTGACCTGAGGCTCATAGCAACCTAACCCTATATTGCTCCTTGAAGCAATGGCTCACCAATTGCTAATTCAGTATTTACAGTGACTTTATAGAATAGAATATAACTACCACAAATAATAAGAACCTACTACATAGAGCCTGGATGCAAATATCTAGATATTATGACTAAATAGCAACAGTCTTGGTTTGCAAAGCATAATAGTTACAAATGTATAATACAAATTTTTTGTGGGGGGGAGCTTAAAATGGTTATTTAAAGCCAAAGCAGTATTTTGCAACACATTGTACACTTTAAACTTATATAATGTTACATGTCAATTATCTCACTAAAGCTTGAAAAAATATAATATTGGGACAAAGAAATATGATTTTTTTAGTGATACGAGAAAGAATTAACTCAGCAGGACTAAGCTGCTCAAATCTAGCACATTCCCGAAAAGGCTCTGTTTCCATGGTTGGTTCTTGGCTGACTCATGGGAATTGAGGTCTTGGGATGGTCTAACCATTGACCATTTTGCATTCTTGGATCCTTGAACCATGCTGAACTATCTAGATTATTTTGTCCAGCTAGTTTGTATAAATAACATGATTTATGATAAACACTTGGTTTTCTTTTGGAGTCTAGAGCTTCAGTGATCATGGTCTGTTACATAGACATTATGATGCTGCAGGACCACCCTCCCAATAAAAACTCTGGATTCCTAGGCTTAGGTGAGCTTCCCTGGCAGACACTTCACACACATCAAAATTCATTGATGGATGAATTAAGTATGTCATATGCAACTCCATTGGGAGAAGGAAACTTGTGATTGGTTTCTTCTAAATATTTCCCAAACACTTTATTTTCCTTCACTGATTTTACTTTGTATCTCTTCACAATAATGAGTCAAAACCAAGAGTACAATAACTTTCAAGTCCTATGAGTCTTACTGTTTAATTATGAAACGATTAATATAATCCATATAAAGAACATACTTGTTATTTGATTTATATTAACAATAAACAACTATTCAATAAACAAATGAGAAGCAGAACTATATTAGAAAAAGATATAATAAAAAAGTAATTTAAAAAACAGAAACAGGCTCATAGAAGCAGAGAACAAACTAATAGTTGCCAGATGAGATGAGGAGTTGGAGGGCTGAGTTAAAAAGGTGAAGAAATTAAGAAGTACAAATTGGCAATTACATAATAGTCATGAAGATATAAAGTACAGCATACAAAATATAGCCAATAATATTGTAATCACTATGTATGGTGCCAAGTGTTTACTAGACTCATCGAGGGGATCGCTTTGTAAATTATATGTGACTAATCACTATGCTATAACATCAAAAACTAATATAAAATAATATTAAATGTCAGCAGTAATTGAAGAAGAAAAAAATGAATAAAAACATGTAACACTAGAAATACCTTAACCACCACATTTTTTGTTTTCTTTCAAAAAGAAAAATAATTAACTACCGAAACAATTTTATAGATTTAGCTATAAGATAAAGTTAATGCATTACTTACTTTTCATTGATAGATAAGAATTGTCATCTAAATAGTGATTGCAGAATTTTATTTCTGCCAGTGATAAATGTTGCAGAAAGAGAACTGGTTAGCTTTATCATTCCAGCAGTTAGAAAACTATCTCTGTCTTTATATACCATAAAATTTTATTTAAAAGCCATTGAGGGGGAATAAATACAGTACCTCATAATGTCATTTTTGCATTCATTTTTTCAGGGAATACTTTCACTTTAAAATATGTGTTCTTACATTTTATGGGTAGTGTTTAGCTTCCTAATGTAAAATCTACTTCCCACTGTTACCCCATGAATAATTCCAGTGTGGAAAGTTATCTCAGTAAATCTCTCACACATTTCAAGTAAGAAAAACTTTCATTTAAATTTTCATATCAAGGAGAGATGAGTAGTTAACACCACATACTCTTTTCAATATTCCTAAATTGCATATTTAACTATAGACTTTTGCGCAAAAACAGCTTATTTTTTTCTGCCAACTTAAAGCATTTAAATGTTACAATGACTTGGGCAGCAAATATTATCCAATGTATGAGTTTATTCTGATGTCAATTTAAATCGACACAAACAAAGACCCAAAAAGCTCAATAGCTATTTTTGACTATCTGAAATATGAGAAATTAATGATTCCCAAGTGTAAAAGAAATTCTTAAAAAACATAGGAAGCAGTGTCTAAAATTACAAATAAAAGAAACTAAAAGTTTGCTAACAATTTCGAAAGTTGTTTTTCTGTTTAAAAACATGCTTTCACTCATGAAGTTTTAACTGTTATAAAATTTATAGTCCCTAAATAAACAAAAAGAAATTTGTAAAAAAAAAAAATAATAATAATAAAACACTTCTTTTCACATTGGGCCACAGAGCACAGAGGATCCATGTGAAAAGGGAAATAAACTAAGGGTATGCTACAGGTACCTAACATTCTGCCAGGAGGCAATTTAACAACTTCAGTATAAAAAGAAAACAAAATTACAGATTTTGCCACATTGAGGAGACATAAATCAGAGTTTGGAGACATGAGACACTAAAGCACCTAAAATTTGCAAGATAGAACTGTTAAGAAAGGAGCTATAAAGAGTTCCAGAGAGAGCTTCAGACCAAAGGCAAACCATGAGTCCATGGTTAAATAACAACCTGCACATTAAATTTCCTGAGACTGGGCAAATGACAAGTGCTAAGGAATGAGAAAATGAGATGGACTCAGAAGCTAAACAATTTCTATATCTTACAAAGTACTAGAAATCTTTTGAGTACTCACTAGCGAGAGACCCCAGAAGGACCACATCTGGTAGTGAAGCTGCTTAGTCTAGAATAAAGGTTAATTCTAGATATCCTCTAAGAATGCTAGAAAACACACACACACACACACACACACACAAAGAAGTTGATATGGATATCAGTAACATATGCATAACTGTATTGTTTAGAAGGGAATGAGTAGGAGACAGAAAAGATATTTGAAGATATCTGCCGCTCAGCCTGAGGAGACTGCCTTTATTGGGAGCAAAACACGGAAAGTTCTGTGCCTGGTGCCATTGTTAAAAATGGTGGGAATCTTATTGGAGAACAATTAAGATGAAATATTAGTTATATAAATAAACAAAAATGACACAGTAAAGAGAATAAGAGAGAGACAAATAAGAATAGGTCTCCTGGTATCAAATTCAACCCTGGTAGTCAAGAAGGCTGTGCACATATGTTCATCTGCACTCACTTAGGGATAATGAATGCATGACCTGAAGCATACATAAGAGCATCTTCTAAACCACACAAAACCATCGATACAGAGCAAAAGTCTGGTACACAAGTTTACTGGCACAACAGGTTTAAACACTACCTTTGATCACAGCCTGACTAAACCATCAGTTACTCTGACATATGAACGACTTCTAGGAAAACAGGTTTAAATACAAACATTCATTGCTGAACTTATTTTATCATCTTATACTTTGTGAAGGAATAATAACATTAAGAATACCATAATTAGATATAATCTATATCAGATACTTTTTTAGTCAACATCTCTTCATTTCTCCCAAATTATTCATCCTCATTTTTTTACTTTCAAGAAATAAGATATTTGTTTGCAGGCTTTTAAATAAAAATAGTCATTCTTGGCAGTCTGGAAGAATATGCAAACTCATAAATTATCATAGAGGGAACCTCCAAGCTTCTAGTCCCAGGCCAAACATGTTACAAAAACAACTTAAACCCTCAGTGTAATGTACAGCATGATGTCTACAGTTAACAAGGCTGTATGATACGTATGAAAGTTGTTGAGAATAAATCCTAAATCCTAAGAGTTCTTATCACAAGTAAAAATATTTTCCTATTTTTTGCTCTCTTTTTATTGTATCCATATGAGATGGTAAATGCTAATTGAACATATTGTGAAAATCATTTCACAATATATGTAAGAGAAACCATTATGCTGTACACCTCAAACTTATACAGTGACATATGGGGGAAAAAAACATAACCTCTCAGAATGTGAGAGTAGCTCCTCCACCCAAATCACCCATGTATCCAATGGTAAAAGGAAAACAATTACCTGGCTAAGGGGACTCAGGCATAATCTTTGACTAATAAATAGCTTACATCAAACTAGGTGCTACATCTAGATAACTGGTATAAAAGGTAATAATAAGGGTAAACAATATGAGCAAGGACATCAGAGGCTGTATGCTATAGAGGAAATAAACTTCACATTATTAGTTCCACCAAGTCACTAAACAAATAAATAAATGGTCAGGTAAACAACAATAGCAACCCTCCTGGAGTGTGGGTAGAAACAAAGTCAGTATCAAGAATTATAAGACATAGCCTAAATCTTTTGATTTTCAACAACAAAAAAATACAAGAAAGTGTGACCAATACATGGAGGGAATATAATATATATATATAACTTATCTATAATTTATTGTAATTATTTCTTTATACAATCATATTTGTGTACATAAAATCTTTTAAAAGAACAAAGTTGGAGAACTCACATTTCCTGATTTCAAGACTCCAATGTACAGTAATCAGAGTAATGTGCTGCCATAAATATAGATACATAGATTAATGTAATAGAATAAAGAATTCATAAATAAACCCTTGCATTTATGGTCAATCAGTTTTTTGATAAGGGTGCCAAAAGTAGCTTTTTAACAAATGATGCTGGTCTAACTATATATCTGCAAAAATAATAATATTAGATCCCTACTCAAACCATAAAAAAAAGTTAACTCAAAATGGACCAAGCACCTAAATAAAATAGCTAAAACTATAAAATTGTCATAAGATAACATAGATGTATATCATCATGCTCTTGAGTAAGCCAATGTTTGTTTTTAGTTACAACACCAAAATTATAATCAACCAAAAAATACATAAATTGTATTTCATAAAAATTTTAAACTTTGTGCTACAAATAATAACCATTCAGTAAAAAAGAATGGAAGCAAATATTTAAAAGTTCTATATCTAATAAGGGACTTCTACCCAGAATTTATAAAGAATTCTTATAATTCAATAATAAAAGACAATAAGACTAATTCGAAATGGTAAAATATCTGAATAGACATTTCTCCAAAGATATACAAACCACTAAAAGTACATGTTAGGATGCTCAATATCATCAGTAACCATGAAAATTAAACTCAAGACCACAATGAGATAACACTTCAGATTCACTAGTATGACAGTAATCAAAAATATATAACAATATGTATTGGTGAATGTGGATAAATTCATATACTCATACAATGTGGTGGGAATTTAAAATGTTGCTGATGCTTTAAAAAAAAAGATTTTCATTTTCTCATAAAGTCAAACACATGAACCAATAATTTCACTCACAAAAAAATTAAAAAAAAAAACTAGTACATGAGTATTCATAGAAACAATTTTAGTAATAGTCAAAAGTGGGAACAATTCATGTATTATTAACTGATTTACAAAAAATTAAATTTTAAATAGCCATACAATGGAATATTTTTATTAGCAAAAAATAAATGAATTACTGATACAATGTACAGCATGAATAAATGTTAAAAATGTGCTAAATGGAAGAAGTTCATCGCCAAAGACCATAGTGTGGAATAGGTCTAGAATAGGAAAATCTACAGGGCAGAAAGTAGATAAGTATTTGCCTGCAGCTGAAGATGGGTGGGGGTGGGAAATTGATTTAATTAGTTGGGTGGTTTAAATTAGATGATTATGGTGATTATGGTTACAAAACAGTGTGAGTTCACTAAAAACTTTGGATTGAACACCTTCAATGGGTGAAATTTATTGTGTGTGAATTTTATCTCACACTTATTTTTAAAAAAGAAATCACAGATTGCTCTTTGGAAACTCCATAAACCAGAATATAATGAAACAATATAATATCTTTATAGGATTGCAAGCCAAAATTATGTGTGTGCATATGAACATATATATACGCAAACACACACATACTAGGGTTAAACAATTTTGTAAATAATTAAGTAAACCTGTAGATGAAGGTAGCCAAGTTTTTACCTGTCAGAAAACACATTATAAATAAGCAAGGTAGGAGGATAAAAGAAATCTTGTTAGGCTGATTTTAAGTCAGAGGTATTAGTTTGAATTCATTTTAATGTGAATATATATGAAAAACTATGGAACTATTTATAGATATATTATACATATGGGTTAGTATAGATATATACACAATATCTAAGTGTGTATACATATGAGTTTATATATATACTAATATATGTACTAATTTATATACTTTACACATACACATATATAAAGTTTCTTACACTATGGAAAACTGATAAGGAAAAGCCAAATGTACTACAAGATCAATAATCCCAATTTACTCTTTTAAACTAATGTGTCAATTATTGTTGGCAGATGTAATATGAGAAAGATTATATTTACTGCTTTATTGATTTTTGAAACAATAAAATAATATTAACAATTTATATATGACTTATTAACTTTAATAAATAATCTAATTTGTTTGATCTTCAAAAGTATACAAATATGCAGTTTATTGTAATTTATTTGACCACAAAATAATTTGGGGGGCAATTTTTCATGGAAAAATTGTTCTTCAGAAAATCACAGGTTAGAATAATTCAAATAAATGGTGAAATAAAGAACTAAGAGTAACAAAACATCAGAATACATATATTTACACAAAAAAATGTATTATTGTTTAAAAGCTTTTTTTTTTTTTTTTTTTTTTTTAATTTGGGCTGGCTATGTTTTTTGTAACTAGTAACACAGCTTTGATGAACTGATCATCAGTAACACGATTTCATAAAATTTTGTCCAATTAAATGTTTGTTTCCATGGGCAAACTTTTTATATTGAAAATAAAATATGCTTTAGAAGAAAAGCAGCAACACTTAAAGGGAATATCAAAATAAAATAAAAAGTGTTTCTGAATGCCTTTCCAAAATTATTTCTGGAAAAAGAAAGACTTAACATTTTCTTAAATCCATATGTAAGAATCTTGCTTTCTAAATGCTGCTTCATTTCTCATACTGCTGGAATTTATTTTTCACATAAGTTTACATCAAATATCTGGCAAGATGAAACTATCTACATGTAGATATATGTAAGTGGAAAAATGTGAAATGAATAGAGTGGAGTCTCTTGAAGTTCTATCAGATTCAAAATGTACAAGATTAACTGGCAAGTCCTGAAGTCTTTTAATTTAAATTCTCTTTTATCTGTGGATAACTTATAACTCTGTTGGGTTTAGCCGAGATCTACTCTTAAATGCAGCTTTATTAATGTTTATACTTCTGAAGAAGGAAATGAGTTCCAAAGATTCCACATTTTTTATTCGGCTATAAAATAACTAAGTGCAGAATGCAATTATATCCACTGAAATGTTTCTAAACAGATTTAGGTAGGTGTAATGATTATTTTTTAAAGTCAAGATTACACTTGACGTTCCTTCTGGGTCTCATTGACTCATTGAAGATTTGCGACGAATCAAAATTTCCAAAAAGTCATGAGCTATTTAATTTTCCATAGAGATATCATAGAGACTATAGAGCTTCTCATGAACTGAAGAGACGTCCGTAGAATTGGCAATAAGTATGCTTTTAAAATGGCATAAAATTTCTCAGTATAGTTATGCTCCCCAAAAAAGAAATCAAGACACCTAAATTTATAAAATAGAATCCATTTATACATTGTATACCTCTTGACTTGCTCTTGGTGAGACCCTGAAAAGAGTATACAGTTTACCCATATCCAAAGAAAAAGAAAGATAATAAATGGATGTTATTTTAAAACTGTTAAATTTGTGGTAATCTGTTTGACAGCAATAGAAAACTAATGCAATTTTGTTATCTGGAGGAAAAAAAATACATTTGAATGCAAGAACAAAATGCCATCAACCTTCCTGAAATAATCTTAAAAGGAAAACTTAAACTATGTTTTTGTGTAGTCTTTCTTTCATCATACATAATGTTATATTTTTCACCATGTCTTATTATTTCAGGTTTATCATTTCATTCTTCATGCTCAAAATATTAAAATTCTTGCTATTTTCTTTACATTTCTTTATACATTCTTTTCCAATTTAATTGTCCAGGAAAAACCCGAATTTAAATAAAATAGATAAAATGTTATCCAATTAAAAATATATCTCTAGGATTTCTAGGTAAGTAGCCCAAAAATATTCTATGTGGAAATGTAGTTTATATTTGTGTTTAATTTGTAGTTTTACAACAGCAAGTTCAACTCAAAATCCTTCAAAGCTTGTTTCGTATGATATAAAACCATATCGTTCAAATTAATAAAATTACATTTATTTGTTTAGTGATAGTCTCTTTTAGAATAAAGTATTTTAAACACTGTGTGGCTTAGACTAAGTAAATATAAAAGAGGGTTTTAAAGTTCACATAATACATTAAAATAATTGTGTGAATTTATTGTGTGAATATAAAAAGACACACATTTTTGCAAATTGGGACATTAGTCTCCATGAGATAAGGAAAGGTATTAGAAAATATAATACCTTTGAAAAATATGTTAGCCTCTATGAGTTATAGTATAACTATGACTATTATAATAGTCATAAAAGCAGTTGTTATTGATGATAATGGGAATAGTCTCTTAAAATTAAATACAGGTTAATAAATCAAATAAGAAGAACAGAGAATTCTGGTAAATGACTAGGTAAAAGAATACTTGAAAGAATGTGTTAGGATGCATAATGTTTTAACATTTCTGATGTTTGCACCAATTACTTTAGGATAAATTTGATCTAAGTATGTTTTACAGAAGATTGAAATATGTAGGATAACTAAGCTTATTGGAGCAATTACACAAAACAGTATTTATTATCTAAATTATCTTGATATTTAAATCGATTACCCTATTATTATAACTTCTGTATTAGTCGATGAGCAAAACAAATTATCAGAAGACAAGAAATTGTTGTAATTTTATAGAATACTGAAAGATAATAAAAATATCTAGAGAAACACTTCTCTATATTCTATTTGAGAACTCATTTTCTAGGACTATCACTGAAATGAAGATACTGATTCAGTAGGACTGTAGCAGGCACCTAGATTCTTTATTTCTGAAAAAAATTCTAGGTCATGTCAATGCTGCTGGTCCATTGGCCCCACTTTGAATAGGGAGACTCTGATCATTCCTATAGAATCATGGTCAGAGATGGTCTGTCTGCACTACCTCATTATTTGAAGTCTTTGGGCAACTGGTGTGAATTGTGAATCACTGTACAAGAGGTAAAATCTTTGAAAATATATAAATTCAGAATTATCTCTATTATTGTTCCTATGACTATACTTTTTAATATTTAACTGATATAAACAGATTAGTTGACTTTATGTAAGAGAATGTTTCAATGCATTTCAAAGTGATGTTGATCTTATAATCAAAATTAATGACAGTTGGTCATTGTAATGGGTTGAATTGTATCCTCCCAAAAGATACATTGAATTCTTAACCCTTAATGTGTGTGAATATGATCTTATTTGAAAAATAGGATCTTTGCAGATGTAATCAATATAAGATGAGGTCACTATAGTTGATCCTAATCAAATATAATTTCTGAACTTCTGTACTTACAAGGAGGAGACAGAGTCAGGGAGAAGACTACTACAGTTATACCAGAAGTAATTGGAGTGACACATGCACAAACCAAGAAACACTTGGAACTACCCAAAAATAAAATAGGAAAGGAAGGATCCTCCTCTAGAGGCTTTGGAGACAGCATGGCCCTGCCAATACCTTATGTTAGACTTGCAGCCTCCTAAACTGTGAGAGAATAAATTTCCATTGTTTCAAGCACCCCAGTTTGTGATACTTTGTTATAGAAGCCCTAGGAAAAGAAACTAATGCAATAACTAATCATATTTGGGGGCATACTTAGAAGTTAATTTGCATAATATTATTAGTAATTATTCTTAAAATTTCCTCTTCTAATTTATCCCTTTTAGCTGCCATAATAAGCAAAAGCTTTATTAGGCTTGTGAATTAAAACATAAGAAAAAAATTTTGACAATACCACCTAATGATTACATAGCACTTTAGAAATTAAAAAATCTCTTAATAAATTAATCATTTCCTCTGAAATCTTACAATGCCATGTAAGATGTATAGTTAGAATGTGTAATTATACTCATTGTAAACTACAAGCTTTGAATATTAGCTAAATGGTTTGGGCAAATAATAAATGGTTGTAATAAATTAAGAGACCCTCAGGCATTGTTTAAAGCTCTTGTGGACTGTATAGTAAAATGGACATTACTACAATCCAAAAAATAAATAAGTAAATAAACAATCCCTTGGTTAGCTTAGTGATAGTCTTTGAGCTGCTTTGAGCTATGTATTGGAATATGAATAAAGAAATGTTCTTTTTTACCAAGGAAACATACAATATATACAAGATATATATTCTTTTGAAAAACAACATTATATTATTCTTTTTGACTTCTTCCAATTTGTACATCTTTGTAAGCACATGTGACCTTTAAACCAAAACTTTTGCAATAAAATTTCTTTCATACATAAAAAAAATCCCTCCACTAAGTAAAAGATGATTAAAAAAATAAATAAAACAACAGTGTTTTACCATTGCTCTTGCTCCACCTGCCATTCCCATATTGCACCTCTTTCTCCATCTGTCTATTTTCTACCAACAATCACTTTTATACTATTTCTTGAAGAATAATATGCTTTGTGCACTTACTGCATCATTGACACATCATGCTATTCCATCTTCGATGGTCACTCTTCCCATCCTCTTTGCCTTAATACCACCATACTTTTAAGTTTTATATTTTCATAAGTCATATTTTTTTGAGAAAGATTTCCATGAATTTCCTGAATAAATTAACTACTCCTAGTATACATTATCATGATTACATGTATGTCTCCACCATAATCTGGATGTCACTTTAGAGAGCTATATTTATTATCAGATAAATATATCTCGTTTTGTAATGATAAAGTATGTCTTCAAATGCCTTTTCAATCTTAAGATCTAAAAGAGTGTTTGGAAATTAATAAACAGTCAGTAGACATTTTCATAGTTAAGAAGTAGAGGCCCATTATTATATATTTCATAGAAGAAAATATAAAGTAGTAGCTAAAAGAATAAGCGCTAGAGGCATGCTGCCTGTACTCCGTTCTGGGCTCTAATAGTATTGGGCTTAGTGCAGATTGGCCAAACTACCATACTTTTCAGAGTTTCAATTCACTCATCTGCAAAGTGGATATAAATATAGTACATATATTATAGTGTTGGTTTAAAGACTAATTGAAAGAAATTATGTAAAGAATTTAGTGTGTTGGCTGAGAATCAGTACCACTCAAAATTTAGTTATTTTGTCATTATTATCCTTATATTTAATTTGAAGAATAATTTTAATATTAAGAAACGGAGGCTCAGTAATTTAACTTTTCACTAATTACTTTTCCAAATGTAACTTAACTGAGAAAAATGAATTTCTAAAGGCAGATATTTATGATAAATCAAATATTAATAGCAGGATGATATTTCTCTGAATTAACATTAAACCATCCATTAGCTTTCATAGAAAATCTTGCATTAAATATAATGTCTTTTCAAAAATTTGTTGGGTTTGAATTGATTTATTGAACATCTTTACTAAATACCTATCATGAGCTAAGTGCTAGTCATCACAGTGGAAATAGTGATAAAGCTTCAGATTTTGAAGAATTTCACATAATTTCCTTGACAAAATTACAAAGTTTTATAATTATCAAAGATAAAAACAATGGTTTTCATAAATCAATGAAACCTTTATTTGTGCACAATTTAAATTAAATTTCTTCCAGTCAAAAAAAATATTACTAAGATAGATAGAATATTTCTATACATTCAATACTTTATGTTAATAATAAAATTTGACTTGACATATTGTATTTTTAGCTTTCCACACAATCTGTGAAATTTATATTACTTAGGAAGTCATATTATAGTATGTACAACAGTGTTTTTTTTAAAGGATTGGTAAAGGTATGAATATAAAATTTGTTCACATGCATATTAGAAATGGTTTAATTATGAAAAGGTACTTACAAATTTTAAATGAGATTTTAAAGATAATGAGTAATTTGATTGGTAAAGTGTTCATAATCAGAAATTGAAGTTAGAATACCAGGGTTTAATTACCAGTACATTCTTGACTAACTAGAATTGACCCTTGAACAACACGAAGGATAGGGGTGCAAATTCAAATATAACTTTTGACTCTACAGACAGCCCTTTGTTTCTGCATCTCTGAATTTAACCCACGGCAGATAGAAAACAGTATTTTTGATCTGTGGTTGAGAATCCGTGGTTGGGAAACCTTGGTTGGGAATGTGAAAAATATTATTTTTAATCCATGATTGGTTAGCTCTGATGTGAAACTTGCAACTGTATTTACTGTAAAAAATTTATGTATAAGTGAACTGGCACAGTTAAAACTCTTGATGTTCAAGTGTCAACTGCGTGTGACTTTATTTTTTTTTTAAAGTTATTTAGCTTCTCTAGGCTTCATTTCTCCTAATATCAAGAAGGGAAAGAATAAAATCTGCCTTGATAACCTGAAGGATAAGGGAAAATTTACATAAATACTGAGCAAAGTGTATGGTATCCAATAAGAATTTGATAATAGAAGCTATTATTGTTTCATAGCCCCAAAATATTACATTACGTTATATACAATTGAATTGACAAAATTTTTCCTATACTTCATCATCTAAAACATTAAATCATACATAGATTTAATGCATAGATTTAAGTGTATTCACTTAGAACCAAAATATTTACTGTAAAATATTTACTGGGAAAAGGCAAACCAAAACACATACTTGAGTGTTTCAGTTCTTCGATCAGACAAAATAATTTTGATTTAAGAATGTCAAACTAAGTTTTTGCAACCCATTCACAGATATGGAATTAATATGACAGCTAATTCCAGGGGCAAAATTTTCCAATTTGCAATGGAAAATTTCCTGATGGCAAAATTTTTTTCTGTAAAAATTTGAAATTAATAAAAAATATAAAAATATTTGAATAACAATATAAAAATTTATCCTGAAGCAGAAGGTTAATGTAAGAGATGAAGCTTGAGAAATGATCTACAAATATATCTTGAAAAAATAATTTTACTAATTCGAACTAATGCTTTAGGCAATTGAGGCCTATTAAAGATGGGTGAGAGAAATCATGATCACAGATATTGATTATCAATATTTAACTGGAATTAGAGTTTCCAGTTATTTGGAAAATAAAGATATTGAAAAAACACTGTAAGGTATAATTACCTGAATTTTCAAAGAAAATAAAATTAAAAGATGGTATCAAAGACTTTATAGGGAATGAGTGGACAAGGAGATGATATCTTTGTGACAACAGGCAGAGAGGAAGAATATTACAGATAACTCAAAATCTTGAGAGAAAGATCAATGGTGAACAAAACAAGGGAGATGAAGTATATCATTTGGGGAAAAAGATTGTCACCTTGGTTTAGCCCTGAGGAGTTTGAGACAGCAACTGAATATTCAATTCCATTTATTTTTTCATTTCCATTCATTTAGTCAATAAAAGTATTCTCTGACAATGTTGCGTCAAATGCTGGAAATATAGCTCTAAAGACAGGCATAATCTATTTTTTCATGAAGCTCCATCCTAGGTAGAAAAGCAGCTATCAAATAAATAATTATATAATTCGTGTTTTAATCCTATATGATAAACCTGCCCAGGAGAATTTTGTTGTCTAGGAAGGCTTCCTTGCAGAAGTTATATTTTATCTGACCTTCTTAGTGGCACTTAACTAAGTAAAGCAGAGGCTGAAAAATGAACATGACAATGAAAATCATGGGGAAAAGAGGCATTAAATGGGCATTAAAACATAAATAGGGTCAAAATATGTAAGACCCTTAGACTATATTTAGATTTTGGTTATTAGCCTAAGATTATTGTGACTTCTTTTAAAGACTGCAAACAGATGAATGAGAAATGAAGATTTTTGTGTCATTGACTTCAGTGAAGAAACAGATTACTAGTGGACAACGAGTATGGTAATTTCAATTAGTGATCTATTTTATTCCTCTAGATGAAAGATGACTGTATCTGAGGCTAGCTAAGTAGGTAGATGATTGTAACATTCCTTGATAGGACAGACACTGGAGAAGACATGGTTTACAAGGAAAACTGCTGTGGTTGAGAGTCGAATGTGTTGAACACTGATTCCTGTTATGTACACTAGGAAAGTTATTGAATAGGTAGTTGGATATGTGGCCCAAGACATAAAACAAGGATTCCCATATCACTAATATTAATAGGTACACTTTGTGTTCCTGACAATATTGTCATCATCCTTGAAGATTTAGATGAAGCTACAAAAGGAGAGTAGAGGAGAGCCCCAAAGGAGAATAGATATAATAGAAATATCATAGGGTTCTCAACTAAACCATGAAGAATGTCCACTGTAAGGGTTAAAAAGATAAATCAGAAAATAAAGGAGATAAGGTGACTAGAAGAGACATTAAAAAGAAACAAACACAGTACTTTGAAAAAACAATACTTTCTTTAGAGCTCTTGTTTCTATTTCTAAGAGCTTCTACGATTAACAGAACTGCATGGTAAGCTTCTCGATGCTTCTGCATGTATGTATACACAATATAATATCTCACATATACTTTGATATTGCTTTCAATTTCTTAGTTGTGTCCAGATTTCTTAAGTGTCCAGTTTTCAATTTCATCATACATTCTTTAAACCCCCCAAAATAATGTTTATTTTATTCTATGGTAATAAGCACCATTCTGAGAGCTATAATAATGCCTACTATTTTCTGAAAGCCGATTGACTGGGTGCTCAGAGATTCTAAAGATCATCACATGAAATAGAAATATAGTGCATAAAAGATATGAAATACTTATTCAATATGTTGATATATGTATATATTAGCTTTTAAAAATGTGAAAATTTAAATGTTAACCATATCATCTATGTACATTAATATATTACAATGAATATTATCTTGAGATTGCATAGAATCAAAACTATAAAATTGTCTACAAAAGAATCCCAGTCGACAGGTTATAATGAAGATAAAATGAAAATAAAAACATGTAAAGCATTTACTATGTGTCCCCCAAAATCCACTTGAAACGATTAGTTTTTGTTGCAATTAAAAAATATGTGACTACCTTTTTAATGTCATAATGCATAATATTTTGTGAGAGGTAAACATCTATCATCCAGGTCTGTGTGCAAGTGTACATACACACACAAACGCGCACACAATAGCTAAGTCCAGATAGGAAACAACTGAATACTATGTCCTTCCTTAAAGTATGACAATATAAACTACAAAATCAAACTAACAAACATTTTAAAAATAAAAACCCAAGCAGCTTGAGTGTTCCCATTTGAACATGAACACTGTCATTTAGCATAATTGAAGAAAAAGAAAAAAAAAAAACTAAACCAGAAAGTGGCCTTGAGATTTTATGGATTCAAGATACTTATACAGTGACTAGACATTTTAATGAATCAAGGCCAACAAATGCTTATTAAATGCTAAAACCTAGCTCTGAAAAGGAAATAGTCAGTCATACAGAATACTTTAGATTTTGGCATGAGCAACAGCTTAGAAGTCTGTCTTAATTGTGGTCAAGATAAGGTATCCAAATTAAAATTTGGGTACTTAAAAAAATAGTGTGTCCACTGTGCCATTTTTAAAACTTAAAAATATCCTAATGACACATACAATATAGGTATAATAGCAGAGCTTTGTAATTTAATGATTTTAATAGTCAATCAGAATATAACTGTACTCAGCTTAGCAGATCATCATAGAATCTTATTCCTTAAGATTTTATGTTTATAATTTTTTAAAAAATTTTATTTTATTATGACTTAGTGAAAAAGGACATAATTAAAGTAAGCTATAAGTATTTACATTTTATGGTTCTACCACAGTGGATAGAACTTTAGAAAATTATATATATGTGTGTGTGTGTGTGTATATATATATATACACACACACACACACACATACATACAGTTGTTATATTTAACAACTATGATATTGTTTGATTAAATGAAATTAGCATAGGCAGAGAATTATTATTTTAAAAAATATTTCACAGTCTACCACTAGTCATTTCTTTCAAACTAAGAAACTAACATGAGTATTAGTTTCTATGTGACTATTTCACAATAGATATCACTTCTCTGAGTTTGCAAAGCATTGCCATATTTTTAGATAAGCAGTAAAATTCAAATAAAAAACTACAGATGAGGTATTTCTAAGTGAAGTGAGATTGTGCCTGTGAGTTTAATTCAAAGTTTTCTCTAGGTTTCAATTAGAACTAGAATGTACAAATCTGCAGGTGAGAGAGATAATGTTTATAACTTCCAACTATTTTTCTATATTTCTCCGTACATAATTTTTGATTTTATAAGTTAATATGAACATTTCTAAGGCCATAGCTTTCTAAAATAATTGGGAAAATTGTATTATTTGAGTTTCCTTCAAATGTCCTATTTATTTAATTCTTTATTCCAAAAGGATGCTAAATACTTTATTGTACTTTATGCAGTTCAATAAAATGAACATTAATAATTACAATAAAGAACTAGATAAATGAGGAATCAAGTTGTAAAGAGAGAACAGGAATAAAGCTAGTAAGCAAAAATGCACATCCAATTATCCTTCAGAAGGTTAATTGAACACTGCAAGTTTTTACATGAAGTCCAAATAACCAAACTAAAGCAAAACGAAGCAAAGCAAAACAAAACAAAACATTATTTTTATCTATAAGAGCTTAAAATAAACAGAACACAAAGATATATTTCATATACTATTTTGTTAGTAATCTTGATGCAAGCACATGACAGATAATCAGATAAAATGATTAAGAAACCAGAGTAAGATGAGGAGAGGGAAGTCAAGAAAGTATATGAAAGTATGCACACATTTAAAGGTCTGAGTGAATTCAGAAATAAACTCAAGAATCAACATCTAAAATTTAAATGCTTGCAAGATCATGCACCTACCAAAAGCGTGAAACTTCCTGATGCAACATGGTTTGGAAAGGTGATCAACTGTGAGAGGATGATCTCACACATTAAAAATGTGACCAAAACCAAAATCATAATACCAAGTCGAATCAAAAAACAAGCAGATCTAGAAGCCAAATGAAGTTCTCAGATTTACACTGTCTCTTGCCTTAGGGAAATATCTGGAATATAACTCAGGAAAGACTTCTATATTACAGTAACAAATAAAATTCTAGTTTGAATATATTCTACTCTTCAGTTAGGAGAGATTCCACCATTTAGAAAAGTAAATATTATTTATATGACTGCCTTATTAAAATAATTATACCAACTGAGAACAATTTATACAGATGCTTGCTTTATAGAACTGTCACTAAAATTCTTAAGGTATATATTACCTTTTCTTTTTTACCATCGTGATTTCTCAGTTTCCCCACATTCAATTTGATAACGACTTTGGCAGCAATCTATACTTAATTTTAAGTTTGCAAAAAACTGGTTCATAGTTTATAAGCCTTAAGGCAGCAAAAAAGCATTATTTATGATTTTTGAGAAAGAGAATGCCTCCGAGTCACAAATCATAGAACTATTGAAACTCCCATCTGAAAGAAATCTTGGAGACAATCTAATCATTTCATAGATCAGAAAATAGCTATCTAGAGATCAGGATAGTGACAGATGGCCATGCAGTTTAACAGTGAAAGCAGGGTTAGATCTTGAGTCTCTTGACTCCTAAAAGAAAACTTTGCTACTATCTTCCACAATGACTATTGCTTCCTAAGATATACAAGTTAATATCAGAAACGTTACTGTATCATGATCTGCTAGATGTATGTTAAAAGATTTTACTGAACTGAATCTCTTATCCTTAAGTAATGTAATATTTAAAGGCAAATCAATAATGTATTTGATTTTCTCTGACAGTAAATTATAGCAATGGCATTTGTGCTTATAGACTATTTTAATTAACAACATTATAGTTTTGAAAAAACATGGCATAGAAACTAAATACTTTCTTCATATGGTAGAATCACATATTGATTTGAGATAACATACTACTGAACACTAAATTTTGCTACTTCCCTCCCCCAAATTCAGCTTTGAGTCACATGTTTATATGTTTATATTTCAGGTAAATTTACAAAGAAATTGCAGAAGTATGGAATGTGGTAGTATGAAATTAACAGAGAAAAATGCCAGAAAAGCAATGGTTTAAAATCAATAGATAAATGTTTTTTCTCCCTTATTCTTTAAAAAAGTCTCCAAACTATAAACACTTCAGTAACTATGACTCCTATTCTTAAAATTCCAGCTTATTACTAGAAGACTTGATGAGCTAATTTCTGATGCCTCTAGAGTTTAGGCATTTGCTAATTTGCTCTGATTACATAGATCTTAAATTTTATTTATTATTACAAGAAAAGTCTTCAAAATTCAAAAGCAAAAGCAATGTAGAATTGTAGAAAATAAGTTTTCCTTCAGTTAAGACCCCAAACTATTTAACTCTTTCCCTGAGTTAAAGACCGATTTTAGTTTCTTGATTTTCTTTAAAAAAATAAACATTTTAAACATATATATTCATATATTTTGCACATTAATGGAAACATACATTACTCTTTTTTCTCTTTTTATTGTTTCGAAATTGTTTTAAAGAGAAAAATAATCTGATATATATTTTATAGAAAGAGACACTAAGTTCCTCTCTCAGACTTATTGATTGTCTTATGCATGCAAGATAATATAGTATGTATAGTGATGCAAATCAGACATGGTGTCCACTATATAGAACTCTGATATAATGTCATGTCTAACTTTCTTCCTTTTTATTTCAAAAAATTATTATCAAAAGAGTAGTTCGATACTAGGAAACTTCTGTTCTCTTATATTTTCTTCTGACATTAAAATAAAATTCTGTCATTTGGATAGAATTTAATGTAGTTTTAGGGGTTTACCTACATGTTTTAAAAGTTGGTTTTACACTAGGTGAAGATTTGGTGGGAGCCTACAAGATCATTTTGATCTTTATATGGCAAATAAGCAAATTTGGTATATCATGTCTACCTTAGTACAAAGCTTTTCTCATAAAGCCACCCCTTTTACTGGGCCCAAATCCCAAATTTAACTTTTAAGTTCTGAATTTATTACTTTTATGTTCATGTAGATAATATAGGACCTTTTCAGTGCTGATGTTAACATTTACAGGATGCTAATAAACTATTAATTCAGTTACTCAAGAAAAGAACATAGGTCAAAGACATTCAAACCTTTTCATTGGCAATTGAAATTCCAAAAACAGTGGCCATTCTTAGGGAGATTTTGATAGAGCTTACAGTACACCAACTCAAGGATAGTAAATATATTTATTAATGCCTAATTTCAGAATTTTTTCTGAGGGGAAAACATTTTGATAATGGATTAAAATTATTATAATTGATATACTAAAGGATCTTTAAGAAGATGCAATAAAAAAGAGTGATGGAAAAAATTAACTTTACTTAGGACTGGTCGATTTTCTTAGTTCAAAGAGTCAAAGTTTTCCTTAGTAGTATTTATCAGAATCCTGGCTAATGGAAATTGAAATGATTCTTTACTGTAAAAATAAAAGTTTTAGAACAACTACTTACTGGCTTCTTTATTTCAAAACTAATTTAATAAACTATTACATCTTCTGTGATGGGGACATAATACTAGAATCTTCTAAATTCATTTGTCTAAAGAATTCTTTTGTTATTTCAGGATATCTTGGGATTAATGCTCCCAGAATACTCATTAAAAAATGTGGCCATAGGCAGTGTTTGGAACCTAGATTGTAGCTATAGGCTCCCTCTAAAAGCAAATAATGCATCTTGACCTAAGTGTTTCCACTTTGACTCTTGGTAGACCATCTATCTTTCCCTAGGTCAATGACTAAGAGATATTTGAGATTTCTTCCAAGGAATCCACAGGGGTGAAATTGCTAGTTTATCTTTGTTCAGTTACCACAGAGAATCTTTTATTCCAAGAACGTTGACACCTACCGTAAACACAATTGGCAGTTGGAAGAATGAAACGAATTAAATTTAAAGACTGTTTTCTAACCACAGGGGACCAGGCCAAGTCACTGGAAGAATTACTGTATCCTAGTTCTTTGGACTTTTGGTTCAATGTTTTATCATCCTCAGTCACTTGCTTTCTCAAAGCAAAGTGAATAGAGAGAGTATTAAATAAAATTTCTCCCTTCTCTACAGTAAACCAAGATAACAATGGTAACTTGTTAACTTCTAGAAATAAGGCAGCAGTTAAAGGAGAAGTATATCTTTGATGATTTTCCTTAATCTTCAACTCCTTTCATAGCAGCTTATTGCCAGTGCCATAGTGTACACTGGCTTCATATGAAACAATGCCTTACGCATCCTTGAAACTAAATAAAGTTGGTGATTGATTGATTAAATAATCACTGGCAAAAGAAGTAATAATTAAAAAATAATAGTTGAGCAAATTTCAAGATAACATGATTAATATTATTCTTAGAGGAACCAATAGTCCACCCTCATAAAAATATTGTGAGAAATTAGTAAAATAAAGATATAAAAAAAAAGATTTATGTTTGCTATAGTATCTGCTTTAGTTATGTAGATATGTAGATAGTACTTCTGTCTTATTAGTGATTTCAAAACCTCATCCTTTACTCATTTCTGGTATCAGAAACTAAAGTCATTCCCCTCTACTTGAAATATTATCTTGGTTGTCTACTGTCCTTTAGTATTGCTCATGCCTTGTTTTTGGTTATGCAATTTTGTTTTCAAATAAAGTTCATGGTGAGAATTTTATATCATATTAAAGATAATAAAAAATGGAAGTAAATGTCAAAAGTACTTATAACAAACACAAACAATTACATCCCTGTTTATAAACAGATGGATAATGTCAGAGAAAAGTAAGTTGTTTAATATTGAATCTTTGCATCTGATACGATTTAAGAGTGAATAAGCATTCTATATTACTGAATAGTTTAATTAAAACAATATTTTAAATCAATATAGAGATGTGGGAAGAGTGATAGCTATAAGTATTGCTGGGTTTTGACATTTTCTCTGTAGCAGTATGCTTTTCATATCTGTTCAAGCATAAAAGATATTTAAACACTAATTATTAATAATCTATCTTAGCCCAAGACACCATTATTTTTTAGAGTAATTTCTGTCTAGGAAGTTCCACTGGAAAGCTATCTTATGCAGCCTAGAGTCAATCATCTACCCCAACTCCAAATAAGAAAAACTAAGACAGTGAAGCAAAACAGTGATGTATTTATAGTTCTCATATGAGGTACAAAATTTTACCTATTTCCTTTAAACCAAAGGTTTTAAAAAGGCAGTCTTGAAGATACTTCAGGTTCCTTGTCATTCTCTTGAGAAGGCATGAAGGGCAAATAATATGATAGTGTTAATCAGATCATGTTTACTTTTTCATCCCATTTAAGAGTATATAGTGGCAATTTTCTGAGGATCCATGACATGTGATAGCTTTGTATAATAACACATTTCAACAAATAAAAGAACACGGTGACTAACATTTTCCAAATAACCGATGTGTGACGCTGCAAAATTGTTCAGGGTAAAGATCTATTCAAATTATAAGATTCATGAGTGCATTTTACGAAAATGATGTCATTTTTAAAATATGGTTTAGATTCCTCATTGTTCCCACCTTTAAGAAAAACCACTTGATAAGTTTTGGTATAGTATCTAAGAATAATATTCTCTAGTATCTAAAAAAGCTACTTAATACCTTTCTTTTCCAACTACTAATGGATGTTAAATTTATTTCCTATATTTCAAGAAAAAGAATATATTGCAAAAGATTGAATTCTTAAGTAGATATGAGAATGTTACTGTCCTTAACTATTGTTTTGAAATTAATTATATTTTTCATTATTCATATTAATAAGTAAAAGGTTTAGTATTATATTTAAATTAAATAATAAGTAATCATTATAAAATTTCACAATTAAACTTTTTTATCTGGTTAATATTAATATGTGTAGCCCACATAAATTAAGTCCTCTGGGGGTCCTCAATAACTTTTAGAAATGAAAAAGAAGTTCTGAGACTAAAAAGGCTGAAGACTCTACTTCAAAAAAAAAAAAAAAGACTGTCACGAAAATCAAGGAAGATCACATGCGCATATCAGCATCATTAGCTATTTCTCTAATTAAAACAATATTTTAATACCACACAATTGGTTATAGTGAATGTTTGTGAATTATTATTCCTTAAAGTGTTTGTGTAACTCTCTTCAAAAAAATATTCAAAAATATATCCGCATTCTGTATTTGCTTATATTGTAGAAACTGAGACTTCTAAGATACTGAGCAACTTTCAATTTTAAATTTCAAGCTCCACACATTTTTATCTCCCTGAAAATTATGCTTTTTAATTTTATTCACCTGGATAATTATTTACTCTCAGTAGTATGCTCTAAGCACAATTCTTTACCCATTCACCAATCAAGAACTAAAGAACACAATTTAAGAAGGGAAAGATTAGAAACATGGCTGGAGCCACGGCTTTTTCACATAGCAACATTATGTTCCCCTGGATATGATACAAGAAACCTAAAAGTATTTTTATTCTACTAGCTTCACAGCATCTGCAAATCATACAGTTGTTAACTTATTTTACCACTACACTCTTCTCTATAAATTTTAGTATCTACTGGAGAGAAGGATCAGAGATAATAAGTGCTTTTATAGGAATATTTGACTACGTGCCTAGGGATTCATAATACTTGATATTTAGTGCTTTGTAACTTCAAGTTAAGCCAAAATTTAATATAATCCACTATATTACCCATTCTAAAAATGAGTATAAATATTTGCTGTGTGAATTTGATCATGTGGGCTACATATTTCAATAACTTCTCCCCTGTAATTTTACATCAGCTAATGGAGACTTTATATAAATTGCTACCAACTATAAATAGTCAAGTTTAAAGTGGCACTAAAATATTGATGACTGTTCAATAAATACAGAAATACAAATCTTATGAAGACAAATGAAACTTCTGAGGAAATATTATAGGAATAAAGCTAAATTAAAGAATTACTGAGAGTAATCGAAGCATACAAAAGGTGGGATAAAATTAGTTTGACATAATTTGAGCCTTCTTCCTTACTAAGCCTCATCTTTGGCCTAAAAAGACTTGAATAAACACTATTATAGTTTCTAACGGCTGAAGGCTCCATCCTTAGGATAATCCTAGCCCTCTTCGAAGTGCCCATCTGAGAAAACTAAAGGTTGACATAAATATTAATGATTGTTCCAGCCCATTCTTACCTGAAGACAAGACAGTTGTCTCTCAGTTTCTGTGGGAGGGTAGGAGCCTAACTTTGATAAGTTCAGTAAAAAAACCTAGATGAGTTTCACATGGACTAACTCCGCCTTGCAGCTTTTTTTTTAATTTTGCACTTCTCTAACTCTACTAGTGTCCACTCACCACCACCCCCATTCTCTCATTTTTCCTTTAAAACTCCTTGCCATCTCTGTACTAAATGAAGTTCAGCTCTCATTAGATTTTATTCCCTATTCCAATAGTATATTACTGATTAAAATCTTACCACTTTAACTAGTGTCCAGATTTATTAATCCTTGACCACACACTTGGTCTGGATCAATCTCCAGAGAATTATGCTAAGTGAAAAAAGCCAATCCCAATATTACTGTCTAAGTCCATTTGTTTAACATTTTTGAAATGACTTAGAAAAGGAGAAGTGATTAGAGGTTTCCAGGGGTTGAGAAGAGGATGCGTAGGAGTGTGTAGGAGGGAAGTGGGTGTGGTGATGGAAAGGGTAACAAAAGAGACCCTCTTGGTGATGGAATTTTCATGTATATTGACTATATCAGTATCAATATCCTGGCTCTGATATTTTACTTCAGTTTTGCAAGACATTACCATTAGTGAAAACTGGCTAGGTAAAGTGTAAACCACATTTTTTAGTATTATTATCTATAACCATAAAATGTTCAGTGAACTAAAAAAAACTAATTAAAATAAAAATGCATTTATAGTAATTAAAGTATTATCGGGCTATATGTTTAAAACTTGCAATAGATCTTCCCCAAAAGTTAAAATACCCTTGACATTTAAGGGTATTTATTTAAAACCCAAAGAGATGATTTCATTATGTGTATCTTTTACAATTTCCCAATTTCTCAGTGTGAAATTACTTTTAAAAAGCTGTTGTCATATTCAAGCTTTTACTCTAAATGTCAAGCAGCTTGTTTTTTTTTCTTAAGACTTAAAAATTCGATATATATTTTCTCCTCCTGAAGAGGTATAACAGCATGAAAATGTTTAATAGGTAGATGATATTGAGTGTATTATTTAAATTCTCTGAACCTCCATAACCATAAATGTGGGATAAATCAGAAAGTAGTGCTTTGTGGATAAAATGACAAGTTTGTAAGGCATACATATCACCAAATGGTAAAAGTCAAAAATTAGAGGTTATAGATATTATTTATAAGTGAGTTCTATTCATCTGAAAATGGAAATCACATTAGGGTGCAATTAATTAACCAATTATGTAAAAGATTAATTAGCGATTAAAAAATGAAATCACTCTTATACTTCAGAGATATCATAGCATTTCCAATCTATAAAAAGAATAGCATGTTGTTAACTGGTTTACCAGTGAGCATTTCAAATGATTGAGAATGATATTTTACTCTTTAACCTACTTCAATCAATAATTGCAACTAGAAAGGTTCTATTGTGAAAGGGTTCTATTACTGAGTGAGTAATGAACTTTTTTTGCTTCTCTCTTCAGTTCTTAAATCTACCTACTATAAGAACTCAAAGAAAATTGCAACAGTACAACATTTAAGTCTATTATTTCATAATAACAACTTTTAATTCTTAAATAAATTGAAATCTTGTTAGCAGTGTTATTAGAATTCAAGTGTAACAGACCATTTAGGAAACTTACACATTTAAATTGGAATGAGAAAAAATTTAAAGTTTTGAGGAGGGACTATTCCAGAATAATAGGCTCCAAAATTACATTTTTTCAACAAGGTTGGATTTAGACCTTTTTAATGATATATTTAATCTTTAGATAATATAAATCATCTTATGTAATGCTGTTACAATATCGTAATTTTAAATAGAGTCATATATATTATATTTAAACTTCATAAAATTTATAAAAATAGTCAAATATGCATTTTCTTTAAACATATGAAGAAGACATATAGCTTGTTTCATCTCAGAATGTTTTACCAATCTTTCACATTTATTTATTTACCACAAAGATAATTTCTGAGCTTGTTATATTTTATATGTATTTCATTTAATCTTTAATAGAAATGATTAAGACCTAATCTCAGACCTAAAAGTTATAAAGTTATATACTGTTATCAATAAGGTGCTACAAATAAGAAATAATTTATCAAATAAAAGTGTCCTCTGAAATATAACAAATTTGATTGAATCTATTGTAAAATGCTTGAAATAATGGGCATAAAACTTCAAATCCAAGAGTTCATGTCAATCTTAAACTGTTGGCTATTTTTATTACTCTATCAACTTCATTTCATAATTTAGTAGTTTGACAATTTTATTATTAAAAATTTCTAATTTGTTGAAGAGACTATCTTTTCTCTGTTGTGTATTCTTGGTACCATTATCAAAGACCAGTATTTATGCACGGATTTTTTTCTGGGCTTTATATTCTCTTCTACTTATCGATATATCTGTTCTTATGCCATTACTATACTGTTTTAATTAGTAAAGCTTTGTAATATATTCTGAAATAAGGAATCATGGTGTCTCCAACTTAGTTTTTTTTTCTCGAGATCATTTTGACTATTCTGGGTATTTTGATTCCCTTATGGACCTTGAGGCGGCTTTTTTCCATTTCTGTAAAATATGCCATTGGGATTTTCATGGGAATAAGCATCGAATCTATAGATGTTTTGTGTAGTTTGAACATTTTAACAATCGTCTTTTAAACTAAGAACAAAATATCTTCACATTTATTTGTGTTCACTTTAGTTTCTTTCATCAGTATTTTATAGTTTTCAGTGTATATATTGTTCACCTGTTTACTTTTAGTCCTAATATGTTATTCTTTCTGATTCTATCATAAATGGGATTGTTTACTTAAATTTATTTTAGACAATTAATAATATGTACAAATGCAACTGATTATTGTATCTGATTTTGCATGCTGTCACTTTATTGAATTCATTCATTAGTTCTAACAGGTTTTTGTGTAGTTTTTAGGATTTTCTATATAGACAATCATGTCATCTGCTGAGAGGTAATTTTGCTTTTTCCTTTCTAATTTGTATTTCTCTTACATTTTTCCTGCCTAATTTTACTGGTTACAACTACCAGTACTATATGATGGAAGTAATGAGAGTGGGCATCCTTGTCTTGCTTCTAATCCTGGAGGAAAAGCTTTCAATTTTTCACCATTAAATAGAATGTTAATTGTGAACTTGCCATGCACAGCCTCAATTATTTTGAAGTATATTCCTTCTATACCTAGTTCGCTGAGTGTTTTTCTATCATAAGAGGAAATTATATTTGGTAAAATGATTTTTCTTCATGTTAAGATGATCGTGTGATTTTTATCCTTCATTCTGTTAATGTGGTATATCACACTGATTGATTTGTCAATGTTAAGCCATCCTTATATCCCAGGGATAAACCCCACTTGATCGTGCCATGTAATTTCTTCAATGTACCATGAAAATTCAATTTGCTAGTATTTTGTTGAAGATTTCTGCATCTATGTTCATCAAATATATTGGCCTGTAATTTTCTTTTTAGGTGTTTTTGTCTGGTTTTGGTATAAGAATAATGGTAACCCTATAAAATGAGATTGGAAGTGTTCCCTTCTCTTCAGTTTTTTGGAGGTATCTGTGGGATGACTAAATATCCATATGCAAGAAAGAAAGAAAGAAAGAAAGAAAGAAAGAAAGAGAGAGAGAGAGAGAGAGAGAGAGAGAGAGAGAGAGAGAGAGAAAGAAAGAAAGAAAGAAAGAAAGAAAGAAAGAAAGAAAGAAAGAAAGAAAGAAAGAAAGAAAGAAAGAAAGAAGAGGGAGGGAGGGAGGGAGGGAGGGAGGGAGGAGGAAAAGAAGGAAAGAAAAAAATTGGACCCCTAACTTACATAGAACACATAAATCAACTCTATCTTGATTAATGACTTAAATGTAAAATCCAGTCATAAAATTCCTAGAATACAGAGAAAGGTATTCTTGATATTGATCTTGGCAATAATTTCTTGGATATGACACCAAAAGCATAGACAACAAAAACCAAAATAGATAAGTGGGACTCTATCAAATAAAAAGCTTCTGGATAACAAAGAAAACAAACAAATAAAAAAACAAGCTATGAAATGGAAGAAAATATATGCAAACCATATATCTAATAAAGGTTTAATTTCTAAAATATATAAAGAACCTTGAGATTGAGTATGTGAAACTAGAATAAAGACTAGTTTATAGATACTGGCTTTAACAAATATTAGTAATCTTTTTTTTTTCTCTTCTCCTACCTTGATTACTTACTAAACAAAGGTTAGAAATGCTATTTGTAATTTTTTTTGAAAAAAATGCAAGTCTGAATTACAAAATAAAACCACATCAGCTGTGCTTACTATGGAAAGTGTATTGAACGATGAAAAAGTTGAAACATTAAACAGATGTTTCCAATTATTTTGTTAAATTATTTTCAAATTTGGGGTCATTCATTTATAACAAGATCTATTTTCTACTTTTATTTAATGTAATAACTGACAAGGTAATATACACAGGATTTGTTTAACTGTATAAATATACCCAGAAGAGGAGATAAGAAAGTAGGAAAGAGGCAATTTGAAAACAAAAAAATGCTTCTAAGTTAAATTATCATTTGTGTTAAACCACAATTTAAGTTTGAAAGTTTTTAAGGTGACGCTGCAATTGACTAACTTGTAGCTTTAATTATTTTAATGTACAGTCTTATTCGATAACATAAAATTAGGTTGGGTGAGTCAATTAAGACAAAATTAACTATCATATTTTTTTCAAGAAAAGAATATTTTAACATAAATTTTACAAATTCCTACTTTTACTGCCATTACATGATTTTTAAATGCATTATTTAAAAAAATACAAAGACTTAAAAAGTTACCACAAAAGAGATAATAAATATTTTAACATATTGTATATTAATTAGAATATAATTGATAAAGGAATTCAATGTTCCTACACTAAATTTGGGGATTTGCAATGATTTTTAAAAGTAAAGTAATAATGGCTTTTTTTATCTGACATTCCTTTCAAGCAATTATAGTTTCAGCTTCAAGTTAAGGGTTTTTTAGTAGCCTTATTGAGGTCTAATTGATAAAAAAAAATTATGCATATTAACAAATACAATTTGATGAGTGTTGACATATGCAGTATTGTTTTAAGGAATGTTGTATTAACTCCCATTACAAACATAAAACATAGAAACCTGAATTTAGAATCAAAGCCCCATTCCCTTTTCAATATACCATGAGGCCTATAAAATCGTCCCAGTTCTACAATTTTAGGCCAACATATTCTTAATGCTCTTTTCATTATGACCTCTACCCAAAAAAATATTCTTTCAGCATTTTCCAGACAAAGCTACCTTGGAACTAAAGGCTACTTTCCTATTTTTTTTTTTTTTATTACCAAGAGATTTGATCTGGTTAAAGAACATCCCAAATATTCATGGCTTATGACACTCTACATAGAGCTAAAAATTGCACATACTGGTTTATTTGTGGGTACCATTCTCCTAGGCCAAGCTTTTTGAGTGTAGAAGAGATATGTTATATTTCTGTACAATGTTTTAACTAACTTCAAAATAATATTAGTCTTTCTATGTTTATTGTACCAAGTTCTAATTTACTTTAAATATTTATTTAAATTAGACCTATTATTTAGAAAGATGGACAACAGAGTTTCATAATATAAATAGAATACAAAAGGAGAGGCAAGGAACAGAGATATTTAAGTAAATTTCTCCTTCCTTTATCATTCTACTGTGCTGAACTGTCCTCACAGTAGCCACCACCCACAAGTGGCTAGTGAACCCTGAAATGTGACTGTAAGTATATAATACACATCAGATATGAAGTCTTAGTATGCAAAAGATTGTGAAATATCTCATTAATAATGTTTATGAAATGATATTTTGGATATTTGGATTACATAAATCAATTCTTAAAATTCATGTTAACTATCTATTTTACTTTTTAAAAACAAAACCATTAGAAAATTTAACATTGCATACATGTCTTGCAAAATATTTCTGTCACATAATGTTGCCATATCCCTTGTAGGATGGAGAATTGCATGTATGTCTTGTAACATCTCACCAAGCAATGGACTCTCTGGAATCACTGATCATAGCTTATTTGTTTTTCACAAAGCTTAGCCATATGCCTGGCTCACAGTGGACACTCAATAAAGGATGCTGAAGTAGTTTCTGATTATTTTCTCTTTTTAAAATAACAAAATAAACACCCATTAAAGTAGTGAGTTAAGTTTCACAAATTACAACTTTTAGCATATTTTTAAACCAATATCTTTAGGCAAATTAAACCTAGAATTTTAGATTTAATTATAGACTTCAATTAAGTAGTTATTTCTAATTCTGCCTTAATACACCCCATGGTTTTAATATTTTAAAACTTTTGGCCTAGATTTGAAGTTACTATTTACCCAAAAGAAGAAGAATGCAATGTAGGACTCCAAAATGTGCAGTGATTGATTTTAGAGAGGTATTTAGAATGAAATTAAAAAACAGATACAGGCAACAATAAAACACATTTGGTTTAGTCGTTGTTAGTTTATAAAAGAATATAAATTTATAATTTATATTGAATATTATAAGTATCTCTGAATTCCGAGAGACAAATGGCTTGTGCAAAATGTTATTAGAAATTTTGCAACCAACTATCACAGCTATGAATATGTGAAGGTACATTTTACTCCCTAGATAAGTTATTCTCATAATTTTTATATTAGGAAAAAGTCACTAGGTATATAAAATATTTATTCAAGTGAGGCTTACTTATATTAAAACTTTAAATTGTTCACTTCTCATATTAAAATCATCTGCTGTGAAAATATACAATGTAATACTACTCAATTTAAGTAATATTTGGCTCATAAGAAATATGACCTTTAGTTTCAATATATTTATTTTTGTAAATTGAAATAGTTTGTTATTTATGAGATATTTAAAAATGTCAAAACCTATCTAAACCTTCACCCACTCGATCCTCACAGAATACAACTCTGCAATCTGATAGACAATATAATTTTTCATGAAATGAAATAGATTCAGAAAGACAGCAGTTTTTTTTAAAGTACTTTCATATTATGGAATCAAAGTAACTCCTAAATCCGTCTTCATAATTTCACTATTCATCACTGGAAAAATAAGGTGAAATCAAAACTGTGGTGGTAGCAAACAGTACAGGAAATCAGAGAAAAGCAAAAAGGAGCTGAGTGAGACCTTCAGTATCTGTGTGATTGACAGCATCCGGCAAAACAGCTAAATATCCTGACAAGATTTATTTTGTGAAAATGAGTCATTAGATTGAGAGCTGTCAGGATCAAAAATGTCCATTTTAAATTTATAGCCAATCTCATTTTATGTGTAATTTGTTCAAAATTATTTTTTCTCTTATACTCAGTATCTCATTTAACAGTATTGCAGTCATAATAATGAATCTAGATTGAAATATGTTTATGTTACTAATAGACAAGATATGGTTTTACCCTAATAAATTATTTATTTAACCTTCTAAGCATTGACATCTAAAGAATAATCAATATTATTCTAGTTTATTCACTTAGTATTATCAAAATCAGCATTGTTATTAAATTTAAGATACATTTATCTGTGTATATTTGATGTCTACAAGAAGTATATGTTCAATAAATCTTTGTGGATTTAACAGACGACAAATCTCAAAATAGTTATTAGAATCTTTAACCAAATATTTAGTCAGTAATTTATTTTTCACCTATTATATAAAGTGCAACTGGCCTTGGCATATGATAACTAATATTTATCTCTGCTTCCTTAATATCTGGCAAGGTCCTCTGTTATAATTTCTTCTTATCATAATCTTATGATGCGACTCTTCCTAAAGCACAAAATCATGAGTTCTTTGCACCTAGCAGTGTTTTTTCATCTTCTACTGAAATATATCTTCCCACAACTCTGTCATTTCTGATTCAGGGTCTTTGACAGACTAACTCACTCAAATAACATAATAAGGTTTATAATTTATACTCATGACTGTGTCATTAAAAACTGCCACTAAATTTTTTATAACTTTCAATTTCTTAATTAAAGAGATTTATAGAGAAACACTTGTAGAATTCAAAGAAAAGGAATTTAAACTTCTTGAATTAGGTTACAGAAGTCATATAATTCAAATTAATTAGATAATGCTGAAAATCTATAATAACTACTAAGTTATTTTTTAGTCAGATTCATGAAGTGGCAAGACAAATTTTTAACAGTGTCTATATATTACCTGTCTGGTTTTATTATACGTAAAAAAGAAATATGCCCACTTTTTCCACTTTGGTTGTATCAAAGGAGCTAGCTAGAAATATTTTTTAAAATAAAATTTGTATCATCAAGCGATTACAAATAGAATGGGTTAAGTTTAAAGACAACGCCATTTCTGCTTAATAGTTATGTGAGTTTCCTAGAGTTGTGTAACAAAGCAGGACAAATTGTGTGGCTTAGAACCCAATTTATTGTCTTATAGTTCTGGAATCTAGAAGTCTAAGATCTAGTGCAGCCAGAGTTGGCTCCTTTTGAGAGCTGTTATAGACTAACTTCTGGTGATTTGCTAACAATCTTTTTTGTAGATGATGCATCATGCCAATCTCTTCCTTCATCTTAACATGGCATTAATCATATTGGAGACCTACCCTATTCCAGTATAACTTCATCTTAACTAATTATACCTGCAATAATCCTATTTCCAAATAAAGTCACATTCTAAGGTACTGGGGATTAGGACTTCAACATACGAATTTCGGCGAGACAGTTCATTTACTGATATAAAAATCTGCACATATCAATTTGGTCTGCTTTATTTATTTAATAAAATTTATTAAGAGAAAGGAGAAACATATAGGAAAAATTTGGCTTTGATATAACTTACATCGAGTGCTTTTTTTAATTCAACAATTCTGTTTTCAACTACTGTGAATGTATTTTTAAAACTGCAACCTTTATTTAAGAAAAAAAGCAAATATGATGCTTGATATTTGAATTATAGACATTTTCCTCTTCTGATGAGGTAGACAATTTATTTATCCAAGCAAGAAACTTTCTAAGTGCTTCACACTCAGGTATTAATAGCCTTTTTTGAGGATGGAAGAGAGAGAACTACATTGATATTCATCTCAACTAACTGCTAACTGGAGTGCTTTAGCTTTTAAACCTATTAAACTACAATTTACTCACAAATCCATGTAAAACATATAGCGACACATTTTACTTCAATAGATGCATTTAGGTTTTATCATTTTATTTTTAGGATCACATCTGCTAAAATTGATTTTTAAAAATTCTTCCACTGTTCTTCGGTAACACTGAAGCATTTTCTTCCCATGTGACTACTGGCTTCTTAGTAAAAAGGTTCATAGTATTTATCTGAAACACCTATACACTTTTTTTTTTTATAATCACAGACCCTAAAACTGTGCTGGAAATACAGTATTCATGAGTAAAGATAAAGAGATTTGAGTTTTTGTATTGATGTACTCTAATAATGTTTCTTGTGGATATATATATGTGATTGATAAGTATGAATTAATCAACTTTAGAACTGCCATAAGTGTTATCCAAAGTAACCCAAAGCACATCTTCCTTTTGAAGATTTCCTCAACATAATTACCTTAACATTAAAAATAAGTTAAATGGTCACTTCCCTATGACTTCAATAAGAGTCTAAGTAGGTGAAGCCATCTTTATTAGAATAAGCACGTTGTATGACTTTTCTTCTCTTCCGATCTAATTCTTCTATTTTCATTATTTGTGTTTAATATAATAATAGTAATTATCATGTTTATTACTCTCATAATAGTGTGACTCCATTTTTTTGATATTTTATTGTTGTCATCTTTTAAGCCTAACTCTTTTCTCTTTACCTTTTGGGAAAACTGATAGGAAGCGCTTTCATTCGTCTCTGGTGGGAAGTTCAAACTATGTACAGAAACAATCCTTGCACTCCCTAATCACTATTAAAGACAATAAAAAAAAAAAATACTAACAAAAACAAACACACGAAAAAGGCCAGTCTTCTTTCCTAGCTCTCCCAAGCCATTTCTAACCATGGTGAAACAGGAAGTCATGTTATAATCTCTCAAGAATAATAAACATTTTTGTACCCTCCGCATGTGTGTGTGTCTGAGTGTGTGTGTGTGTGTGTGTGTGTGTGTGGTCATTAATAAGGACGTCTGAACCACATATTGAGATGGGAACTATTTTGATGCACCAACTATAATACTATTGCTTTGTATGGCTATGTTCTCTAAATAATTAGATATTTACAGCAGAATAACTATGCATTTTTTATTTGTCTTAAATCATGATGCTCTAACTAATAAAACATAATCAACATAGGGCCTTGAATTAATAGAGTAAAATAGAGGGAAGAAGAATATTTCTTCCCCATGATGAGTAGAAATATCATATATTTTCTTTGGTTTATTTTTAGCTTTTGGGGACCTGAATCTCATCCAAAATACCTTTGTAGTTAATCTCTGGAAAATTAATTATTTTAAGCTAGCCAACTATATTTAATTCAATTCTAAGCAAGGAAGAAGTAAGCAACATGTTTCCTTGAGCAAATAATGTGATATCACAAATGATGTGCTGGAGCTTCTGGCTCTTACAGTTTCCAACAGTTTGTATACAGTTATTCCCAACAACACATTTATTAATGTCATATTGGTAGTAGCTAGTTTTCATCTATTTACACCAAAAAATTGGCAAATTCTGCATATTAAGACCTTTTTTTGAGGCATGGTCAGATTTTCAAAAGGAAACTACAGGAGAATGATTTGATAGTGGTTCCAGTAGCAATGTGTGCCTACTAAAATGGTAACTAGTGCTTTAGCTATTTTTAAATCTGTTAAATTAAAAATGTCTCACAATCCAAGTAAGATAAGAGAGGTACTGACAAAATTTATTTCAATGTATGCATTTATTTTTTATCTTCATAATGCTAGCATTAAACTCCATTGTTATACAAGGAGAAACAAAGCAAGAGATCATCTTAGAATCAACGGTTAGCTTTCCTTACATCAAGTCACCTTTAGTTTATTGGCCAGAGAACAGTTTTTGTCCAATATGTATTCTCTCTATAAAAAGCTGGATAAAGTTTTAAGTTAAATAGTTCTTACTTGTGGCCATATATTAAAATAACCTAAGGAACTATTTACCAATGTGTCAATCTCAAGATAGAAAAATAAATCATAATCTCTGGGACCAGAATTCCAGGAGATTCTAATTTAGAAATCAATTCTGAAAACAACAGTTTTTCTATTAGTATGACTATCCTTTATTTCTTAAAACTCAAACTTGACCTTCTCATTACCTTTCATGAAGATCTTCCTCTAATAAGAAAGGACAGCCACACCTGTGGCAGTGACTAAAGACACTGAAATCTGCGGAATTATTACTGGCTATTAATTGAATAACAGATGTTGTACCCAGATTGCCAGATTATTCTCACATTTATGTAAATGAGAAACTACTAAATACAAAGCATTATTTTGCAGAATAACAGATCACTTGATTAATCTTATGTATGTTAATTGATAGAACAAATGACAGTAATTCATAGGTGTTTATATAGAGATCTGTATAAGAAGCCACTTAAAACAAAAGCATCTTGAGAGAAAAAAAATGATTAAATCTAGAAGAAAACCTAACAAAAAAGTTTTGGGCACTCTGGGTGAATATGTAAACATGTAAAAAAGTAAATAAACAATACATTTTTGATAATATTAAAGTTCTATACTGTAGCAATTCTGTTTTGGAACTTTATCCAATAAGAACATATAAAAATTTAATGAATAATAAAATATCTGGAATGTTCTGAGTAACAGTTGTGGGTTACTATTTATAATTTTTAATTTATTATTTATCATGAACCAGTTTGATGAAGGACGAATTCATAGAGCACCTACCATATGATCCAAGAACAATCTAGAACACACAACATATCTGGAAGTTATGCAATAATTCTTTATTTCACATTAGGAAACAGTCTTAGAGGGGTTAATGCAGCTGCTCGTGTTGACCCAGCTTAAAAGAGGCATAACTAGATGTAAATTTAAGTCTATCAATTATAACATGTATAGCTTTTCTTCTAAACCTTAATACTTGATGAAACTAGTATTACAGTACTTTCTGCTTTTATTCATAGTTAGGGATAACTACATTCAGTGAACTCATTAATCCCAATTTCAGTCAGAACTTTACTTATTTACTTATCCAGCTAATATTTTTTGAGTAACTTACATCCACTGCAATAGATACTACAGATTCAGAAGTGAACAAAACAAAATAGTTGCCATTCTCACTGAAGTGAGAGAATAGTCATTTATTGAAGCTATTTTCTAGTATTTAAGGGCTCCTGAATTCAAAATAAAGGGAGAGTTTAAAGCTATATAGGTTTGATGAAGCAGTTTTATTCTTCTGTGTGTTCCTCTTTTCCTGAAGCCATTAGGTAGGGCATGGCTGGATACTGAACTTATGGATGGGTTGGTACCAGGATGGAAAGATGTATTTGACTGGAAAATCCCTGTACATCAGGCTTTCTACAGCTCAGCCAGCAGAGCAAAACATCCTGGTTTAAAATACTCCTCCACAGCACACATCCCTAATGTTCCCTTCAAAAGAATTTCAGTTCTTCCCATCATTACTCAACTTGCCCTCTCATGATTGATCATGAAGTTTCAGGAAAATGGAAATAACCACCATTTTGGAATCTTGACATGTCTTTAGCATTTCTCAGGACATTAGCTTATCAATTTTGAAAAATCTTCCTTAGTCATATACCAAATGAATCCCTCTTGAAGTAAATTAAAAAAAAAAAAACATTATTTTCATGTACATGTAGAAAACATACGTGTGAAATATTTATAATATCATTAATGAGAAGAACAGTAAGATGGTAAATATGCTTCTAAGAACATATCCTAAGAACATAAGGAACTTAATATTTTAGGTATTTAAAAAAATATTTTAGATAAGATTCCTAGGTTACATACAGAACTGGATGATACCCTATAGAGCAATAAAAACATAGCCTTTGAGATCAACTTTTCAAATATACAAGTTAACATTTAACTTCATAGTGTCTAAGACAATCAATTAGAAGAAAGCAAAGTGAAAGTAGGTAAATTATTCCAGAGAACTGAATAATATTTAGGTAGGCTTATTAAAATATGTCTTACGGAGGCAATGAAAGAACATGCTGTATTCTTTTTTGTCTTACAAAATCTGGACAACATTCCTTAACACTTCACACCAAATTAACATCTATTTCTACTGTATTCTGAAATACACCTAAATATTATGAACTGTCATCTTTAATAACCACAATGTTCAAATTCATCAGCCCCAGACTATACGTTGCATATCAGGTATACTGCTATTAAAAGATCAAGTGTAATTCAATCAAATATTTGGAATCCTTACATTGTTTATACCATTTGCAATATTTACATCTTCCTATGTGGTTAGATAAATTGAAAACAACTATGCTATATCACATTTCAATTGCTTTCTATTTATCACCAATCTTTCCTGAAGCTTTAAGATGTCTAATGGATGTATTTATTTCATATTGAAGTCTAGGTCCAGAAATAAATTTTGAGCTTTAAAACATAAAAATACAAAACTGATGAATGCCCTTTACCCTCTAATTTTCTAATGCACTTGTACTCCTATATTGTGTATTTGCTGAAAAACAGCATATTACTCAAATTTTGTCAGTCCCAGGATCCCACTGAACAGCTTTAATGTGTTTAATCTATACTGCTGTTGTTCAAAGCATTCTTTCAATATACATTTGAAAGTATTTCTGTCTTTAAATTTGAAAAAGGTCCTGATTCACTCTACTTAAAAATTAGAGAATATATGCAAATATCAAGAGCATTTGCATATCTACTTTTCTCTGCATTTTTCCTAACTGGTGAGAATATCCTCACGCTCAGAAGTGCTATAAGCACACAAACATTTGAAAAAAGCACTCCTGTTTCCCGTCCTTCCTCTTTTGCCTAGAGAGAGGGAATGGTAAAGAAATCTGAAACTGGCAATTCTAGGTGCTTGTTATTTTAATGTTTTCTCTAATTTTAGCTCCAAGTTTGAATTTATAACTTTGTAGTAGAAATTCTATTTACATTTCTCACTGTCAGGACAAATTCAACTTGTCCAACATAAGGTAACATTACGTTTTCTCCATATTATTTTCTTTTACTGAAATTGCAGTTTCTTTCTTTTTTCAGCATAACTCTGACTTCCATTCCCCAAGCAGTCATCAGCACAATGTCCAAATTTATTTTTCTTTAAAGACATAAGCCATTGTTGACATCATCATCTTCCCTGCCATATGCTGCTCGCTCTAAAGCCACAGCTATTTTAGTTTTTATTAAACTAAACTCCTTCTATTCTGTCCTTTTCTACAAGCTCCTGAACGTTCCTATTACCAGACCCCGACTCCAGATGTTTGCCTTTGAATGGTTTAGAATCTGTACCATATTTTCAAGTACGCTAGCAGAGACAAAAAATCATTGTTAAACTAATGTCTTTCTTTGTCTTTCGTGAAGCCAGAAAGAAGAAGGATAGCAATATCTGACAAGGAATGTTAGATGGAAATTAAAATACCTAATATGATTACTTCCTTTCTTATTTAACTATTTATTTATTTGTTTGTTGTATTGAGCTATTGTTAATATACATTATATTAGTTTCAGGTGTACAACATAATGATTCAGTATTTGTATACATGTGAAATAACCACTGATGTCTAGTTAACATCAGTCTCCGTATGTAGTTACAGAATTTTTTTCTTGTAATAAGAACTTTTAAAACTCTCTTAGCAACTGTCAAATATGCAATACAGTATTATTAACTATAGTCTCTATGCCATGCATTACATCCCCATGACTTACATAACTGAAAGTTTCTACTTTTTGATTCTCTTCACTCATTTTACTGACTCTTCTTTCCACACCTAATATATTTTCATATTGAGAAATATAGGTTTTTTTATAAAAATAATTTTATGGTTAACTTAATTCCGTGTCATCCTTTTTTGCTCTTACTTAAATTATGTACATAATTGTCTCTTTGCTCCATTTCATTCTACACCAGCACAGGTCTCTGGTAACACCTGTCATTTGTAGCCATTATGTGTTTTCATTATTATTAGCATCTATGCTGGCCTTTTAATAAGTGATGTTTATCAAAATACATCCTTTAGAGTTCCTACACCTGTGATATCAGAGCACTGCAGCAGACCTGAAGGTACTGCATATTTGTTTTATTTCTTATTTGTTTTACCTTTAAAGGATATAATTATATCTTTAAATACCTGCTAAAGCTATGTTGTTTTTCAAAAAACTAGAGGCTACAAGGTCTTACAATTATAAAATTATCCTTGAATCAACTATTACAATTGCATTAAAAGTTAGAAAACATTACATAAAGTAATAACATGAGAAAAAGGTGATATCCAGGATCAGGTAATTGATCCCTATCAAGAGCTACACAGTCAAGCCGTGTGCTATTGGCCCACAGGATCACAGATGAACTTTGTATTCCCTGCTACCTCAGGAGCGACTGTCAACTCCACAATCAAAACTACACTAAGTACAATACATTTCACAGTTCTATTTACATATTTAGTGGTGGAACTATTATAATTATTAAATAAACATTCACTGTATATGTACAGATTTAGAACTCTCAAATTATGATTAAAAAACTTTCCTTCTCTTACTTCCTTCTTTCTTTCTGCCTCCTTTCCTTCTTTTAATGTGTATACTATTGTTTTCATTTCTATTTATTTTAATATATTTACTTCAAAACCTAACCCATAATGAACATCAACCAAATGTTTCTGAAGAAATAGTTTTTATCACTCTCATCCATAGTCACTTAACTAGAAACTTGAGAGGCATCAGTCTCTTCTTCTTAATAAATATGAGAATAATCATAGGCTATACATCAGTATCATCATAATTATCATTTCATGAACATCTACTATGTAATTACTATTTGTAACAGTATTGTAATGTCCTAAATTTTAAACTTTTATTATTTATTTATTTATTTATTTATTTATTTATATTTTTCAATTAGACTTGACATTCAGTATTATTTTATATTAGTTTCAGGTATACAGAGTAGCGTTTAGACATTTATATAATTTACAAAGTGATCTCTTCGATTAGTACTCACCTGGCACAATACATAGTTATTACAATAATATTGAGTATATTCTCTATGCTGTACTTGGCATTGTGGTCTCCTAATATTTTAGTTCAAAATATATTTTAAGTTGTATACTTTTTCAGAAGCATATATAAAATACCTCAGGCAGTACCTCACAAAGAAATAAAATGATTTAATATAATGTCTGCAAATAAAATGAAAATTTCTACTGCATTTGATATAATTATAAGTACTGTATATAAATTGATATTCAATAATGTTTCTGGAAGGTGGTCATTGTACAATATTCTATCTTTCAAAGCGTATTTTCAGCAGTCTCACTTTTCAGAATTAATTTGACTTTTTAAAGACTGAAGTAAAGCTATTTAGAGCTTTCTCACTATACATCTTAAATTTTAAATACTTAATTACAAATAGTCTTTTAATACATTTAATTTTTCAAACCATATCTCCAATAACTGGCGATGCTTTTTTTCATATGTTGTATAATAATAACAAAAATTCATTTAGTGCTAATTATAACCCAGGTTCTGTCGTGTATGCTTTACAGATATAAACTAATTAAATCCTAACAATTCTGAGTCATATACTATTATAAATGCCATTATATTCAACAGGAACCTGAGTCATGCAGATGTTAAATATTCGCCCAAGATTACACAGCTAGGTGGTGTAGATCTAGGATTCAAACATAAGCAGCAAACTATAGAATTTATATTATTAACTGAGCTCCTAACATGCATAAATTAGAGTAAAAAGTGATCACTGGCTGATACAGCTTATATTGTGACTTAATTTAATCCCTCGAGTACATAGCCAATTTGTGACTTTGGGTGGATTGCTCTCTGTGAGCTTCACTTTTTAAACATAAATGCATATTCATTTTCAATGTTTGGGATAAATTTTGATTTACTAAATTTTGATGACTTTAAAAATATAATGCAGTAAGTCCATCAAAAATTTCAAGAAGAAAGCTGCAGAGTGAATAGATTGGATCTTCTGCTTCACAAAATAGGATGCCTCTGTCTTACCAAGTCATTAAAATGAAATGGGAATGAAGCAAACTGAGAAACAGAATAAAATGAGTGATAAGAGAGATCCTGAGGTTGGGCTGGCATTAGAGATGGCAAATAAAAGGAAAAGTTTGAGTGTTTGAATTTCATAAAATCGAAATGACCATGCGACATGAGAAAATGACTTTTAGGCTACAACGTGCTGTCAGGAGGCACGGGCCCTGGCTGAGAATAAAAGATCTTCAAGAGAAGTAATTCTAGATTTATTTAAAATATTAACATGCAGCTATCAAAATTTTCTATATGATATTATTCAAAGGACAAGCTTCCTTGGATTAATTTAATCTGTAATTTTATTTTAAAGTTCAAAATCCAATGTCTCTGTAAATACAACTGAATGAGAGAGCATGTTATTTGAACTGAATTATCTGATTATTGCAACTCATAAAGTGGTATATCATGCTTGTAACTAATGGAGAAGTCAAAGAAGCTAAAAGATTTTGCATTCACAGAATTTTATTTTGTATTTAAAGTACTAAATATGATGTCGTTGGGATTGCTGCTACTGTTATCTAACGCTTGAGTTACTAAACTTTTCTTGTGATACCATGTTAATGTCCAACTGACTATATTAGACCAAGGAAACATAGCTTAAAGGGAATTTATCTTATTTATGCTTTTTTTTTTTTTGTATATCTACTTAGAATTTGGTAGAAGACCTCGCACATAATGGATGCCTGCTAAATATTTGTTAATTGATAAGCAGTGAAAAGTTTAGAAATAGGCAACTCTGAACCTAAGGCTAAGGCAAATACATATTCATTACTTTGTTTTTGAAGGTAATCTAAATGTAGAATATAATTTACACAAATAAACTTTCAAACATTCTTCACAGGAACCCCTGCTGTTCTAATCAAGAAAGCCAACATTAAGAAAGAAAAAAATCAAAGATCTAGGTATATTGACTCTGGTGTAAACTTTATCCCTGAGGATTTCTTGTCATTTAATCTAATTATACCCAGTAGTCTTATGATCATATTAAACTTTCTCCTAATGAAGAGAGAAAAGTAATCTACATTTTCTTACTATTTTTTTAAAAAATAAACATAAAAAATATATTAAGCCCAGCTAAGCCACCACGAAGTTATCTGAGCAGGTTTTACATTGTTCTCATTTAACACCCCTCTACCCATTGCATCCATTTCCTGTATGTCATGTCCTTTAGATTTTCATATTGTTTATATTTTTACATAAAAAGTATATTTAATATATTAATAAAATTTCCAATCATAGCTTTCTTTGATTCAAAGAAATCAAAGAGCTGCACAGTTCAAGCCCTGTGCTATCAGCCCATAGGATCACATAATTTTTGATCTAAAAACTGTCAACAATTTCTTTTAATAAAGCAAGAATGAAATCAAATGCTCTTTAGCAGCAAAGTGACATAGTTTATGCATTCATTCATTCATTTTAATTACATTTTCATTTTTTTCAATAAATGTTCAGAATGAATTTAAGTGGCTCAAAGGTAGTGCAAATATCCAGGAACTAATTACAATGTCCTCCCTCAAAAGATAGGATTTTAGAAGTGATTTGTCCAAATCACAGTAAGAAGAACATTTCCATTGTAGGATTTTAAGTATACTTAATGGATTAATTTATCTATACTATGCTACAATAATTGAGTCACAAAAAAAACAATAACTAGAAATGGCATAATATGACAAACTTTGTACTGGGTTTCTAAAATTTCTTCTAGCAGGATTGAGACATTCCACTTCCATTTAAAGTAGACAATTATGGTCACAATGAGTCATGAAATTTCATGTCAAGTGGACAACAGAAGAATCTCTGGTAACTATAATCAAATAAATCAATATAAATATGTAAAAGTCATAGTTTTCTATAAAGAAAAGGTGAGAAGTAATATTTAATGAACTGATTAACTTAATATGCCAGGACTTTTACCAATACCTGTTAATGGCTCTCTGAAAAATTACCAAGAATACTTTATAGAAAACAAAACTGACATTCAGAAAGGTCAACTCACACTGTTAATAAAGAAAAGATTTGGGATTTACATTCGGGTCCTTTTTTTTCAAACAAGTTAGCTTTTCCTCTAAGCCAGTGGGCACCAGAATATTGAGAATTCACAGATCAGTAAAATCTGGTCCAGTATACTTCCCCAAAAATGACAACAGGCAGTGTAAGATTGTGATCTTCTTATTTTAGAAAAATAGAAATTAGTGATAATAAAAAATGACCCCCTTTCAAATATCATTGCATATTTTTAAGGTCTCATGACTTACTAAAATTTCTGTGTGCGCCTTCTTCCTTCTTTTCTTCAAAAAATTTCCCAATATGCAGTGTTTATATATGAGGATTTAGATATCCCTCTCTTAACATATCTGTTTGTACAGAATTTAATTTAAAAGAAAATTGATAAACAACTTACTGGTATAAATTATTGTATTATTGTAATTAATGCAACTAACTTTTCATTAAACCATCGACCAAAAAAATAAATAAGACTAAGGTAAATTGAGTTTTAAAAATTTCCTCTAATTATGTATACATAATTTCATATGTATATGAAATTACGGCTTGCAGTTAGTATAAAGTTACACATTGTGTTATCACTTTCAATTTTTTTTTTCCCAAATAACTTCAAATCATCCAAGACAAAACTGTTAGAATAATTAATGCTGAATGGAATACTGGATTTCTTCACAAATTAGATTTATGTTAAATGCATGACAGTGAAAAAGGTACAGTAGTAAATTACCTGATGTATTTTTCACTAGAAAACTGAACTATTTACATTTTTTAACTGTCTTTCCTCCAAAATCTTCTCCAACATTAAATTGAAATAAGGGCATCTTAATTGTTTTATCTTCTGGATTGAGAAAAATTAATTTTCTGAGTTTTTTCTTACAATTAGGAAGGTTTTCTTGGTTATAACAAATTTGTTCTCTTATTGTGTTCTCATGCTCAATGCTCACCAAATATAAAAGAAAAACAATTCCATAAACTTTGTTGAAAAAAATATTGCAAATGTTTTCATTTTAATCTGGTGTATCTTTTCTTATCAAAATATACACATACATACACACACACACTAAGACAAAATTGCTGAGAGCAGAGAGGACATGGAAATTTCACATGTAATCAGAGTACAGTCACTTTACTACAAGGAAAGATTGAGTCTCTAACATCTTAAGTTATGTAAGACATATGACTCAACCAAGCTTGTAACTATGACACGGAGCAAAAGAGAAAAATCTACATGAAACACTGAAAACGTACTACAATTAAAAAAAAAAAAAAGTATTGTCTTCAAAGAAAATCGTTAGATTTCTCTAAATATGTCCTAGCCTAATTTTTTTTTTTTTTACATTTTTATGAGTTGGTCAACATAGGTATATTGTCATTTTTCCCCTTGATCAATTGTCTCTTAAGAATTCTAGACATTGATCAAAAGCTGATAGCAAAACTAATTTTAGATATTTGAAAATCACAAAACTTAAATGACAAAAAGTGAATAAAAAATAAAACTGTAGAAAGACTAAAAGGAAAAAGACTGTAAATAAAGAATGTAATGATTAATTAGAAATATGGTATTTGTTTTTTCCTTTTTTTTTTTATTAAGTTTATTAGGGAAACATTGGTTAATACAATTATATAATTTCCAGGTGTACATTATATATTGTGTATTTACCACCCAAAGTCCAGTGTCCTTCGGCTACCATATATTTGGTAGCTGAAGATATTTAATATTTTAAAGCAGCAAGCATCAGCCCATTGACCACTCAAAATATGTTCAATTATTTTCCTCTATCTCAAAATAAATTCAATTTTAATTTACATTAATTTAAAGCAAAGACTATTTAGCATGAATGAGAAGATGTGGTAGAAAAAAAGGAGAAAAGGACAATGGGGCAAAAAGAGTCCATGAAATCAAATGAATCATTAAAGAAGGCTATAATGACATAGGTCATAGAACCAACATAAAATTAACTAGTGCAGTCAGGCTAAATTTGGGTAACTCTAGTCACTACAGTTAGTTCATGCAGAAAGAGAACTGAGAGGAAGATAAGAATTTCCACTACTGTAGAAAAAATAAGGAATATTCTGACTTCTTAAGGTGTAGTTTAGACTATCTAGAGAAGCAGAATAAATATAAAGGAGATTTTAAAAATTACTCTAAATCTTTATATATATATATATATATATATATATATATAGTAAAAGTACATAAAATTTCATCAATATCTCTCATCTCCTAATTTGCCCCATCACTTTCTCTTCGACATTTAATATTTTATCATACTGAAAGGAGAGGGAAATGATGCAATGGAAAACATTAAAGTTTACAGAAATTTTATAAATGTAATTAATAAAAAAAGTTTCTACAAAGATAAAATCCATAAACTTTACCTCTTCAGGAAAATTATCTTCATAAGGTACTGAATGACTAGTTTTTATTCAGGATATAAATGTATATTAAATAATACATACCACTTATCTCACAAGCAAAATGATAAACTTGTGGGATGATTTTTATTAGATTATATTTAGAAACAAAATCACTTTTGACATGAAAGAGAAATGTACACAGAGAAAGTATATGACCTTTAAAAAGAAGATACATTATTTTTTTCATATTCTGACATTTCTGATTGTCAATGGTAATATTTTTCCAGATATTCAGTAGTAAAATAATACATTATGTTACTTATACAAATACTATTTCTTATTGTCACTATTTGATGAATAATTGAACATTTATATAATATAATGGAAGCTGTAGTTAGCTTTTTAAATATATGGTCTACTTAGAAATAGACATAAATTGTTATAAATTATAAACTCTCATTAAAATTATTGCTTTATTAGCTTCATTACAGAACGGTTTGCAAAAGGGAAATGTAAATTCAAAAAACCGTAGTTATACGTGGTATAAATAAACAGGTGTTGTATTTGCAAATACAGCACATGGATAAAAAAGTAATCTGAGAATATTATTAGTTCCATTTTCTCTGTGGTTTAGAATAGCAGAATATTTTCTCTGACTTGACAGTATGTAGATGATGGAAGGGAGACATATAGTTTTACCCATTTACATATTCATCATTTAATTGATTTTATTAATAGCATTAATTGAGCTCCCAGGATACAAGTGTTCTTAGTTCTGACTTTCTGACAATCCAATGCAAAGGTGGAATTAGAAGGGAAAGAAATTTATTGGGAGGAAAAGATGAAGGAAAAAGGAAGCAGAAGGCAGGGAAAGTTTTCATTGTGTGATGTAGATGTGATTATCTGTGAAAGAAGAAAGGCAAACGAGAAAAAAATGAATAGAAAAAGAATCAGAATGCATTGCAATCTGGAAAATAAAATCTCAGGAAGGCTAATAGGAAGGCTTAGAACAAAGACTGCCAATGAGAGGAATCCTGCTCAGGCAGTAATCTGGCTCCAGTATCCCCTGTCATCAGTCGCTGGCAGGGAGCAGCTCAGGGAGAACACTGCCATAGATGCTAGGGAGTTGCAGTAGCTGGAAGCTTTATACTAACTAACCAGCACTTCTTCTTTGAAGGTATCAGAGAGGAGCCCCTCCCCGCTTACCCCTGGATGTCAGCAATAAAATTTCTACTCACAAGGTAAACATATAGTAAAGAGGATAGATAAATAATTAGACTATAAACATAAGTATAATAAGCATTATAGTAAGAAGCTGTGGGAATGCATGGAAGGGGTACCTAATTCAGATAAAAAAGACGAAATATTTTTGAAGTCTTCTGCTAAGAGAAGGGAAAAGACTTGACAAACAGTATTAACAGTATATAAAGACTGAAGCACATAAAAGGGAGAGGTGAGTACTATGAATCGCACATAGTTTTTCAATTCTGTATGACTAAAGTAAAAAAAATTAAAGATCAAAGATAGCCACAAATATATTTTTATTCTTTCCACTGAGAGGTGGACCCTAATTTCCCTGCTTTGAAAATGGGCTGGCCATGTTGATTTCCTTGATCAATGGAATGTAGTTGATGTGATGTTCTGGTATTTTTGCGGGTAGATCATAAAAATCATTGCAGAGATAGAGATAGTTAGAGATAGAGATAATCTGACCAGTCCTAGCTGTTTAACCACCCCAACTGAGGTGGTAGACCTGTGAGTTGGGAAGCCATCCTGGTCATTTTAGCCCCAAGATCATGACCTGAAGAAGAACGAGAAATCCAGATGAAAGCCAGACTGAGAATATGGCCCCAGCTAAATCATTTTATCTCCAGTTCTTTGAAGAGTCTTCACTGAGGCTCCAGTCATCATGGAGCAGAAACAAAATGACCCTGCTAAGCCCTCCCTAAATTCCTGACATAAAAAATGTGAGCTATTAAAATGGTGGTTGTTTCATGCCACAAATTGTTGGAGTGTTTGTTACACAGCAATAGATGCCTGAAGTAGATACGATGGTGAGAAGAAAATGTCTGAAAAATTATCTAGGGCTGCATCATTAAGGCCACTTCAATCCCAAGGTGTTTGAGTTCTAGTTCGAAAGCAATGGAGAATGATTAAAGGATAAACTTGAATATGACTGAGTCAGACATATAAATTTGAAAGGTCACTCTGTAATTTACAGATAATGGATTAGAAGATGAACCCTGAAAGGGAGACTACTCAGCAGGCTGTTCTTGCAATTCTTGTTTACTATATGAAAGACTCTAGGGTGGGTGACTGGGTAGAAAACATAAATTGATGATAAAAGCCTATGTTTTCAAAAAGCTTACATATTAGTAAGAGTGGACAGCAAATCTTCTCCATGAGTACTTCCTACAATGTATGGAAAGTTGTAAGGGTCAGGAAAGGAAGATGAAAAGAACTGTAGGAATTCAAATGTCTAATCACTATGTTGTGTACATGAAACTAACATAATATTGTATATCTTCTATAATTGAAAAAGAAAAAAAGAACTGTGGGAATTGAAATAAACTAGAGAGAGTAGGAAATAGCAATATCTTTGGAATTTGTGAAGCAGAGCTTGAAAAATGGGTAGGATAATGATAGGTAGAATTAGAGAAGTAAAATAAAACAGAAAATTTAAGTAAAAGAAGAGATAAAGTGGTACAGCCAAAGAGGCATTGAAAAATAACGTTTAGAATGCAAAAATTACTACTATTAGAATTTTTAAACTGTTTAACACATTGATTCAAAATGGATTGAAACCAGAGAAGCTAAAATATGAATATATATATATAAAAATAACATTAGATGACACACATTTCAATCGTCTGATCTTAATTTTAAAGCCTAAATATATATATAGCTACAATTCAGTTTGCTAAAGAAGAACAGACATATTTAATTAAGGTAGAGCAGGCTTTTTTTTTTTCTGGCACACATTCAAATTATTTATATTACTGATTAACAGTGCTTAAATTACTGAAACATATTTAATAAGATTGACAAGAAATATAAGTCTAATGCAATCGCAGGCCATTTAAGTCTTTAATTGTTTATATCCCTTTAAATATACATGAAATTATTATAGAACAAAAAATATATAATTTTGGCTAAAATAAATTCAATACAACAAAATTTAAAATCAAGTATTTTTAAGATAGGAATATATCAACTAAATAACATAGTATACTTTCTAACTACTGTAGTTCAGGCTCTGTGTAAGAGTTATGCACTTAAAATAAGAGTTGTAGGTATGAAGTAAAAGCTGGACACCAAAAACTACACAGAGAGATAGAATGAGGAGAGAGAGGAAGAGTAATACGAAGTAGGGGAAGAGAGAAAGTAGAAGTTCATTTTCTTTTATGTAATTTTATTTGACTAATAATATAGCCAAAAAATTTTCTCGATCTGGATATACTGCCTTGGCGGTGTTTCTTTATGACTCAAAATTATCATATTTCCTGCCTCCTCAAATCTGAATAGATCGATTGGAGAATTTAGGTGCAAAATAATCTTTGGTTATTAATTCTGTCAGTGAGGGTAAAAAGCAAAGAATTTTTTTAGAAAGGTTCAGTGGGTGGAGTATATATTATTGTCAAGTAGAATAGTAGGTAGAGGAGAGAATAGACAGCAGTTGATAGAGAAGTCCTAGGTATCTTTTGCATAATTATGAGAGAGAAAAAAGGGGGGAAGAGAGAAGGAAGGGAAGAGAAGAGAGGAAAGGAAGGAAGAGAAGAGAAAAGAAGAGAAGAGGTATTATTTTAGAGGGCTCTGTATTTTTTCCTCCCTCAAACTCTCAATGAACTCGTATTTGCTCCCATCTTCTTTCTGAGTTATGGCCAATTATATCACTACATAGAAATTCGTATCTATTTTCTCGTTCTTGTTTTATAGATTTATCAATTATTATCTCTTAATCTTAAGGCCTAGCACAATTTCTAGTACATGAGAGAGAGAGAGAGAGTAAGGGGAGGGAGGAAAGGAGAGAGACAGGAAGGGAGAATATGATTGAATGAATAAACATACACCTCTTTAACGTATTCTCCCAATCATAGTGTCATATTTCTATCTTCTATCCAACTAATTTTAGTGTTATTAAAATGATGTGAGGTGCAACTGACTCTTCTATTTCTCATTTAAGGATGTTCTAGTGATACATTAATAAAAAAGCTAGAATGATTATTTTCTATTCATGAAATCACCATTATGATTTGTCCTTGGGGAAATAAAAAATTTATGGTCTTATTGAAAAGACCACCATCTAGGATTGTGAATCAGAATATGTTCTTAATACTGTCAGACATGTCCTTGAAAACAAAGTTCTGTGCACAGTACCTTAGAACACTGGATGCAAGTATTGATTATGTTGCCAAGTGCCTAATTTTAAAAGTGTTAATTTTATATAGACCTACTACTAGTTAACATTATTAAAAACAAAATCATTGGCCCTGATATAATTTAAATTGGAGGGCATAGAGTATTTAATTCTTTCACTAAATCTATTCTCAACAAAAGGACTATATAGCTACTGTATATTCACTTCGAGAAAAATGTAACTTAAAAAATTAATACAGTGCTCCCTAATTCCACAGAAATATTTATTTTCTTTATATCTTCATCTTTTGTTTTGTTTCAATAATGATTGTCCCATCAGAAATACACCATGATATAAAAATGTGTAAATGTAATTTTAAATATACAGATGATCTTCCTTCCAATATTTGAGACAAAGGTTTTATATTAAATTCTGTGTTCTCTAGAGGACTGGGTTACATTATAACATCCTGACACATTTTAAGGCAAAGAAAATCCTGGCACACATCTCATATATGAGAGAGATACAAAATAGCAGACATCTGAGAGATATTTGAAACACAGTTCACACACCACTGTTATTACGTAATAACGTTAGGGCCATTATAACTTCAAAATATCAAAATTCCTCTTTTTGTCTTTTATAGGCATTATGAAAATAGAAGCTATCTGCAGCAAGTTTTTATGACAGTAGATTTAACCACAGGATCTTTAATTCATAAGAATGAATCACATTGTTAAATTCAATTCGGCTGGCTATTCCTTATTCTTTCAATTACTGTTGACAACAGCAATTTTATGGTTACCTAATATAGCTTGCAATTATATGCATTCTATGTGAAGACATGCTTTTAGCAAAGTCTCTACAGAATCAATTTTAATAGCTTAAAAGGTATAAATAATCTTTCAATCTAATAGTGATAGACTTATTTATTCCATAAATACTAATTTCACCATTTGAGGAAAAACTAGTTAGCCTTTAAAATCACCTTGTACAACAGTATTTAGTGATATGTTCCCAGAACAAGTGAACGATATTGGAGGTGAGTAAAGCAGATTACAAAACACTGTAATCTCTATCTGTAGAGATAATAAAAGAATATATGATTAAAGAAAAGACTTGAAAAATAAATATTATCAATATATCAGTAATAATTTCTAAGAGGTATTATTGAGGTTGATTTTAATTATTACTTCTTAATTTTTAATGCTTTCTGATTTTCTGAGTATAAAAGTATATTCATTTTGAAATCAAAGAGGAATAACGCTATTTTTAAAAGATATTCATAAAGTTGAATTTTAATTAATCCTGTCCTTTAAATATAAAAATCCTCTGAAGTAATAAAATCTTCATCTTCCTTTACTTATGTAAATGTATAGCTTCCCCTTGACAATGTTTCTTCTAATATTTTAATGTTTTTTTTTCACATTTAAATAACACTATACCTAAACCCCTTATTAAAAAGTAAAGTAAAAAATAAAAAGTAGTTACCCATATGTGTAAACACTTAGATTTCACAGCAAACGTATTTCTTCTTATATCCTTATTCTGTTTATTTTACAGTCAGGCTTTTACAGAGAAGGCTTTCTTAATTTAATAGAAAAGATTTGCTAGATTTTGATCCTAAGAATTATGTCAATAAGGAAAATGTTTTCCTATCATTTATTTTTGAAAATTTATTTTCAGATTTTTTAATCTAGAAACTTACTCATTTAAAGATCTAAAAGTTATTGCCAAGATTTGTGCAATAATAAAATATTTTATGCTATTATGAAGTAAAAATAAAGCCATGTTATTAGTCCAAGTTGTGCTATGTGGGGTAAAAGAAAAGCTATATTTTACATATAAATACGAATGTGTACATTTATTCATATATGTATATATGAATATTTACTGTAATCATGAGCTTAGTTTCTATCTTTGTGCTCCTAATCAAAGTCTAAGAATCTTTACATATAAACAGTAATTGGTACTTTATAATTAAAAACGTATTACTATGATTGTTGCAATCAACTGTCTGTGACAAAAAATATTATTTTAAAATGTATTCTTAGGGTTTTAGTGAATCTCAAATCCAAATATGCTTTCAAAATAGTACTGATGCATGATATTACCCTAAAGGGGCTTTTTCTTCAAATTCAAGGAATACCGAACAATGTTTATGTCCTTATGAATTACTTAAATTTAAATTTGTTAATCACTGTATCTTATGAACAATTATACCAATAACTTCAGTTACTTAATTAAAAGTCAACTGAGGAGATAAATGAATAAATCAAAAAAAAAACATAAATAGCAAAAGAAACCATCAATAAAACAAAAAGGCGATCAACCAAACAGGAGAAGATATTTACAAATGATACCTCCAATAAGGGGCTAATATCCAAATATATATATAAAGGACTCACACAACTAAACAACAACAAAAAAAATCCAATTAAAAATAGCTATCATCAACAGGACAAGTAAAAAAAGAGGATGAGAATGTGGAGAAAAGGAAATCCTCATATATTGCTGGTGGGAATGTAAATTGTGGCAGCCTCTATGGAAAACAGTATGGTGGTTCCTCAAAAAATTAAAAACAGAGCTACAATATGGCAATAATCCTTCTTCTGGGTATCTAACAAAAACATTAGAAAACACTACCTGTAAAGATATATGTATCCCTATGTTTGTCGAAAAAGTTAAAAATGTGTATTCAGATTTGTCTAAGAGCAAGAACCAAGGTGTGTGTGTGTGTGTCTATATATATATATATATATATCCAATTGCCTTATTATTTTATTGTTTTTAGCATTTTATTTTATTTTATTATTAGTTTCAAGTATACAGTACATTTGTTAGACACATATAGTTTAAGAAACATCCCACTGATTGGTCTATATTCTCTCTGGCTCTACACATAGCCTTCACATTACTGCTGAATACATTCCTTCTGCCATGCTTCCCATCCCTGTGACCATCTATTAACTACTAATTTGTATTTCTTTAATCCTTCACTGCTTTCTCCCAAACCTCCCATTCCCCCATGCCCTGCCCTCAGCCGTCACCAGATTGTCCTCTACATTTTTTAGTCTATTTTTTGTTAGTTTGTTCTATTCGTTCCTTAGATTCTGTATATAAGTGAAATCATATAGTGTTTATCTTTGAATTATTTCGCTCAGCATAATAACCTCTAGGTCCATCCTTGTCATTAAGAATGGTAGGATTTTATTTTTTAATGGCTGAGTAATATTCCATTGTATATATGACCCATAGCTTCTTTATTCAATTGTCTGTTGATGGGCATTAGGTTGCTTCCATATCTTAACTATTATAAATAGTGCTGCTATGAACATAGGGGTGCATAGATCTTTACAAATTATTCTTTTGGTTTTCTATGGATAAATACCCAGAAGTGAAATCGTTCAGTCAAAAGAAAGATTCGTTTTTAATTTTTTGAGGAACCTCCAGACTGTTAACCAAGTTTTAATATCTAGTTTATACAAAGTAATGCCTAAAATCTTTTGGGGATGTGAAGTAAGGCTAAGGACTCTGTACACAGGAAATTATGTTTAAACCTTGCGCTGGATCATTGTACCTAAACCCCACCCAAAGAACTTTTTCAACTCTGAATTCAGAAGCAGTCATCTAGTATATATGAAGCAATTTTCAGGAAGACTGGGATATATTCTCCAGTGTCAACTCTACATTAACAAGCTGTCAGGTTCTACTGGTATCAATTCCCTGATGTTTAAATTGAGCATAACTATATTTTTTTTACAGGCTGAAAGAATACATAACAGGACATGCAAGGATATCATCTGGAAAGCTTTTTTCTATTATTAACATAATTTATTTTTGGAATAGTTTTAGATTTACAGGAAAATTGAGCAGATAATATAGAGTTCCTATACACCTTCTTGCTCAGTTTCTCATATTATTAACATCTTGCCTTAGCATTGTACATCTGTTAACAACTAATAAACCAATATTGAAACATTATTTACTAAAGTCAACAGTTAACTCAAACTTTCTTAGTTTTCACCTAATATCCTTGTACTATTCTAAGATCCCATTGTGAATACCACATAACATTTAGTTTTACATTTTGTAAAACACATTACATTTTGTCTCCTTCAGTTTCTCTTGGCTGTGACAGTTTCTCAGACTTTCCTTCTAGTTGATGATGACCTCAACAGTTCTGAGGAGTACTTGTAAGGTATATTGTAGGATGGCTCTCAATTGAAATGTGCCTGATTTTTTTTCCATGATACGACTGGAATTATGGATTTTGAGGGTATACAAAGATTTTTAATTAACTCTTTCCTCAATACAAGATATCAATTACTCTTTCTTTGCTATTTTCAAAGAATCAATAATTCAAAAGTAGTTTTCTACCTTTAAGATAACATTTTAAAATTGTACATTAAAACTATGTTTTGGGACATACCAAGTATTTCTAAACTGGATTGAAATTAATAGTAATAACTACTAATTTAAAAATTTACTCTGTGCTAAAGTTTTTTTTAGTACATTTAATCTCCCAGTGATCAAACAAGATAGATCAGTTTACTCTTATTTTCAAAAAGACATGAAAATGCTTCTTCAATTAGGTAAATTGCCTTTACTTCCACAGCACATAATCAACAAAACTGAGACATAAACTTGCTTACTTCTGTTTTCAATAACTACATTATACCCAGCACTTTCAATATAAGCAAATCTTTTTTTCTTTCAAATTTCTTGATTTGAATTTAGTAATGGACAACGGTTATGTGATATACTTTTTCCCCTGAATAGTGTTTAATTACTCCCTAGAGAACACCTCCTCTCAGTTTTTGGCTTAAAGAAAGAGGAGCAAGTGACTGAAGATCATTTATTTGACATAGAATATATTCAAAATTAAATATTAAGGAGACATGGAAATATCGAAGTAGAAAATATTCTACCTTCAAGTTTCTGCAATCTTTGAATGACAGGTTGAAAGTAATGGCAGTGCTTAATAATTTTTTCTTTCCATTTGGGTGATTTTTAAGAACATAGTCTAAAATTTTGTGGATGTATATAAAAGGTATAAAAATGTAAATATCCACCATGTAGCTGAAGAAATAATTTTTTAACGATTACACAGTTCAACAGTTCTCTGTGTTGTATTATTCTCCTTCCCCACAACCTGCCTTATATCCAACCTAATTAGTTCTCTCGAATGTAGCATATTTTGTTATCATTAAAATACCTTTCTTAAAATTTTATTTTATACCTATATATCTTAAAATATTTATTTTTGCATATTTTAATGTTATAAAACTTTGAACTTTTTAAAATGTTCTTCTACATCTTGCCTTCTCTTTCTCCTATATGTATGTGGGGGTGGGTGACAAGATCAAGAGTTAGGAAATCCACCCAACAGACACTATTTCTTTGGAAATAAGAATGAACCAAGATAAGAATATGTAATCATGAAGAGCTTGGATGATTGTTCAGTGGCACGGATCAAATAGTTTAGACGATCTGAGATAAGAAAGACTAGAGAAGTCACTCTGATGGATTTTAATGGTGATCACAAGGTATGAAAACCCTTGAATCAATTAATTTCTTGGGAACACATTGGTGATATTGGGCTCATTTCACATTTGAAGGAAAGTGATTCTGATTGATTAGAACTGACTCATATCGGCTGCTATGGGTTCGTCTTTGTTTCTTGAGGTTACTCAGCTAGAACCTGTCCTATCCAAGGACATCAGTGTTTGATCTAATAAAACAGATCCTACATAATATTTCCTGAACCAAGGAATACATTTTTCAATCTTTGCTTTGCATAAAATAATCCACAGGGAATTGTTTTGAAACAATTCCAGAATATTTTTTATAAAAATTACATAAAATTATTATGCACACAATTAGTTTATGTATATAAAAGTATTTCTTTGTTAGCTTTATACAAATTTTAATGCAAATACTCAAAAACACTATACATAACAGTTAGAATTCAGTCATAAATTTGTTTCAAAATTGGACAGATTATATTAACCTAATAATGAGTTATGCATTTCTGATCTCAGAATCTCTTTTTCACAGATCTTTGGGATATTTATCTCTCCACTTTTCAACCTACTTAAAATGCAAATAGTCTTTTAATATGACTTGTAAAGTATTTGTTTATTTTTGTTGTTTAACATTTTAATTAAAGTATAATGCAAGTACTCAAAAATAAAATGTATATATATAGAGAGAGCAAAATAAACTGTAATAAAGTGAGTACATTTCTGTAACCAACACACAGGTGAAAAATCAAAACATTAGAGTTCTCCGGAAGTCTCCCTCATACCACCTCCCAATGCCTACTCTCTCTATCCAAATTTTAAAACCATAGACTTCCTATAAGTGCTCAAGTATAAGAATTATATTTCATTCCTTTTTTTTTTTTTTTTGCAAAGTGGTTAGACATTTATATAATTTGCAAAGTGTTCCCCCTAATTAGTCTAGTGCCCATCTGGCACTATATACTTTTTATAATATTATTGACTATATTCCCTACACTGTATTTTACATTCCCTACACTGTGACTATTTTGTAACCACCGATTTGTATTTAGTCCTTTTACTTTTTTTATCCAGTCCCCCAACCTCCCTCCCATCTGTTAATAACCAGTACATTTTCTGTATCTATGAGCCTGTTTTACTTTTTTGTTTGTTTAGTTTTATTATAACCTTCCACCTCCCTCCACAGCTTATACTGCACATTGTAAGGCACATTACAGGTGCTCAAGAAGGAAAAATGCATAGTCCTGAACAAAACTGAATTCATACTGATATAACTGATGGGCCTATAATTATTTCAAATAAACAGTAAATATTTTTCTGTCTTCATTCAAAAATCACACTGAGTAGTGAGTTTTAAATATTTAAAAGGAATATTATATAAAATATTAAAATTATATAGCTAAAGTACAAAGTAGCAGGATTTTAAAGAACAAGAAGGACTAAGAACAGAAAAATCATACATGGCCATTATGAATGGCAAGTACTATAAGGCTAGATGCAGAATACTATTTTTCACATAGCAGAAATTAATAAATGCATATATTCTGAGGAATGGTATTAAAGTATTATTTGCTTTATCACTACAAGTAAATGCAGTTAATCGGTTCATTTTTCTAATGTTAAGATAGACCACTAACATTAAAATTTAAAAATTGTATTGCATATTAGTGCAATAAAAATAGTTTTCACTAGAGTCAAAAAAATTTAGAGTTGGAATTTTGTTTTCATGGACAAGGTTAACTGAGTCAAAAATTCCACCAATAGAATTCAGTTCCATTTATGTAGGTGTAAAAGTTTGCACCTTCCCCCCGTATCTTTCTTCAGCACTGGCATAATTTTCCCTAAAAAGATAAATAAATTCCAATATATTATACAGATTTCTTTATATATAATATTTTGAACTACCAATGAATCTTAACATTTAAAACACTATAGTTCTCAATGATCACTAATGATGCCTCCAAATGGTATCACAAATAAACTATAAAACAAGCAGAGATTATATTCCTAGATTCACAGAGCACTGCCAACCAGTAAGGCCAAACCATTCTCTAATGCAGTGCAGAGCTATATTAACAGGCATTCGGTGAGCAATCTACTCTTCACCCTTAAATGTTTACTGAGTAACATATACTGCAATTTTTAAGATAGCGTGACACTTTTTGAAATGTAAATTAAGTTTCTATAATAACAGCCTATTTTGACAGATTCTCAGGTATGGGCAAATTGTTAAAATTCCTTTTTTTCCCCCCTTGGCCAGTAGAGAAAAAATAAAGGTCCGAAGCAGAGAAAGGGCCAGAATATAAAGCACTGCATGATATGCACGAATTTTACAGTATAGCAATTCTCTGGCTAGTTGTGCCATGTGTTCTTCCCATCTTCAATGAATTTATCATACACGACAACATTCATGTGTCACATCAATGAATTGGATTATTTTCTCTCTAAATCGTGGTTGTTTAACAGTGATTGCCTCAACGGGTAGTGAAGCACAAATATCTGAGGATCTTTTAAAAATATACCCCTAAGAAACGTACTCAGAAATTTTGATCCAGAGTTCTCCTTTAGCGCTTGGGAAATCCCAGGTGATTATGACACTATGTACCCTGGGACAGGCATTTGGGAAGCACTAAAACCCTCATCGCTTATCGAAACATAGTAAATTGGCAACTGTAAATCACTGCTGTCATAAAAAAGTAATGTCACCATAAAATCCTCAATATATCCCTTTTTTGACACTGTTTATCACATGAATTTCCACTTTTAAGTCTAGTAACGTCTCTGCCAATTACACTCCAATGCCATCAGTGTAGCTTTTCTAGCCAATAATTTTATACCTTCGTGCTAATAAATATAGGTTCAATGAGCCTCAAAATTCTTCAGCTATAAACAAGAATTTGTCCTATTTATAGGAAGATAGGTAGAAATATAATTTTAGCTTTTTTACTACAATAATTTTATACATAAATTCCACTTCATTTATATCTTAAATAATAAGAAATAAATTGTTTTCTTTGGTAAAATTTCTAGTTTTTTAAATAATTCCAAAATTCACTCTAAAAAAATGATATATATATATATATATATATATATATAGAGAGAGAGAGAGAGAGAGAGAGAGAGAGAGAGAGAGAGAGAGAGGAGTGTTAAGCTATTCCTTAGAAATAGTTGAGTAAAATACTTTCACAGAACAAAAGCTGAGAAATTAATCTTTAAGAAGAAAGCAAGGTAAAAGTACATATATGAAATGACCTTTGAAAACTGTGAAGTTAACAATTCTCCACATCATTAAACATTTCATATAAAATTTATATTATAGCCAAGTCAGGAACATGCATAGTACACTTTTAAAAAATGAATTAATATGAATCCCTTGGATTTTTAGGCAAACCAGCCTCATTTTTTTCCACTTATAACATGAACTAAACTTTATCACCATACTTACTTAAAAATTACCTGGAATTTCTAGAATGTATCTATCGATAGTGGTCTATATTTACACTTTTGAACAGGACAGAAAAAAAATGAGTTTCATGAATATGAGTTATGTTCCTCCCCACCGGGTGCCTTAAGTATTATTCTTGATAATTTGTGGGCTGTGGATATGATGCTCCCGTGTTCCCAAATACCTGTCTTAATCCACTTATTACATAAAGAAAGTCCATGGGCTGAGTGAGCATCACTTGTCTGCCTTAAGATGACTAGCTCTCTTACGAGCTGTTTGCTATATAGGTTGTCCCCTGGGAAAACTAGAGTAAACTCATGGAAAGAGAAGAGAGGCATATATTTTCCTCAGATACCAACAGCTGCAACTTTCCTAACATCCTGAATTTAGAAGTTATTTTCAGAGGACAAGAAAAAAAAGCAAGTGATATAGTTAATGAAATAAGAAATGAGCCCCAATATTATTACAATAATAACATCTGCTAGTTATAGTGATTACCTTAGTTTAAAATTAATTTTTCAATTAATACACTAAATGCCATTTTGTGATTTTTAGTCAGGGGAACATTTCAGAACGCTTAGAATTCACCTTTTATTAAGTCATTAATTGATCAAGTTTCTTTCTACCTTTGTGTTTTTTATTGAACACATTTCTCACAGACATCTTTTGATTATATCTCATGTTTTCAGTGCTCTGGTTCTATACACTAACGGTCTCAAGGTTAGTAACATCTGTAATTTTATTTTAACAGTGCATCCTTGGTTCAACACTTTAGATGTTATTCCTCCAAAGAGGTGTTATAAGAAAGTGTTTATAAAAATGCAAAACTTCAGTTTAGCTGGAAACATATTTAAATTCAATTATTGTCCATAATTTACTGGTTTATATACACTGCTCTTCAATAAAATGAAAACAATATCTACTTTGGATCATATTCCAAAAATTTGGATCATATTCTTTTCCAAATATATGTTTGTAAAATTCTCACAATTCTGTTTAAAATAATCTGAAGTTCGTTCTCAAGAAAATAGTGAGCACCACAATGTAACAAAATCAGCTTAGAATTAAATAGACTGTGTTCAAAACCCAGTTTTACTACTTAGTTAAGCAATATGTTAAAATTCTATAAACTGCAGTGTTTACATGGGTCAACATGGACCTACACACATCTGCCTGGGTTGCTGAGATAAATATATCAGAAACCAGTGTTTAGCAGTATGTAGATGCCCAAATAATAGAAAATAAAACTGTGATATTTATAAGTTAAAAGTGATATGATTCAAATTGCAATAAATAAAACTAAGTGATATTTAAAAGTTAAATATAAACTAAGTTATATTTAGATGTTAAAATGTAAAGGACATTGTGAGGAATGATACATGTGGAACAAAAAGAAGGATGCATAGAATTTTGTTGATACAACCAAATATAGTAGTGTAATTCAGGGAAATACCACAAAAGAGCATGGTTTAAAATCAGGAAATAATGAGTTTGGCTATAAAGAAGATAAATTGAAGATATTATTGAGACATCCAAAAGAGAATGTCAAAATAGTTAATGGAAGAATATGAGTTAGTACATTAGAATTATTTAGAATGGACTCTGGCATATGATAATTGTTTTAATCCCAATTATTGCATTTATCTATCTATCTATCTCTCTATCTATTTATTTATTATTATCATTCAAAGATTCCAAGCTCAAAATAGAAATTTGAACAGGAAATGTAAATTTTTGAGTTATCTGCATACAGTCTCAATAACAAGAAAAGTATGGACTGAGACAATATCAAATTGTCCGGCATTGTACAAAGATGAGTTCACCTTTAAACCAGATTCCCCATCACTTATTGCATGTGAATGTCCCTGAGAGGGAATGACTTTGGGAAAGGCAGATTTCTGATGTTGAGGGAAATCCTCAGGGGAAGGAAGAGGGAGCTGACATCTTCAGAAGGTCTGCAGAGGGCATTCCCTAATTCTAGGGAAACAAGTTTTTCTTTGAAGAGGGCCTAAGGCAAGGAATCACCAGGCCAGCTACTCTCCTTGTTATGCATCACCAAATCCACCATACTCTCAGGTAATAATGTGTAACCTGGTCACTCCTGAATACTTACATCCTCTGTCTATAGGATATATTTGGGGAAGCACTGTTATAAATTTTCCTTTTAAAAATTGTATATGATAAAAGGTATAAAAATTTGGAAGAAAAAATAAAACTTATTTTGTTCAAAGATGCCATTATCTATGCAATCCGAAAACATTCCTAGAACTAACAAGTAATTACAGCAACATTTTCCAGAAACGAGATTAATATATGAAAGGCAATCCTTTCCTATATATCGGCAATAAACAAGTCGATTTGAAAATTAAAACACAATACCATTTACATTAGCAACAAAAATAAAAGTAAAACAAGTATAAATCTAACAAAAAAAAAATGTACAAAATATGTGTTCCTCTACGGTTCTTACCAAACTTGATCTATAGATTCTATGCAATCTCAATCAAAATTCAGCAAGTTATTTTGTAGATATTGAGAAACTGATTCTAAAGACTATTCTAAATTTTTTTAAGCTGCAATAGACCCAGCAAAGCCAACACAATATTGCAGGAGAAGAATGAAATTATAGAACTGACTTCTGTACTTTCTATAAAGCTACATTAATTGTCTAGGGCCATGCCACCCTGAACAAGCCCAATCCCATCTGATCTCAGAAGATAAGCAGAGTCAGGCCTGGTTAGTACTTGGATGGGAGACCACCCAGGAAGACCAGGTACTATAGGTGTAAAAAATAAAAATAAGGGATTGTAAACTGACAAGTTCTTTGCAATTTGTGAGGTCAACCAAAGGTTGCTTCGCTTTAAAAAAAAAAAAAAAAAAAAAAGCTACATTAATCAAGACAGTGTAGTAGGAAAAAACAAAACAAAACAAATAAAACAAACAGACAAACAGACAGACAAATAGATCCATGGAATGCAATAGCAATTCCCTGAAATAGATGCATACAACCTGATTTTTGACCAAGGAGTAAAGGCAACACGATGGAGCAAAGATAATCTTTTCAACAAATGATGTGGAAAAACTAAACATCCACATGCAAAAAAAAAAAAAAAAAAAAAAAAATGAATCTGGACACTGACTTTACACCTTTCACAAAAACTGGAACACAAATCTAGATGTAAACACAAAACTATAAAAAATTCTAAAAGATAACAGAAAACTATATAAAGATGTCCTTTAAGTTAGAAAAAGTCACAACCCATGGAAGAAATAATTGATAACTTGGACTTCATTAATTAAAAACGTGTTCTGCATAAAACACTGTTAAGAAAATGAAAAGATAAGCCAAGGATTGGGAGAAAATATTTGCAACCAACACATCTGATAAAGGACTCATCTAAAATATACACATGGCAAATAACCATATAAATAGATGCTCCACAGCGTATGTTATCAGGGAAATAGAAATGAAAACAACAAAGAAATTCCACTATATACCTATTAGAATGGCCATAATCTAGAACACTGACAACACCAAATGATGGCCAGATGTTGAGCCACAGAAATTCTCATTCAGTGCTGGTAGGAATGCAAAATATTACAACCACTTTGAATGAGAGATTGCGTTTTTTTTACAAAAATAAATATACTCTCACCGTACAGTCTAGCAATCATGCTCCTTGGTATATACCCAAAGGAGTTGAAATAATTTGCCACATGAAAATCTGCACAGAGATGTTTTATAGCAGCTTTATTCCTAATTGCCTAAACTTAGAAGTGACCAAGATATCCTTAAGTAGGTGAGAGTATAAATTGTGGACCATGAAATAGTATTTATCACAAAAATAAATGCGTGATCAAGCTATGGAAAGAAATGGAGACAACTTAAATACATATTACCAAGTAACGGAAGTCAATCTGAAAAGGCTACTTATAGTATAATTCCTACTATATAGCAGTCTAGAAAAGGCAAAAATATGGAGACAGTTAAAAAAAAAAGAATCAATAGTTGCCAGGAGTTGGAGGAGAGAATAAATAGGCATAGCACAGAGCATTTCTTCATACGGTAGTGAAACTCTTCTGTATGTTATTTTAACAGCAGATACATGTCATCATAAATTTGTCAAAAATCATAGACTGTACAATACTAAGAAGGAACCATAATGTAAACTGTGGACTTTGGATGATAATAACGAGATCATTGTAGGTTCACCAATTGTGAGGATGTTGATAATGAAGGAGGCTATGCATGAGTTGGGGAAGGAGTATATGAGAAATCTCTTTACCTTCCATTCAATTTTTCCGTGAATCTAAAAGTACTCCAAAAAATAATTTATTAAAAAATGTTTACTGCAACACTTGTAATGGTGAAGCGTTTAGAAGCAACCTAAAGGTCCATCAGTAAGGGAGTGACTTAAATATAATCCATGCTGTGGTAGATTATAAATTTAGTCACAAATTCTTAGCCTCTCTGAATCTGTGCCCTTACAATGTAATGTTACAGATAGCCCTGACGAAGGCTAAAGTCTCTTTCTCCACTCTTTGAATCTGGTTTGGCTGTGTGACTTTCTTTGGCTAATGGAACATTAGCAATATTTGAAACAAGCAGAGGCTTGTACATAGGAGTCCCTTCCCTTGCTGTACTTGAAAACTTGACACCACCATGTGAATAAGCCCGACCCAGCCTGCTAGAAGATGAAAGGCCATGTGAAGAACTGAGGCACACTAGCTAATAGCTGCCAAACTCCAGAGTATAGATGAGGCCACCCAAGACCATCCAGCCACCAACTGACCTGCCAGCTAAACACAGATAGGTAAGAGAGCTCATCAGTGAACACACTGGATTAGATCAGAACAGTACAGCTGACCCTTTAAATTTGGGAGTGGTTTCTTTTACAGTTATAGATAACTGATATCCATCCAAAAAATTAAATACCATGGAGCAATCTGAAAGAATGATATGATTATATGCATTTCCATGTATACTGACATGGAAAATATGCTGAGAAAAAAAAACCGATAATAAACAAACAAACATGAAGACCTTGTAATTATACAGAATCCTATAGCCTTGTAATAAATTCATTTCTTCTCAAAAAGAAAAATATTGTATATAGTTTATGGGCCAGGAAAATAATAAAATTACCTATGCAATAATGTCTTCAAAATAATCAAACATGATGTGAGATTTTGTTATTGCAGACAAAAATATCACCAAAAAAAACCCCTTTAGCTTCCCAAGTCAGACGTGACCACCATCTGCTACCTACATTTTGTGTTTTTACCCACATTCTCTCAATTTCCAGGCAAACAAAGGCAGAAGATTGTCCATTTATTCACTTGTGGAAATTTAAAATTAAGATAAACAAACAAACAAACCAAACGAATATTTTCGAATTGTATTAAAAACTCAAATAAGTTTATCTTTGATTTCTTTTGTAATTTTGTCAAAAAGATATAACAGAGGAGAGAGGTGGGCTGAAGATGCAGGACTGGGTAAAAGCAGTGTTTGCTTCCTCCCAGGTCTGCATTGAAATTACAAACAAATTATAAAATAACCAATGTAGAGAATCCCCTGAAGTCTAGCTAATCATGACACATATGTCTGATAATATAAATAAGGAGCCACATCGAAGCCGGTAGGAGGGGCAAAGTCATGAATCAGGCTGAACCTGCACCCACGGGTGGTGGAGGATCACCAGGAGGGAGAGCAACACTGCAGAGGCTCTCCTGAAGGAGAAGGGGTCCTGGCCTCATCTCGGGGCTCCCCAGACCACGGTCTCTGGCCAGGATAGAGGAGATTCCAACAACTCTGACTATAAACACCAGAGGGATTCCGGTCACCTGGGTGAAACGGAAGGAGACTGAAATCCTAGATGCCCCTTTGAAGAACCCGCACACAAGCTTCTTGACCTGTGGACACTCACCCGGGACACTGGGGGTGGGTCAGAGGCTTGGGCAGGATTCATACCGAGAAAATCTGCATTACCTGGTGCCAGAAAGAGGGCTTGGAGGGCAGCCACCACTGTTCCATAGTCCAGCCCCGCTATCCGCAATCTACAGACACTCCAGCTCGACTGTGTAGTCCCTTCCCAGAGGGCCATCAGGAAGCACTGGCCTGAGGAGATCAGCTAACCCCATCCAACCTGCAGAGGGCTTTTGTTACTGGGTGGCTGCCACACCCTGCAACTATTTTGGGCCAAACATTCACAGCTGGCAGCCAGCATTGTTGGCTCACATTTCCAAGATAATTTCAGGCAGATCACTGCTGCCAACACGAATTTAGGTAGATCTCGGGGGGTCTGTGGGCCAGTCTCAAACAGCAGTTGGTCTTGCTGTGATCTGGGAATTCTGTGTGAAGCTGAACTATTACCAAAGTTGCAGCAAGATGAGGCTGTATTGATCGGACTCTCTGACATCCCTCCCCACCCCACCCCACCCCTATAAAATCTTTCAATGGAAACTTTGCAGGCCAGAAGGGACTGGGAAGAAATATTCAAAATTATGAAAAACAAAAATCTACAACCAAAAATACTCTACCCAGTAAGGCTTTCTATTAAAATGGAAGGGGAGAATAAAGAGCTTCCCAAATAGGGAAAGCATAAGAAATTCATCCCCAACAAGCCACCATTACAGGAAATGTCAAAGGGACTTCTATAAAAAGAGAAGGGATAAAAAAGAAAATAAAAAAAAATAGATGAATAATAAAATGGTAGCAACTATGTACTTCCCAGTAATCGCTTTAAATGTAAATGGATTAAATGCTCCAATCAAAAGATATAGAGTAGCCAAATGGATAAGAAAAAAAGACCCATGCATATTCTGTCTACAAGAGACCAACTTCAAATCAAATGATACTCACAGACTGTATGTAAAGGAATGGAAAAAAATATTTCATGCAAATGGAAATGAAAAAAAAAAAGCTGCAATACTTATATCGGATAAAATAAACTTTAAAACAAAGGTTATAAAAAGAGACAAAGAAAGGCATTACATAATGATAAAGGTATCGATAAATCAAAAGGACATAACCCTAATAAACATATATGTACCCAATATAGGAGCACCTACATACATAAAGCCATTATTGACTGACATAAAAGGAGAGATCAACAGTGACACACTCATAGTAGGAGGCTTTAACACCCCACTGACACCAATGGATGGATCTTCCAGGCAAATAATCAACAAAGAAGCAATAGGCCTAGAAGACACACTAGACCAGATGGATTTAATGGATATTTTCAGAGCATTTTCTTCAAAGCAGAAAAATATACATTATTCTCAGGTGTACATAGAACATTTTCAAGGATAAACCACATGTTAGGTCACAAAACAAGTCTCAATAAATTTAAGAAGAATGCAATCATATCAACCATCTTCTCCAATCACAATGATATGAAACTAGAAATCAACTACAAGAAAAAAACTGGAAAATATTCAAACGAATGGAAGCTAAATAATATGCTACTAAACGATGAATGGGTTATCAATGAGATCAAGGAAGAAATCAAAAGACACCTAGAGAAAAATGAAAATGAAAACACAATGACTCAAAATTTATGGAACACAGTGAAAGCAGTCCTAAGAGAAAAATTCATAGCAATACAGGCCTACCTTGAGAAACAAGAAAAGGCTCAAATAAACAATATAACCTTATACTTAAAAAAATTAGAAAAACAACAGCAAACAAAACCCAAAATGAATAGAACAAAGGAAATTATAAAGATCAGAGCAGAAATAAATAAAATAGAGTATATAAAAACAATACAAATGATTAATGAAACCAAGAGCTGATTTTTTGAAAGGGTAAACAGAATTGACAGACCCTTAGCCAGATTCATCAAGGAAAAAAGAGAGAAGACTCAGATAAATAAAATCAGAAATGAAAGAGGAGAAATAACTACGAACTCCACAGAAATACAAATAATCATAAGAAAATACTACAAGCAATTATATGCCATCAAATTGGACAATCTGGAAGAAATGGATACATTCCTAGAAACATACACTCTCCCAAGACTATGTCAAGAAGAAACAGAAAATCTGAACCAACTAATTACCACCAATGAAATAGAATCGGTAATCAAAAATCTCCCCAAAAACAAAAGTCCTGGATCATATGGCTTCATAGGCAAATTGCCAAACATTCAAAAAATTATCACCTATTTTTATCAAACTATTCCAAAAAATTCAAGGAGATGGAAGCCTCCCAACTCTTTTTATGAAGCCACCATTACCTTGATTCCAAAACCAAGCAAAGATATTACAAAAAAAGAAAACTGTAGGCCTCTATCTCTTATGAACATTGATGCAAAAACCCTTAACAAAATATCAGTAAACCAAATTCAGCAATACATTAAAATTATACACCATGATCAAGTTGGATTTATGCCTGAGATGCAATGTTGGTATAATATCTGCAAATCAATTAATGTGATACACCACACTAATAAATCAAAAGATAAAAACCATATGATCATTATAGATAGATGCAGAAAAAGCATTCAACAAAATCCAGCATCCATTTATGATAAAAACTCTCAGCAAAGTGGGAATAGAGGGAACATACCTCAACATAATAAAGACCACATACGAAAAACCTACAGCTAACATCATACTAAATGTGGAAAGGCTAAAAGCATTTTCCTTATGATCAGAAACAAAACAAGGATGCCCACTTTCACCACTCCTCTTCAACATTATATTGAAAGTCTTAGCCACAGCAATAAGACAAGAAAGAGAAATGAATGATATCCGAATTGGAAAGGAAGGAATAAAACTTTTGTTATTTGCCAATAACATGATATTATATAGAAAGAACCCTAAAGATTCCACTAAAAAACTGTTAGAACCAATTAATGAACTCAGTAAAGTAGTAAGTTACAAAATAAATATTCAGAAGTCAGTGGCATTTTTATACATCAATGATGAACTTTCGGAAAGAGAAATGAAGAAAATAATCCTATTTACAATTGCATAGAAAACAGTAAAATACCTGGAATCAAACTAACCAAGGAGGAAAAAGACCTGTTCTCAGAAAATTATGTCTTTGAAAAAAGAAATTGAAGAAGACACAAATAAATGGAAGCATATACCGTGTTCATGCATAGGAAGAATCAACATCATTAAAATTGCCACACTACCCAAAGCGATCTATAGATTCAGTGCAATCCCTATCAAAATACCAATTGTATTTTTTTCAGAAAGGTAGAACAAATAATCCTAAAATTTAAATAGAACCATAAAAGACACCAAATAGCAATAGCAATCTTGAGAAAGAAAAACGAAGTTGGAGGTATCACACTACCTGATATCGAATTATACTACAAGGCTACAGTAATCAAAACAGCATAAAAACAGATACATGGAACAGATCAATGGAACAGAATAGAGAGCTCATAAATAAACCTACAGCTATATGCTGCCTTAATATATGACAAAGGAGATAACAATATATCATGGGGTAAAGACAGTCATTTCAATAAATAGTGTTGGGAAAACGGACAGATAGAAGCAAAAAAAAAAAAAAAAAGGCTAGACCACCTTTTTTACACTTTATACAAGAATAGACGTGAAATGGATTAAAGACTTAAATGTAAGAACCAAAGACATAAAACTTATAGAAGAAAACATAAGTAATAAACTCTTTGATATCACTAACAGTAATTTCTTTTCAAATATATCTGCTCAGACAAAGGAAACAAAAGAAAAAAATAAACAAATGGGACTACATCAAACTAAAAAGTTTTTGTACAGCAAAGGAAACCATCGACTAAACAAAAGGACAACCAACTGGGAGAAGATATTCACTAACGATACATCTGATGAGGGGTTAATATCCAAAATTTATAAAGAATTTATACAACTCAACAACAAAATCAAACAATCCAATTAAAAAATGGACAGAAGACCTGAACAGATACTTCTCCAAAGACGAAATACAGATGGCCAACAGACATATGAAAAGATGCTCAAGGTCACTAATCATCAGAGAGATGCAAATTAAACCACAATAACTTATCGCCTCACACCTGTCAGAATGGCTATCATCAATAAAGAATAACAAGTTTTGGTGAGGATATGGAGAAAAGGGACCCCTCGTACACTGTTAGTGGGATTGCAAATTGCTACAGCCACTATGGAAAACAGCCTGGAGGTTTCTCAGAAAATTAAAAATAAATATACCTTTGACTCAGCAATTGCACTTCTGGGTATTTATCTAAAGAAAACCAAAACAATAATTTAAAAAGATCTATGCACTCCAAAGTTCATGGCAGCACAATTTATAATAGCCAAGATATGGAAGCAACTTAAATGCCCATCAATAGATGATTAGACAAAGAAGTTATAGTTCATATATGCAACGTAATATTTCTCAACCATTAAAAAAAAATGAAATTCTAAGCTCAGCAGGGTCAGGACTGGTTAGTACTTGGAGGAAAGACCACCTAGGAAGACCGGGTGCTGAAGGTATAAAAAAGAATAATGATGATAAGGGATTATAAACTGACACGGTCCTTGTAATCTGTGAGGTCAACAAAGGGTTGCTTTGGCGACCCCCCCCCCCCCAAAAAAAAATGAAATTCTACTGTTTGCAATGACATGGATGGACTTAGAAGTAATTATGCTGAATGAAATGTCAGACTGAGAAAGATAAATAACATATGACTTCAGTTGTACATGGATTCTAAGGAACAAAAAGAACAAAGTAATCAAAAAACTCACAAATATAGCGGACAATATGGGGAGTTGGGGGCTGGGAGAATAGGGTGAAGGGTTAAAGAAGTACAAATTAGTAGATAGACGGTTACAGGGATGGGGAGCACAGCATAGAGAATGCAGTCAGCATTAATATATTGGCTAGGCGGAAAACCAGTGTTGATAAGGAGCAATTAGGGGATGGTTTATAAACTATATAAATGTCTAACCAATGTACTGTATATTTGAAACTAATAATAAAAAAAGAGTGGAAAAAAAAGATATAACAGAAACAACCACTTCAAATAAAACATTGCCATGAGAATATCTTAGGATCATTTTTATTCCATTTCTGAGGTAATATGCACAAACTGTTATGTTCTAACTTTCCGAAATGAGTCATATTTTCTTTGAAATAGTCTATTTTTGGAAATAAAACACAAACTTCAGAACTTCAGAAAAACACAGTAATAAAAGATATGTTTAATGTAAACTCATTCAGATCTATCTGGTAAGCATTAACTTAATTTTGCTAATGTCTATGAATCTCACCCTAATTGTAGTAAATGTTTTCTAAATCAAAGATTACTCTTCTGAAGCAGGAAGGAATATAACAGTACTTATTCAGGAAAAATAGTTTTATTTACAAATTAACACTGCCATTGTTTATCATTAAAAGTGCTCATTTTTTTTCTATAGAAAACAAAAGATCATAATAAGCCAAAAGACACTGCATGTTTTAAATTGAAAAGAGTTCTTTGTTCTTGAACATGGGTTAGTAAGAAGAAAATTTCTCATTCTAAATTCTTACATATTATTAAATTGTTTATGCCAATGTTGTATTTATGAATAGTTTCATTTGTTTCTTAAAAGCACTAGAATTTCACGTTGCATTTCTTCCACAGCTCTATCATTTGTAATCATTATGTCAAGATAAGACTTGGTAAGTGAACAAATAGAGCCACTATAAAATAAACAGAGAAACACTATACAGAGGTTCTTAAATAATTTTTAGGGAGAAAATAATTTTTGTAAGCTATTGCTGCGTTCTTCATAGCTTAGAATTAATTGTCATAGGTTGTCAACACCATATTAAAATGTAGGCATGGCATTTGACTCGTCTTACTATAAGTATTTTATTATAGAAATATTAGTTTATTCTGAAATTTAAGATTGCAAGAGGTTTGCTAAATTCTACATGGACATTTTATAAAAGCTCAGGAGCCAATTTTTTTTCTTTAGAAGCACATCTCTGAAATTACGTTGTCAGTCAAACGGTCAAAGAGAAAATATGGCTTGATATTCAGAGAGCAAAGTCTAATTTATATATGACTTTTTAAACAACTTCTTTTATATGAAGTAATATATATTTACTTATGCTAGGAATGTAGTCATTTATATTATAGTATGTAATTTACTAATACGTATATATACTAATAAATATGTTGGCAAAGTAGAAAAAGTCTTCGAATGTTATTAATTTTAATTCAGACTTAACATAAAGCCTGACTTGTCTGATCTAAATTATTTTTTCTTTCAAAATGTTATTGTGTATCTTGGCATTAGCAAAGGTGATAATCATTACTTTTAGCTGTTTCTGATATGTTAAAATTTCTTTACAAAGGGCACTATTACAAAAGCAATACCCCAAAATCTAAATGATGTTCATAAAAATAAATGTGGATGGATTTATAAATACATTTGTTCTCATATAAATGCCAAGCAGAAACGTTAAATATAAAAAGGGAAATAGGTAAGTACCATGTAATTATTAGGTAATACTTTAAGCACTCCACAGGAAAGAAGTCCTGCATAACAAACTCATCAGTGTGCACCATAGAAGCCACTCACAAAATATCAGCTAGAACAAATATCTTCAAATTGGTTATCCAGCTTTCAAAATTACTTATAAGTAAAAAATAATTATTTTCTGAGTAGTATGCTGAATTTGTTTTAGATTATAATCATTTGCACGTATGAGAGAGCTGCACAGCCTAAAACATAAATATAAGAAATATGAGTTACAAATGAGTTACAAATAGTTAACACAAAATAGGTAACAAATAGGTAAACACAAAAATAGTGAGAAAGATAGTCAGGAATTAGACATAGATACTCGGGATTGATAGGAATGAAACATAGATATTCTAATGTAGAAATTCTAATGTACACAAACCTGAGCTTAATTGTGCCAAACTGTGTGCCTCTTTCTCTCTCTCTCTCTCTCTCTCTCTCTCTCTCTCTCTCTCTCTCTCTCTCTCTCTCTCTCTCTCTTTCTTTCTTTCTTTTTACACCTACAGCACCTGGTCTTCCTAGGTGGTCTCCCATCCAAGTACTAGCCAGCCCCAATGACCCTGCTTAGCTTCCAAGATCAGACAAGATCAGGCACGTTCAGGATGGCATGGCCATAGACTCTTTATGTCTTTGCTAAGCAATAGAAGTGTATGTAGGGAAACGAGAATGACATTTGTTCACTAGGATATTCTTTACCTGTCATTTGTGTTGCTATAAACTTCTTCCATACAAAGATTTATGATTTTAACTAAAATTGCTATTTTACTTTTTCAAAATTATAAGAAGTTATAAAGCAGTTCCAAAAAATGATTATGAAATAAATAATTGCTTTATGCTTTCCTTAGATCAGTGTTCCATTTTAGGAAACTGATTTCATGATTAGCAAAATAAAACTGTTGATATTTTAGAGTCACTGAGTAATGTTAGGGAATTTTACTGGTTTCTGGGGTGGGGGGGGCACAAATACTCTGGAACTATTTTAAATTGTATTCATAAAAGGATCGTCTTGTAATATTTAATATAAAATAAAAATAATTTGGATTAGAGTATATAATGCATAGTGGATACTGGAAAAAACTAGTACATTCTATCCCCTTCACACTTGTTTCCAGCTCTGAGACTATTAATAGAAGGATTTAGAAAGTGGAACTCTTTGTACATCATAAACAACACAAAAACTAGTATATTAAAATACTGCTAAATTTTAAACATTAATTAATTCAAAAGTAATTATCTAGTGCTTACAGTATGCTAAACACTGTTGTAGATGATAGGAAAAGCAATGAACGAAATAAAATTCTGTTTTCCTGGTGCTTAAGGCCTATGTGGAGTGGATCAGGAAAGATAAAGAATAAACAAAGAAACAGGCAAATATTGAATATATCAAATAAGGATTACTGCTGTGATAAAATGTCAAGCTGGTAAGAGAAGAAATAGTGATACCAGTATCAAGAGAAATATTTCAAATACTGTGAGCAGGCAGGTCTCTCTGTGAAGGTGGCATTTTAGCAGAGAGCTAAAACGAAGTGAGGGAAAAAGTACGTAATTAGACAAGAATCTTCACACAAAGGGTGATGATAAAATTCTAAAGTTCCAAAATAATGTGTGTTTATGCTCCTCGAAGAATAGCAAAGAGACTAATAAAACTTAAGCAAAGAAGAGATAGAGAATGACATCAGAGAGGTAACTAGGGTGAATACACTGATCTTTTGTGTGCAATATATTCATTTTTAAAATTTTAGTAATTATTAAATTGTATTTGCTTTGTAATAGAGCATGAGGAAAACAGTGCATCATTAACAGGGGCATAGAAGAAAAACGTCTATTTCCAGATAGGTAGCACTAAGATATAGCACCAAGAGAACACATTTTGAAAATGTTCATCTACAGTTGTGGAGTAATAAGTTTTTTTATTGCTTCTTCACAACTGAAAAAGAGCTGAGTAAATAGTAGAAAATAATATTTCAAAAATTAAAAAAAAAAAAAAAACACAGGTAAAAGTAGTTAAATACCAGGAAGATTCAGCTGCCAACTTGGTAGTATAGCTGACCTTAAAATGAATTGGTAGATCATCTATCACTTCTAGTCCCTTATTTTCCAGTAGCAACTGCCTATTAAATATTCAGTTAAGAAAATAAAACGAAACACCTGGATCTGGCTTTCAAGATAAGAGTTCTCAAATCTTCTGCTTCAGTACCATTCATTCCAATAGAAGTTCATGGGTCCTTCAATGATTCCACTTATATTTTATAACCTCACTTGAAAGCTGAGATAGCTGAGAATAATGAAATGAATAGTTTATTTCAATGTTGTTGATGCTTTAATTGTTTATACAAAATAAAATTTAAAAAAGAAAAATTAAATAAAATGAAATAAAAATTTTTTCTATGAAATATCAAATTACACGTTCACTGGAGTTGCATGTTAATCATATCATACTATCCTTATTAATGTGAAATAACATTGCTGTGACATTTGAAATTATTATTGTTTATAAGAAAATATTTTTTTACCACTATAGAAAGACAGAGACAGATCTTACTTTGAATCTCGGCTTTACCAAGCAGTAAATACTGACCTTGAATAAAGTTCTTAGCTTTAAAATGGAAGATCCCTAGTCTCAGACTGTAAACATCTGTGAAAAGCTAAATTCAATAATACTAGCTCTTACTGGGTTAAAACAAATTAAATTAAATGATTTCTCTTTACTTTCTAACTCGAATAGACATTTCCAAAAGAAATTCAATGGTTATGTCTCTAGACTCTGATATGTTTGCTTTTTATATTTATACAATATTTTGGGACTGTTTTCTATACACCCACAGTTTAAAATATTTCTCCTTTTGAGTCTTTTAGTTTAACTATACCATAAAGAAGAATGAGACAACTATATTGAGAGCTAGTCCATTTAATATAACAATTTCCACCCTAAGATTCAATAAAGTCTCGGGCCTTCAAATGCTGATATGGGTAATGCTGAACGATTTCTTGGTCAAGAGCTTGGAAACCTATGGATTCAACTATTTTCTTGTTGCAGAATTTGAGTCTTATGTACCCTATATCCAAGAGGGTAATATAGAAAGTGGTAAATGACCACAGAAGATTTTTCTCTGAATGAACCTATATTCATATCTCCCTGAAACATTATTTGGGATATGGAAAGAGATGTCTTATCATGTCAGAAATTTCTTAAGATCAAGACATAGATCTTACTATCCTAACCTCCTTTATCTTAGAACTAACCTTTCACATAATAGGTAATTAACAAATTTGAAACAAATAAGCAAATATCATAAAATATTATCAATATCTTTCTTAACTCCCTCCTATTCTAAACATGAAGACTTTTCCAGGAAGAAATTAAGGAATAATCAATTTGCCCCCTTATAATCTGAATTCCATTATCAGATTGCAAATGTATAAAATTCCCAAATTTGGAATAAAGTCGCAACTTAATTTCATGGTACTATTTATTACTCTTGTAAAACTATTGCTGTAATGAGAAAACAAACAAACAAAAAAATCACGGTAATAATAGTTTTAATAATACCAACAATGTAATAGTAGATGAGAATTTTTATCCCTAGGTTAAATGTAGCTGCTAAAGAAGTAAACTGCAAATTCTATTTGTGCAAGTACTACATAGAGTAAGTGAGGGCAGGACCATATTTGCCTTCTTATTGTTATGTTCTCAGCTCTTTTTATAGTACCTCACTAATAGTTAGCTCCTTGTAACTTCTGTTGCATGAATAATTGAACCTAGAAAATGTAGTTATTTAAAAAGTAATTATTTTCTATATATACTTCCAGTAAGAAGCTATTTAATGATAAAAAGTATAATTCCTCCAAATTATACTCAAAGTGCTTACTCAAGATATTAGAGCTCTTCCTTTGCTCTTTTCTTTCACCTCTGGTAGTAAGAATTGGAGTGGGAGTAATTAACAAGCATATATAATGATCTGAATTAGTCTAGGAATGCAATGGATTCCTATAACAGCATATTTCATTGGCATATGAATCAATGGACATCATATTGCTCCAAATTCGATATTTCCAAAGCAAACACTTTTAAATAATTCTTGGTTAATGTACTGAACTTACAACCTTATAATGACTTATAATGTATTTTTACTACTAGAGGTGAAAGAAGATTGATAATATTTTCATAGAAAATTATTTGGGTTCAATTATCATCATAAATTGCCCACTACGAAATTATTAGTCAAATAAGAGTGGAAATTTAAAAAGAGCTTATTTTCCATTATTTGAGGTGCTGGTGTTAGAAGTGGTGACCAAATGATGCCATTAATGTACTTTCGCAGTTGAAAAAAAATACAAGTAAGCAACTTCCAGAGAAAAATGATGTCCATAGTTTGAAGTAAACTATCTACAAAGAGTATTCTTTCAGGGTGTTTTTTCCTAATCAAAGATCTGAAATATCAATAAATGTTAACATTTTCAAAGCTAGAACGGCTATTTGCTATTTAGTCATCAGGTGTGCACAATTATTCTGTATTTTTCTTCAAGAAGTTGTTTTCCTTTCCTAAAAGTATCGAAAACATATTGCACTTGAAAATTGTTAGACACTGATAGAATCATATGTAACCAAATCCCTCTGGACTAGCAATTGAATATGACACTTGAATATTAGTCTTCTTCAAGGTATTTAGACAAAGTCATCCATTCAGAAAGAATAAAACCAAATAAAATTAGATACTCTCTAAAGGGAGACTTGCTTTGCAAGTTGTGTCATGTCTTCAACATTTAACATGCTGGAGAGTGGGGCATCCAAAGGTTGTATGGTTCCCTCACGAATTGCGCATATTTATTCTACTCATCACTTCACTGAATACTCTTAGTTTACTTGAATTGTTACACTTCATGGTAACGTGTGTGTTCCATGCAATGCTACAAGCAAATTAATACTTCAAAATTTGTTTAATATTTAAACACAGTAATACCAAAATTCTCTTTAAATTTTATAATAACAAACTCCATTCATCTATGAGAAGATTTTTTTTTCAAATCTATATGTACCATTAAAATAAAATGGAGCATTTTATGATTATTGTGAACTGAATGTCTGAGTTCTCTGAAAATTAATATGCTGAAATTCTAATCCTCAATATGACAATATTAGTGGGTGGGACTTTTGGGAGGTACTTAGTCATGGGTGTGCAGCCCTCTCAAATGGGGTTAATGCCCTTATAACAAAAGATTAGAGAATTTGTTGTCCCTCTGCTGTACACCATATGAGAATAAAAGAAAATCATCCTCAAACCAGGAAGACATTCTCACCAGAACCTTGCAATACTAATCTTGGATTTATAAGCCTACGGACTGTAAGAAATAAATTTATATTGTTTAAGCCACCTAGTCGATGATATCTTGCTATAATAGCCTGAACTCGGACAAAGATAATATCAGTTTTATTATAATCTATCATTTCTATATCAAAAATAAAATAACAAGCCCCCAAAATGAATGCTTAAAAATAGAGTTGAATAAAAATAATGAAGAAAATTGTAATCTATTTGACTAAAACTCTCAAAATATGCCTTGCTTTCATCTTATCTCCAAAGCAATTACAGAATTTTTCAAATCCTTCAATAAGGTAAAACTATTATTATATAGACATTCACGTCTCTGTGTTTAAAGAGTTCTAAGCATATTTCAGAAAAAAAATTCAAAAATTTTTCTGCAAATATTTTAGATGCCATCAAGTTTGAAGAATAAACTTGGCCAATATTTATTCGTGAAATTTGATTTTCATGTCTACAAATATATGAAGATCTAGAAATATTTTAATACTTAAATTTATGCAGTAGCTATACATTTAACATCAATTTGGATATTACATTATAATAAGTTCTGTGTAGATATTTATAAAAAAGAATTACTTATTTGTCCTACACATATTAATTCTAAATCTACTCTCAAGAATGTGTTAATATACTTAAAAATCATGTAAATTATTATTATCAGTGTAGTAACTATTTTGAAGATTTTTATAGCATTGTTTTATATGAAGAAAAATACTATTCTTGTGGGTTACCACCATACTCATAGGAAAAGACAAAACAGAATTGAATCTATTCAAATTAGATGAGTGAATTATCAGTGATTTGAGTAAAAAATGGTTTTGAAAATGACTAATGTTAAATCCACCCAGATCAATCCATATAACTTATATCTAGTATTATTTTAATATAAATTAGGTTTTAAACCTACTGATATTTTGCATACAAAAATAAATATGATAATGAAAGAATCTTTTCACAGCAAACAATTCAAAAACTTGAATTTCTGGGCCCTTGAGAAAAGAGAAATTTTATCCTTAAAAAAAAAACCCCTTAATCTTTTAATTACTCTTAAAATAGGAGAGGAAGAAACTGTGCTATCTTTTTAGTCCCTCGAGTTAAATCATAATAAGCCAAAAGTGAAAAGTCACACACGTAAAAAATGTTTCTTGAATTTGTTTAAACAGGTAAGATGAATATAACTCATGATTTCAATAAACATGACAAGTAGTTTAGGGTCTTCTAAATTGCCCAAATGTAAGAAAGAACGCAGAATTAAAAGCTCAATTACCTTGAAATACAATATTTTTTAAGTGACAATTCCCATACATAATTGGTTAAATGTAGTTGAAATATACCAATGGTGCTTTAACTGCTGTTGATATTTAGTCTTATTTTACATGAACACAGAAGAATATGCACAGGATTTTAGATCTTAGATTTTAATATTTAATGTTATTTTTCCAAACTTTAATGTTTGGGTGACGAAAAAGGATTATTAATACTTTTTCATTAATTAAATAATTTTCTCATATAGCAGATGTGACCTATGAAGAGGTTTGTTTTTTTGTTAATTTTTTTATATCCAAGTACTAAATTTAGAACTTCACAGAAACAGAATTACACAAAAGTACCTGTGTTGATATCACAAATACACTATTTGAATTTCACTTTAATATGAATAACAATAACCATAAAAAAGATTTATAAGTGGGCTTTGAACTTATCAGTAGATAGATGATATGAAAACCAACCATAGGAATAAATGAGGTTTTAAATTATTGCGAAAAGATTATTAGTGACACATTTCAACCATCAACTCCTCCAGAAAATCAACTCTGATTTGTTACATAATTCCCTTGAAAGCTCATAGCCTCTGTCCTTGATGCCCTGGTTCAGCTCATCTTTATAACTGCACTTAACCTGTTTTTTGTTTGTTTGTTTGTTTGTTTTTCTAAAAGATTTATTTAGGTAGCTTTCTGTCCCTTGAGTTTCTGAGCAAATGCTCTGTCATATGACTTTTTATTAGCAACTAACAAAATTGTTGCAGTGCTGACATGGGTGCCCCACAAGCTTCTCAATCCGGTGAAACCTGAGAGGGTTCCTGGGTCCCGTGCAGGAGCTGAGAGTACGGCTTCCTCTCCAGTGCAGTGCTGTATACCCTGTAACCAGCCCAGAGTCTCACAAATTCGCATTCCTGCCAAGAATCTAATCAAGTCGCATATGAAAAGCAGTTCCAGTAGCTTTTGCCTTTGTTTGTTTATTTGTTTTTTTAATCCTAAGAGGGCTGAGTACTCCTATTAACTCTTAACAGAAACTCTTTCTCTTTCAGTTATAGAACAAAAGCTGTCAGGAATATTACTTGATATAACTAGATATAGCTTTTAGTTTTAGTGTGTGTGCGTGTATGTGTGTACATAGAATTATATATATACTGAAAAAAATGTAGCGATATATATATATGTGTGTATATATATATATATACACTGAATTATAGGTGTATATTTATACTAACAACTTATGAGCTATTTATCTGAAATTAAATTTAACTTGGCAACCTGTATTTTTCTTTGTTAAATCTGGTAAACTTAGTCTTAATAATATCTGGACCACAGGTAAGAAGCAAAATATGCACTTATTAAAACTTCACTAATATTTCAAAATGACGATATGAAGTTAATATATCAGGAAAATCCACAGGCAGAAGCTATCCCAGAATGGTGACTCCAAAAATGTGTTATGTATGAGGAGAGTCATTGACAGATATTTCACTAATGATCTAATAACATATTTAAAATTGAATGCAGATTTAGATTTAGGTAATTTAAATATAATTGGCATTAATATTTTCATGAAATATTATTAGACATTTAAAATTCTTTTTAATAAGTTATGAAGTAACTTACATTAATTAAGTGATGGATAGCAAATTCTTCATAAATTTTAACATCATTTTCATAATATCAAAATTTACATTTTTCCTATAACTAATCTTTATTACAAAAAAGAGGTACACTTCTAATGAAAAATGTCAATCTCCATAAATTATTAAAATAGAATTGGAAAATTTTAATTCACTGATTATTTGCACAGTAATCACAGTGCAAGCATAATAAGTATAATGGGTATTAAAACCAATCGAATGTTTACTATAAAATAGAAATATCAAGAACTGTGATTGAAGTTTTCATGGGGGAAATCATGTAAATGTAAATCAATTAGTAATACAGGTAACTCTCTATGTAAATGTAAAGAGTTTGTACCCTTAACATATTTCATTAATTTAAAAGGCTTCAATAATGCCATTTGACCCATAATGCTTCTCGTCAGTTCCTAGTTCCTAAGGTTTATATAGTGAATATTCTGTGTAATCATAACCCTATTGACAGAGGCAGTTCTACATTGTTAATTTCTTAAATACTATCTTACCATTTTTGGAAAAATTCTCATAATATACCAAAAATCTGAAATTAATTTACAAGTATCTTTTAAAAGCAATGCTTATATATTTTCTAAAAGTAAATGTAATTATTACTATTTTTTAAGGGGTGCAGTTTGTTTGATTTCATAGCCGCTAGCTGCCATGAATGTCAGGAATCATCAGCTAAGTGGGAGAAAATCACATTAAGGTAAGTGGTAAATGTAAAAGTACTGAGTTGGAATTTTTAGTTCGATACTTTCTTTCCTTAGAAAAATCAATTAAAATTCCAAAATTTCAGATTTTTCATTGATAAAATAGAGACAGAGATATAATAGAGAGCTAGAGATAGACACATAAAACCTTATATTTATTATGAAGATTTGCTGAAATTCGTAAAATGTTAAGCTACGACTATGTAAATGATTATTATATTAGCACATGAATTATATATAAATTATTTTCAGGCATTTGAAGTTAATATTTTGATTCATAAGTAGTTTTATCACTATCTCTGTTTTGACATAATTAATTTATTAAATGTTTATTGCTTACAAGATAAATTTTATTACAGTGTACTCAGATGATAGATAATTATAAATTACTCCTTATTATTAAGACTACCTATAAACTAACCTCTGTGATCTATTTCTATGGAACTTTTATAGTCATTTTTTTTTCCTTCCTATGACCAATCAATTAGTAATACAGGTAACTCTCTAGGAATAACTAACAAGTAGGAATCCCAGAGCCTCATAGGACTATCGGAAATAGTTTTGTTCACTTTTTCTGAGATAAACAATTATTTAAAGAACAGAAACAAAATGTTCTTAATAAAAGTTCATGTTTTCTCATACTCTCAAAAATCAGCTATATCTTTTACAGAAACAGAACTCTATAAACTACCTTTTTGCCAGATACCAAAGTTTTATCAGCACACTTCATTTCTCTACATTTTTTCAATTGAAAAAATAAATGTTTAACTACTGTTCTCTTTGATGATTTCTGAACTTAGTCTGCTATTTCCACCTTCTAGGGTCTTTTTATAGCACGAGTATTTACATTTTGGTTTAAATGGAAAAGAATATCCACATCTCACTTGCGTGCCTGACTTTTGCCTAATCTGTCTAGTTATCATCACCATTGTCATTGTCATCAAAATAATAGTAGTCAGCTTTATCAAATGTTTGCTGGATTCAAGTCATGTGCAAAAATGGTCATTTGATTTAATTCATAATTCATCTCATGACTTAGGTACTATTATTATCACTATTTAATAAATGTGGACACTGAAACTCAAAAAGTAACTCATGCAAGATTATGTAACTAGAAAATGACAAAGCTGGTTTTTGAACTCTCATCTAACTGACTACAATCCCAATATTACTAACTCAAACAGTATTCTATCCAGTATTTCAAATAATTTAAGTAAGCCTGTACACCTTGCTTTTCCTATGATGAATACAAGCTACTAGTTCCTGGCACTATTGTGGACCAGTCCTCAAACTGAAACCCTGCGGATCCAAAACCTGTTCCAAATACTTAACTTTTCTCTGCAAAATCCCTCATTTATAAAATTGAGGATGATGATCATTAAAAAGATACCAGGGAAATTTATAATCAATAATGAGCTAAGCCCTTTGAAAATATAAAGCAGCATTAAATGTTAATATTACTAATCTTCTTCATTAGATAAAGTGGCAAATATGTCCAAAAGTGTGTAACTAACTTCATTATATTTTTATTTATGTAGCTAAGTTTAAGTCCTTTGAAATTCGTTTTAAGTTGATTAAAAATGTGGTTGGCTGCATTTATAAACATCTGTTACTAATATGATATACTATGGTAAATATATTTTTGCTGTCATGAATAAAGAGTGATGCACTTTGGTCAAAAAAACTATATTTCAATAATCAAATGCTCTCCCTCTATTTTAATTTTATTTGCAATAAACATGTATATATTTATCCATTTATATTCTTATCGAATAAGGGATTTGAAGGCAGTTACGCAGAGAATATAGGCACCAAAAAAAGTCAGAATCTAAACTATGGAAACAGGTTAAAGTAGGATAGAAGTACAATGATAACAAAAGCCAATGCTTTGCCAGTGTTAAAATTAAAAATTTGTTTTTAAGCTGTCAGGCTGTTAAAGACGTAATCAGGTACATAACTCTTTGTTGTAAAGTCACGCTCTGCATAATGACTTTCAGTGAACAACAAACTGCAGATAAAACAGTGGTTCCATAAGATTATGAGGGACCTGAAAAATTCCTATTGCCTAGTGACGTCACGGCCCACGGGCACGTTGTTGCATGCAGCACCACGCTGCCCACAACACGTCGCTGCCCACAGCACGTCGCTGCCCACGGCACGTCGCTGCCCATGGCACGTCACTGCCCACGGCACGTCACTGCCCACAGCATGTCGCTGTGCATGGCGCATCGCTCTGCACGGCATGTCGCTGTCCATGGCACGTTGAAGCCATTGTGAGGATATAGCCAACACGTCGTAGCTGTCGTGAGGACGTAGCTGACATGATATAGCTGGCGTATCATCATAGGGCAACACATTGCTCGTGTGTTTTCAGTGATTCTGCTGTGCTGCCAGTCGTATAAAAGTATAGTACATATAATTACATACAATACATAATACTGGATAATAATAATAAATGACCATGTGACTGATCTACATATTTACTATATTATACTTTTTATTGTTATTTTAGAGTGTATGCTTTATACTTACACACAGCAGTATGCTGTGTTATGCCAGCAGCAGCCTGGCACATCTCATGTTTATTACATCTCAATTGCATCGTTTTCTCTCATGCTTAATTTAATCTTGTGTTCTGTTATAAATTTAGTGTAGCCTAAGTGCACAGTGTTTTAAAAGTCCACAGTAGTGTGCAGTAATGCCCTAGGCCTTCACATTCACTCACCACTCACTGACTCACCCAGAGCAACTTTCAGTCTTGCCAGCCCCATTCATGGTAAGTTCCTTATACAGCTGCATCATTTTTTTTATCTTTTATATCATACCTTTTCTATGTTTAGATATGTTTAAATACACAAATACTATTGTGTTACAAATCCCTACAGTATTCAGAACAGTAACATGCTCTATAGGTTTAAAGCCTAGGAGAAACAGGCTGTACCATATAGTGTGTAGTAGGCTGTATCATCTAGGTTGTATAGTAGGCTGTACCATCTTGGTTGTGTAAGTGCACTCTGTTATGTTCCCACAATGATGGAATTGCCTGAGGATGCATTTCTCAGAATTATCCCATTGTTAAGTGGCTCACGACAGTATCGTTAACAGTGAGGAAAATACTAATATGAAAGACATTTCATACATTACACATTTCATGTAAGAAAAATATATTGGACATAAACATTTTATAAATCCAATTCTTCTATATATTTTCATATAGCAAAAATAAAGCTTACATAATTTATCAAGCAAACTTAATTTCTTATGTTTGTATTCTACTTAAAATCAACATTAATAGTAACAATATTCATATTTAAGTTCCTTTAATTGTCATTCAAATTCACCATATTCCATACTGACAATAAATAGCATATATTTTATTTTAAATATAGATTGATACTTTACCATTTTACCTGGATTACACAATGAAAAGGCTTCCAAAGTGTTTGTCATGCTAGGTATTTTCACACATATTTCCTCATCAAACGATTATTAAGATGTAGATATAGAATTATTTTTGTTTGTTTTAGTACAAGCAAAAGAAACAATATAATGAGATCTAGAACATTTTTGTAGCAGAATTGAGATTTTATTATTTAGTATTCTACCCAGGCATACTTTTACAAAACCATAAAGATTCATATTTTGTAAGATATCTGTGCTTTATATTTAAGAGCACTGTTTTTTTTTATTTTAAAATTTATTCTGCAGCCACGTAGAGAGCTGAGTTATGTTACTTACTAAATATATGAAAGAAATAGTTATGAAGTCACCAGGTAGCAAATTATATTTATTTCAATGGTGGTCATGTTGTGGAACCGGTTCGAAGTCTGGCTCTGTTACCTCTGTGATCTGGACTGTTATTTAAATTCTGTGGCTCTGTTTCCTCATCTCTAAAATGGGAATTATCCTAGCACTTACTTCAAAGAGTTGTGTGGATTGATTGAGTTACTGCCTATGGATGCATTGCACAGTGTCTGACGTATATTAAGTGTGAGATAATGATTGCTATTAGTATTAGTAGTAGTCGGTCCTAGTACTGAGATGTTAATTAGCTCCCTTCCTTCAGGGCTTTTCATTAGTCTCGTGGTTACACATGCCCCTCCCACTCCACTGCCCTTGGTTTCCATAATATTTCATTAGTTAATCCTTCAGAAATAATCTCGATATCCAAATAACAATACATTAAAATTTTATAGAATTTCTATAAGAAAAAAAAATATTTGTAAAGATGAAAAGAAAAAAGAGAGTTCTCAGTTTTAATGACTTTAAACAATACATTTTACAATGGTGGTTTTGATAAAAAGATAACTTAGATCCTTTTTATAAAAAAAGAAGCTTATTGAGATTTGAAACTTTT